>NC_045542.1:101066879-101398546 GCF_009769535.1 Thamnophis elegans
ACTTTTCTGATTTATTCTTGAACATTCTTGCGATTCTAGTCGGGGGTAGATGCCACCTGTAAAACATCTTATACAAATTTTCTCTATATGCAGTAGACATTGTCATTTTGTAATTTTGAGACCACAATTTCTGCCAATTCTCTAAGTCAATCCCATATCCAAAATTTTTTCCCCAAGCTATCATGGTTTCTTTAACTTGTTCTTCATGTAATTTAAACTCCAATAAATATCCATATAGTTTTTTAATTACTCTTTCATCAGTACCTGTTAGAATTTTGTCTAACTCAGTCATTTTGTTATAAAGACCTTTAGTTTTTCTATCTTCATTCTATCTAGATTGTATCTGTGCATATGAATACCAATTCATTTCCATCCCTTCTTGCTTTAACTCTTGACTAGATTTGAGTTCACCCTCTGTATTCAATAATTCTGTATATCTAACTGTTTGTTCCTTTTTATATATTATCGGATACGAAAATGCTTCAATTGTTGATATCCAGACTGGAGTTTTTAAGTAATGTAATCTTTTAACCTTTTCCCAGTTTAACAACAACGCCTCCCTTATGTAATGTCTTCTAAAATAACCATGTGATTTAGTTCCCTTATACCATAAGAACGCGTGCCATCCCAACAGCAAGTCGTGACCTTCTACATTCAATAATCTAGAGTTTCTTAATGATATCCACTCCTTAATCCACATCAAGTTTGCTGCCTGGTAGTATAGCTCCCAATCAGGTAACCCAAAACCTCCTCTTGGTCTAACATCTTGTAGTAATTTAAGTTTTATTCTAGCTTTTTTCCCTTGCCAAATAAATTTCAAAACTATTTTATTTAAATCTTGAAAAAAATCCTTACCCAATCTGATTGGGATTGCCTGAAACAGATATAGAATTCTAGGTAGAATGTTCATTTTAATTGTAGCGATTCTTCCCATCATTGATAAATGCAAGTTTTCCCATTTCTCCAAGTCAATTGCTATTTGTCGTTTTAATCTGGTATAGTTATCCTCTTTAAGAGTACTACATCTAGGTGATAAATATATCCCCAAATATTTAACCTTACTTGTGTTTTGAATCTGCAACATTTCTGACAACTCTTCCTTTTGTGTTGCTGGGATATTCTTTGTCATGATCTTTGTTTTATCTTTGTTTATTTTCAAGCCTGCTACTTCTCCATATTCCTCTATTCTTTCTAGCAATTTGGGTGCGGTTTCTAATGGATCTTCAAGAATAAAGACTAAGTCATCTGCGAACGCTTGCAATTTATACTTCTCTCTTAATTTTCATTCCTCTTATTTCTTCTTCTTCTCTGATCTTTCTATTTAAGACCTCTAGTGTTAGGACAAAAAGTAGCGGTGATAGTGGGCAGCCTTGTCTTGTACCTCTCTTTATTTCAACCGGCTCTGTTAGTTCTCCATTTACCATTATCTTTGCTGCTTGTTTCTGGTATATCATTCGTATAGTTTGAGTGAATTTCTTACCAAAATTCATCTGCTCCAGTTGCAAAAACATAAATTGCCAATTCACATTGTCAAAAGCCTTCTGCGCATCAAGGAACATCAGTGCCAATTGTTTTTCTGGATGGGCCTCATAGTATTCCAAGGTATTCAAAATCATTCTCATATTGTCTTTAATTTGTCTTTTAGGTAAAAAGCCATTTTGATCTGAATGGATGAAGCCATTTAAATATTTTTTAAGTCTCTCAGCTAGTATAGATGCAAATAGCTTGTAGTCTGAATTTAATAAAGAAATTGGTCTATAGTTCTTAATTTGTGTTAAATCAGTCTCTTCCTTGGGTAGTAGTGTGATATACGCTTCTGACCATGACTTCGGTATTTGGCTCTCAGACATCACTTCATTCATGACTTGTAGGAGTGGGAGGGTCAATATTTCTTCAAATGTTCTGTAGAATTCCACAGGTAGTCCATCTGGTCCTGGAGCAACTACTTTGATTAATGTTGATCACTAACGACCAACACTTGTTTAAAAATGGAGTTGGTGCACCTTTAAAACAGAATTACATAAATTAAAATAAATTGATACAATTCAGTTGAGATCAGTTTATGGTTATTGTTTATGGCCATTGTTTATAAATGAAACAAAATAATAGCTGGATGCAAGATTTTATTGATTTATTTATTAAATTTCTATAGCTGCCAATCTCTTGAAGAATGACTCTGGGAAGCATACAATTATCAATAAAAACAATGCATTTATAAAAATGCATTAAAAAATAAAAATAAACATTAAAAATAAAGATTAATAGAAGCTAAAATATATACAAGATTAACATGAGCCAGTAACATTAAGTCAATTTGAGGAGATATTAATAGAAAGATAGTGGCCAGCTCCCAAGAAGTAATTATCCCATTTGATTCTGTGCTGCCCAGTGTGTAGTGAAGTCTTCAGCCCTGTTCTGCACACTCCATGTTAACAATAACATTAACATATTAGATAGCATCAGAGGAGGATAATCCAGATGGTGACGGATCTGGAAGTATTTAAGTAAAGGTTGGTTAATTGATAATTAACTAACTGGCTAGTTATCTCTGGGGAAACTAATCAGAGTTAGTTCAAATTCAGATTGCACTTCGAAAACTACCATAACTACACCAACTCTAAACTTATATTATTCTGATATCCTAAAATGTCCATGTTTTGTTGGAAACATGCCTGAAGTGTCCCATATTTAGTTTGAGATAATGTGACTGGGACTATTATAAACTGGGACTATTATATGATGAGAATAAACATAATGTTTTAAGTAGCTTTTGATGCAGTCATGGCATACCAGTTACAGTACTGGCCTTAGGTTTAGTTGGCTGCAAGAAATAATTAGTTCAGGTTTTTCCAGTTTAGTTCTTTTTAGACTTATTGTAACCACAATATCAGAATTCAAGCCAACATTTCTCAGATAGAAGAATTCAGGCTTACATAAATTTATTTTTAACAATCACAATTAACAAATGCATGGAAATAAAGACACTTGGGAAAAGTTCTTTCTGTTCTCCATGCTCTGATTGTGAGTATCCAGAGCATGCTGGAAATAATATGCAGGATCTATCTTAGTAAGATAAAGTAGTTGATAGATAGAACCTTCCATTTTATTTGTCTTTTCACTTTTCAATAAAAATATTTAAGATGATCAACAGTTTGTCCACTTAACCTTACCTTTGTTGTACTTGGAGTTCTCAAGGGAGACTCATTTCACCAGAGTTCAACATTCCTTTGATTAGAATCATTTTAACAAACAAAGGAGGAACTTAGCTGATAAAAGATATGCACACACACACACACACAAAAATTATGCTATTATTTTCAAAGTAAGAGCTGCCTTCTGGAATTCGTGTGACCTTTTAACTCTTATTGTAGAATTGGAAGAGACCGTTTAGACCATAACGTTTAACTTTTGCTCATTTCAGGAACCCAACTTAAGGTACCCATGGCCAATGGCTGCCTGGCTTCTGAGTGAAAACCTCCAGTGAAACTGAGGCTATCACCAACATCCCACTGTCAAGCTGTTCTTAATGGTGGGAAACATGTGACACTCTTTGAGTTCTGCTCCTTGAGAAAGGCAAATGCTGGTTTCAAAAGAGTGTTTTTCCCCCTCAAAGGACAACTTTCATTGGCAGGTTTTCCTTTCCTTCCAGTCTGAGATTTCTCAAGTGACTCAAAATTTCCCATTAATCACAATTGCTGTAAATTAGAATGTGTTGTACAAGTTTTTTCCTAATAAAAGACCTTCAGATATGTCAACAGTGAGCATTTTCAAAGTTACACTGGTAAGACAGACAAACAAACAAATAAATCTCTTTATCAATCAGTTCCCTTAAAAAGAAAAAGGAAAGAAACTGTTTCCCGATTAAAAAGTAAATTTTTGAAAGCAACGGTTAATTCTTCTTTGGAGCAAAGGATTATCCCAAAAACTGGCAAATGTTATCTGATAGCCCTTAGCAGGATGTTGCTCCTGAATCACAGTAAATAGAAAATAGTTTTATTGCTAATCCACCCCCCAAATATAGCTGCAGGAAATATTAAATATTTTTTATTATTTTAAATACAAATGATCTTGGATAGTAAATATATTCATAATAAATACTTTATTGTAATAAGAGTGAGGGTTTACCTTTCAGCTGCTGAAAAAGAAAAAAAAAAACGTTCTCTTTATGTTATTTGTCCTTACATTTACTATCTGTTCCTAAACTTAGAAATGAATCCCATTTTGTTTGGGAAATGTCTTTTCTCCCAGTAAGTATGTTTAGGCTTGCAGTTCTATTTCTGTCTTCAGTCTTCTTTTTGATATACCCAGCCCCACTTCCCCCACCTCCCCCAAGCAAATTATCAGATGAGTTACTGAACAAATACTTCCTGATTCCTGACTAGCAAATCACAAAAACCTAACTAATTCTGTTTTTAAAAGCACTGAAAAATATACATTGCTTGGGAAATTGGTTAGGAGTCATTAAAATTGTTGCTTGTTTCTGAAATAGAGAATGTAGTCCTGTAGAGAGAAAAGACAATTCTTCTACAGGAAACTAAGGAAACCGCAAAAAATATACGGTACTATTACCAAGATACGGTATATTCATGACTTGTTCCTGATCAGGCAAATTCTTTGCCACTTTTTATTTTTAAAGAATGAGGACTCAAGATTTCTTAGTTCTTTTGCACCATCAGTGCAGAACTACCTGAGATATGGAGCAACTCTGATTGTTACTATTCTTTCATTTAACCAAAATGATTCTTGTTCATCAACTTTTCAATCTTCTAGATATGAGGAAGACACACTGAAATATCAGATTGGCTCTCTTTATCTCATGTTTTACTTTATATTCTTCTCTCATCCTACCATTTGCCAATCTCTCATTCTATGGAAGCTTTTTTTATGCTAAAGAAATTTTTTCTTCTCCTTCTCTGGAATATTCTGGAACACACACACACAGAGGAGAGAGAGAGAGAGAGAGAGAGAGAGAGAGATCTACCCCTTCTGCGCATGCTCCTGGCTTATGCACCTGCGCTTTGCTCGGGTGCATGCCTTCCATGCATGCGCCCAGCCTGAAAAACATGCCTAAATAGGACAGCATAGAGCTGGGGTGAGTGGGCTGGGCCCCCGTGATTTCCCTTATCGGTTCAGGTGGACTGGTCCAAACTGACTGAATACCACCTCTGGCCTTAACAGCATTATGGGCCCTGGACAAAGCAGTGTACTGGGGCCCCTATGACAACTACTCACAGGAATAAAATGTAAATGGTCGATAAAATTAAACATATATTTATTTTATTGGCACTTCTAATATTTGAACAATACACGAGGCTTGAAAAACACAGTAATACTCAGCAAGCCAAGACAGACCTGAGACATACTAATGAAGAGGTAAAAGGATATAGCACACATCTGGGTAGACCATCAGGTGAAAACTTAAGCTGCAACTTGCAACCCTGAAAAAACTATTGAACTGCATCACCACAGCTCCCAGTTTTAAAAATCTATCTGTACTGCAACAGGCAGCTGTGAAGAAAACAATAACAATAATATTGGGGAGCCAATAGATGGCACTCTTTCATGTGAATAAACATTTTGATACCCCTTTGGCACATACCAAAGTGGGGACAGTATTGCTGGCAGTATTTCTTTAATTACTTTGCTAATACTTCCTTGCCATTGAAAACGTTTGCTTTATAGGTCTTTCTCTAAACTTCTTAGCAGATTCTTTAAACAAAGGGCAGTGTGCAAGGAAATGTTTGTGATACTCAACAGAAATAAATTAAACGGTTTACTTAATCCAGAATCTAGAGTATCCCATATTGTTAGGTGACTCCTCTGCTTGCCATCGTAATTATAATTACTATAAAAGTAAGTATCTCCCCCCCCCTCCTCATACACACCAAGTCCTGCTATTCTGCTTCATTTTGGGGGAATTGTGTTCCTGGGAGGATAATCAAAAAAATTCCAGAAGTTTATGCCAATATTTTAAGCTCCTAGGATATTCGCACATTGATAAAGGTAATTCCAGCTACCCAGTTAAAGCAAGCAGGCATCTATCCTGGGCAACAGCCATATTAGAAGGTGCTGGAGGGAGATGATCACTTTAGTGACAATGGCTAAGGCAGCATTTTATACTGCACAAGAGAAGGAAATGATAAATCACTCTTGTATTTTACAAAGAAAACTACAGTGGCAGACGAAATAAGTTGATTGATAACATAGAGCTGGATGATGGGCCCCTCAGTTCAGATTCAACAAACTACTAAGGAAGAGCTGAGGATTTTTTTCCAAGTACTGATGGTATTTATGACATGGCTAAGTTAAAACCTGTCAAGATGTTTTGAATTTCGTTGAAAGGGAGCCAGAAAATGATGAAATGAAATCAAAGATATTGTTAAGGATAAATGTTAAAACAGGCTGCCAAAGACTAATAAACAGATGAAACCAGACCAATGCAAAGGAAAAAAAAACTGAGAAAGAAACTTAACACAGAAGTTCATTAAGTTGCTAGAAGAGATAACACATGTTATTACAATAACATCTATGAAGATATTAAAGATGGAAACAACACCCCCCCCTCCGGACAGATATGTAAAAGATCTTGGAACTCAGAAGGGGTTGCAACCTTAAATTGGTATGCTAAAAAACTGAGTCAAGGATGATTAAACAGAGATATGGAAGGATTATTCTGTATAGTAGAGATTTCAATATTCTAGATACCTTAGAAGAGGTTCCCTGTTTACAAGAACCTCTAATTCTAGTTAAATTGGCACTCCAATCATTCCCAAATTGGAAAACTACAGGAATTGATGGAATATCTACAGCAACATGGCAAACAGTAAAAGAAGAATCAATACAATTCTAACATCAAACTATTCCAGAAAATCCAAAGAATGACATGGAATCCAACAGATGAGAAGAGGACAACATACATGCCAATAGCAAAGAAAATGTATCTTACAGAATATTTACGGTAACAACATTTTTAATTTTATGTGCTATGAAAATAATGCTTGGGCTTATTCAGTGCAGCCTTACATGGGAATAAGATGCCAGGTGTTTCAGTTCATTTTAGAAAAGGCCAAAGAACAAGATAAATAATTGCTGACACATACTGGATAATGGAGAAAGGATACCAAAAAGAAGCCATTCCGCATTTCATTGATTATATAAAGTCTTTCAATTGTGTTGAGGATGTCAAGTTGTGCCCTTAGGAAAATAGGTATCCCAGAACATCTCACTGTCCTCATGTGAAGCCTATACATAACAAAGGAAGCAACAGATGGAAACATGGAAAAAGAGACTGGCTTGAGGTTGATAAAGGAATGAGACAAGATTATATTCTCCTCTCTTATTTATTCAGTCAATATGCTGAATATATATTGAGAGGAGCTGGAGTAATTTTAAAGCTAAAGGAAGAAATGTCAGAAGCCTGTTGATGACATTTATCTGGTAGCTGAAAGTATAAGTGATCTGCAAACTCTACTAATGAAAGTCAAATAGTACAGTGAAAAGATAGAATTGTTTAAATACAAAGAAGACAAGACTAATGATAGCAGGTATAGCAACCAGTACTAGAAATGATGAAAAAAAGTGAGGTGGTGGAAAACTTCTGCCTTTTGTGATCAACTAACAACAGAAAAGTCCAAAAATATGAATAAAACATGGATTTGGTAAGATTCACAACAAAGGCCTTGGAAAATATATTCACATGCCATGATATGCTTGTAGACAGTAGTATTCCCTGTGACGATCTATGGAAGTGAAGTTGGACTTTGAAGAAGCAAAACGGAAGGATTATTTCAAGTGCACTTGTGCTTCAAGTATAAGAAATGAACAAATAAAATACATTTGAGCTCAGTAAAAGTGCCATGATAGCACTGTGGTTAGAATGTAGTATTGCAGGCTAATTCTGCTGAGTGACAGCAATTTGATCCTGACCGGCTCAAGGTTGACTCAGCCTCCCATGCTTCCCCGGTCAATAAAATGGGGGGGGCAATATGCTGATTCTGTAAACCGCTTAGAGAGGGCTGCAAAGCACTATGAAGCAGTATATAAATGTCCAAGTGTTAAATGCTATTATTGGAATTCTTGAATGTTGGTGTTAGAAATGACTCTTGACAATAACTTGTCTAGTCAAGAAAACAAACAATGGACCACATAAGAAATTCATTCAAAGTTCTTACTCAAGTCACAAATGGCCAGACTCAATCTATATCTTTATGACAGATTATCTGAAGATCTTATTCCCTTGAGAAGTCCCAATGCTGCAAAAAGTGGAAGGAAAAAGAAGAGAATGAGCAGCATCAAGGTGAATGAACTTGATTATATCACTGATATAATCATATTGCATATTGGGATACCCTAAGGGCAGATTGGTGAGAGATTATTCTGGAGAAGATCCATCTATGTGGTGTCCCAGAATCAATACTAAATTGATGGCCCCCAATCAATCAATCCATATTGAAATAACTGTTGATGAATGTGATGCACATTTTTCATGACCATTCCACAATTTTTGCCATATTTATTTTGTCCTGTTTTGGTTCAGCAATACTATTTGTTTGTTGGTTCAGGGATTTTCTTCTAGGAAAGTTTGATAATATGTATTTGTTCAAGAATCTAAATTTTGAGGAATTAGTCTGTGAAAAAATCAAATTGCACATTAATCTAGAGGATATTTTGGGGGAGATCTTACCCTACTATATTAAAGATGAGGTCTATAGGAATATAACTTTAAATGAGTGCCTGGTAGCAGGATGATTCACACTTTTCTGATTATGGAACCATAAGTGATCCAGATGGTTGCCAAGAAGTAAATGTGTGTGATTAGGGTAAGTTGAGTGTTGTTTATATGATTTTTGAAACATTGCATTTGTTGACAAAGTTTAACTTTGCACTGTAAGCACAGGATGTGATCCAGCTGGTAAGAGGAACATATTTTTGTACTGAGTTTTGGGGTATTAAAATAAAGAGGTGGCTATCGTGTTTGAATCAAGGTAAATACTGATCTAAGCATTAGACAGCCTCTTTTTAATGTAGATGAAGAAAAAGAGCAGAATTTATGTGGTGAACATAAATAGCTTGTGTATTTCAGGCAGAAAAAAACACCTGGTTGTATGCTTCTGTGAAAATCCAATCATCCCTGATTATTAAGGTAGTAGGCAATATTTCCCCTGCGTCATATAAGGGTTGTATTGCATTGACATTTAGTGGGGTTTTATATTTTACCTATTATAGGAAGAGACAAAACAGTATGGTCATAATCAAATATATATTCTAATGCTGTTGTTGTTAGTGGAAAATAATAGCTATCTTAATATTAATAAGAGGAAGAATCTGGAAGACTGGTAAGATTTTTATATCTATATTTAGGGGGAAAAAGACTAAATGTACATCACCCAGACTTTGTGTGTGTGTGGTGGGTGGCCTTATATATTTAAGAAACAAACAAACAAATACATAAATAACCCCCCTCATTTTCAATAGAAATTGAGTCTATTGTTGAAAGTCTGGCCTGCAATAGATACCAAAGACAATTGTGCTGGTATAGACTCAGTGTCTTACCACCCATAGTGACTGTTCTGGTTGCAGTCACTATGTTTGTAGTATTGAAGCAAACTTGTTTTACTTTAAGTCTGAAATATAGTGGGAAGATTTATTAATAGTTGCTGAATGTACAGTAGAGAGCCAGTTTGGAATAGCAGTTAGGTAAGGCTAGAAACCAGAAGACAATGACAAACCACTTCCAAAATCTCGCCAAGAAAACTACAGCGACTTGTTCAGAAAGTTGCAGGAGTGAACATTGACTCAAAGACATATACACACAAATGTGCAGAAGTAGCCTTAGGATAGTCTTTTCAGTAGCATGAGCTTGGATCAATCTGAATCTTCAAATTTATGGAATCTGTAAAATGACAAATAATGAACAAGAAGTTAATTTGATAGTATTTTCTTAATATTTTTAAAGGATACTGTTAGGAATATAATCTAACGGTTGGGTTGGCAATATATAAATCATGTAACAATGCTGTACCTGTTTCTTTAAATCATGCTCTAAATGTGATTGGGTGCTGTTTCCTCAATCGGCCATAAGAGGGAGCCAGAATCACTGTTAGATACTGATCTGATCTGAGAGTATGGAAGCTGGCTGTTAGAAGTGCTGTATAGTGATCAGCGTGAGCTATTGTAAGTTTTGCATCTGCTAGCAAACTGTATACCGGACTGTTTGTATGATTATGGACTATGTTATTTGGATTATCCCTTAACTGAAAGACGTTGATGACTTAACTGTGTATGACTTGGACTGTTTGATGAACTCTGATACCTCTATTTCCAGGAAAGTAAAAGCCTATTTAAACTGCAGTGTTTCTGTATGCTGGTTTGTGTGTTCTCCAACACTACTCTCACAACGCTTCTCTGAACGCACTCGCTCTCCCAACAGGGAGCTTACCTAACAGATACTATACATATTAGAAAATAGGATGTGGAAAACCATCCATTCTTGAAGACTGTTCATAGACATCTGTTTTGGAGTAAGACCACATCTAGAACTTCTGGAAAAAAATATTTCCAGAATCGAGATGGCCTCTTCTATAGCCAAAATAGAAACGACCCATTTGAAGCTAGGATCTTTTCCAGGACATTTGGAACAATCTCTTTTTGAGTTGAAAAACCGAACATTTTTCACACACACACAGTATAAAAGCTTTAGGTTAGTTCCAGTCTATGGAAATACAAATATATAATGGTAGTTGTGGGATCACCCAAAAGATATTCTAAATAGGTGGGCTTGGAAAAATGCCTAAAATGTGCTATTGCCTTGCAGATGAGGGATATTGGCCTCACTCATCCGAGTGTAAGATCTTCCCTTCGTCCCCTTTGCAATTCTAACCTTTTGCTGGTCCCCCAAATTCCCAGTTACTTCAATCTTAACAGTCCAGATGTGAGACAAGAAGAAAGATCACATCGGTTCAGGGTTTACTGGCCCAGGAAGGGAATGAACTAGGGATCTAGAGAATCCTATCTGCTCGAGTTTTAGTGTTAAATAGTGTGGGATTGGTTTTTAAGATCTTGGGTAAACAGCCTTCAGCTGTTTGGGTAAAGGTCCTCTTGAATATGTTTCCGGCAAATGTCATGTGGGAACAGCAGTAATTCTATAGCACAATACTTTCCCTCCTTGTTCTCCAGAGGAAAAACAAAGTTATACATGTTACTTAAATGAGAAAGTGCATGAGTGATTTTTATGGATGGGACAACTATAGTTTAAAACATAATTAAGACTGTGATTGAGTGCAGTGGTAAGTCAAAGGCCATTTTATATGGAAAATAACAATCACTGTTTTTGTTATGACATTAATAGGTACACTTTGCAGAAATCTATTCTTTCTGGAAAGGAGCATAAGTAAAACAAAAAAGAGAAGCAAGTATGAAAACAAGGATTTAATAAGCTTATACAAAGCATAATGGTCCAATGATGCTATTGACATTATTTCAAACATGTCCTAAAAATACATGAGATTTGCAACCTAACATATTGCTATAAAGGGACACAGTGGCTCAGTGGCTAAGACACTGAGCTTGTCGATCAAAAAGGTTGGCAATTCAGCGGTTTGAATCCCTAGCACTGCGTAATGAAGTGATCTCCTGTTACTTGTCCCAGCTTCTGCCATGTAAAAATGCAAGTAGAAAAATAGGCACCACCTTTGGTGGGAAGGTAACAGCGTACTGTGCACCTTCACCTTTTAGTCATGTTGGCCACATGACCATGGAGACATCTTCAGACAGCGTTGGCTGTTCAGTTTTGAAACAGAGATGAATACTGCCCCCTAGAGTCAGGAACGACTAGAAGTTATGTACGAGGGTAGCCTTTACCTATATTGCTATACTTCAAATGCATTATTTTAAATATTTAACCATAGGAGTGCTTTTTAAAATTCCAATTGTTACTATATATTAAATGTGAATACTATTTATTTTATAGTGAAATTTATGTTCAGATTCTAGCATATTTAAAAGGCACTGGACAGCATTCTCTTTCAGGCAAAATGATGGTTTCCAGCTGTTTCATGTTTTGATAGACAGATCAGATATCAAGTTAAATTCCTCTGACCTTGTAAGAACTAACTATCAGACCATCCAACTGGTTGTATTGACAAATACTTTGTACCAAAGGATGGAGAGTTTATCAGTGTGAGCTTATGACCATATTTACTGGGAATTCCTCATTGATGAGTAATAATTGCAATCCTCATAATGAATGGCATTCAACAGATTACCTGCATCTGTTGATGTAGGGTAGACATCTGTTGTGCCTTCAGCATTCAGCCCTAAACCTCCAACTGTTTGTGGTGGTTTTTTATTCTGGTTTTTATATTCTGTGATTTTAACAAGAAATCAGAAATTATTTGGCCAACTGTTGTCCATTGAAATTCTTAACCTTATGTACACTAAGATGATGAAGCAGCTGGGGTGATGAAGAGAAGAATACACTAAGCTAACCTTATAACTCTTGAAGCTCTTCTTAAAAACCAGATACTTACTCAGAAAAGCTAAGATGTTCCTCTGCTTAAAACAGAAACGGTTGAAGCAAGAGTTTTGCTCCATTAGACTTTGAAAGAGGCAGTATTTAATAGCAAAAACAGTAACACTTACTTACATACTGCTTCATGGCTTTACAGCCTGTTTTAGAAACATGGTGGTGCAGTGGTTATAATGCAGTATTACAGGCTATTTCTGCTGGCTGCTGGCTGCCAGCAGTTTGGCAGTTTGAATCTCATCCGGCTCGAGGGTGACTCAGCATTCCAATCTTCCGAGATTGGTAAAATGACGACCCAGATTGTTGGGGGAAATATACTACTCTGTAAATCCACTTAGAGGGGGCTGTAAAGCACTGTGAAGTGGTATATAAGTCTAACTGCTATTGCTATTTCAGCAAAAGTGTTTTACAGAGTCAGCTTATTGCCGCCAACAACCTTGTTTTTCAACCTCAGAAGGATGGAAGGTTGAATCAACCTTGAGCTGGTCAGGATCAAACTGTAGTCAGTCAGCAGAGTTAGACTGCAGTACTGCATTCTAACCAATGCACCACCATGGCTCTTGGTAATCACTCTTCAATACTGTGATCAGTGGCATATAAAATTAATAAACCAAAATAAATAAAATATGTAGATGTCTTTAAAATTTCACATCTCTGCTTAGGTTTATAGCATATAACTGCATCTTTGGGAGAAATGTGTATCCTTGGGGAAAATGTCTATTGAATTAAACAAATGTTGTGGTATAAAGATAGCTTCCTTTTCTGCATGTACAAAGAATTGCTTTATTTGTTCAATATACATGGTCTTCCACAATTCATCATAAAATGTTAAATTTAATTAGTTAGCTTCTTAGCTAATAGGTTTAAATAACTTACATGGCTGTCAATCTTATATATAATCCTGGGCAGCTGGTATGGATTGTGAAAAATGATTGCTGGACTTTACAGTGAAAATGACTGCTTTAAATTGGACAATGTTTTAGAAGAGAACATTGTGGATTGTGGTCCACAGTAAAAATGCATTTTAGAGACTGCTGCCCTGACTGCAGACTCTTTGTCCTTGACTGCAAAGTTATTTGGGATTCCAGAATAGCTGCGTTAGTCAGTTGTAGCCAAAACAACAAAGAAAATTGTGGTGCTGTGAAGGCTCAAACAATTATTGTGGTTCAAGATTTCTTTTTCTTTTTGGTCAGGCCCACTTCATCAGATCTATGAGTTGGTGACTCAGTATATACTGTATATTCTGAGAACAGAGAAAATATGATGACATACAAAATCGAGCTAACTAACAAAGGCAGGGAGAACTGTAGGTGCAATGCAGAAATGAAGGCAAAATTCAGTCAAATTCAGATTACTGGTAATTTTGAGTTAAGTAAATTTATCTACCAACTGCCTACCAACTAGAAGTCAATAGCTGGTGACCTCATGGGGATCCAAAACAGAGATGGCAAAACACCATCAATGAAGATCTGCAAGCCACGGGCCTGCGCCTTCGACTCTTATATTCTGTTGTCTCCAGGTACTGCCATGTCCACTAATCAGATTTTTTTGTCTTTCTTATTAACAGGGTGGGGTCCAGAGGTGGGTATTCAGCAGGTTCTGACCAGTTCTGGAGAACTGGTAGCAGGAATTCTGAGTAGTTTGGGGAACCGGTAAATACCACCTCTGACTGGCCCCGTCCACATCTATTCTCTGCCTCCCGAGTCCCAGCTGATCAGGAGGAAGGGGATTTTGCAGTAGCCTTCCCCTGCCACACCCACAGAACCGGTAGTAATTTTGTTTGACTCCCACCACTGGTGGGTAGGTGGTAGGTGCTAGTCTGTTTGAATTCTAAAGACCCAGAGCACTCTGGCTTCTTCATTTTCTATTACTAGGTCTATTTTGTGGTCCCACCAGTTCTTGCTTGCAGGCAAATGGTATTTCTTGCAGATATTCCAGTGCACCACTGGAATTGTGGTCAATTTTGTGATCTTCTTGCAGCAGCTAACTAGGTGATTCACTATTTCTTCAATTTCTTTGCAGAGGTAGCACTTGCTGTCCATTGCTCTCTTCTCAATTCTGGCTTTGTATGCATTTGTTCTTAAGGTCTGGTCTTGCACAGCCGAATTCGCCCTTCTTCTCTTTCTTCAATTTTCCTGCTCTTGGTCACTTCCAGATCTTGTTGTTATCTGCTTGGCCTATTACTTTTATTAATGTACTGGCCATGTAATACTTTCCCCATGCTATGTCTCTTTTCTATTCTTCATTTAGTCTTTCTTCTTCTTCTTCTTCTTCTTCTTCTTCTTCTTCTTCTTCTTCTTCTTCTTCTTCTTCTTCTTCTTCTTCTCCTCCTCCTCCTCCTCCTCCTCCTCCTCCTCCTCCTCCTCCTCCTCCTCCTCCTTTTCCTTCTCCTTCTCCTTCTCCTTCATTTACCGTTTCTGACTGCTAGACAGATTTTCTCCATGACAATCTACTCTTGACTTGGAGTTTTAGGTTCTTCTAATGATCCATTCATTGTCATTGTAACTGAGTTCTTTCACCATGTAGCTGGTTGTTCTCATCTTCTCTTTTCTTCTATCTTTCTCAGCTTTAGACCCTCTTCTAGAGAGCTGCATTTTCACATAATGGGTCCAAAGTAGAATAATTTGAGCCTGGTCCTTTGTGCCTCAAATGAAAATTCTGAGTTGATTTATTTGATGATCCATCCGTTTGTTTTCTTGGCTGTCCACTGTATTCTCAGGAGTTTTCTCCAAGACCAAAGTTCAAAAGCATCGATAGTCTTCTATCCTGCTTCTTCAAGGTCCATGTGAAATAAAAGCAGTCCTAAAAAGAATCCCTCACATACATATAAACCCATAGCCAGTAAGACAAATATCACACAGCAAATCCAACAGGCAGATAAATAGGTTTTTATCTCATCCTGAAAAGGGCCAGTTTGGGAAGGGCTGTAATTAAATGGCAACATGCAGGCATCTCCTGACAAAGGTCACAAGATCAATCCATGGGAAAAATTCCATCCACAGAGAGCATTGAGCTACAGGGCATAGTTGTTGCCCTTTCTTTGCAATAAAAGCATTGACTGAGGATACAGTCAGTGTTTCCAGAATCAGGTTTGTTAAAAAAAATATTTGAATAACTTTTAACCTCATTCAGGTTGGAAGGATGGATGGATGGATGGATGGACGGACGGACAGATATCACATTATGTAATGTGTGTGTATATATATTATTGCAACAAAGGTTAGAAGTATGTTTTGCATTACAAAGGTATGCATATTTGCTATAAAATAGAATATATTCTATTCTTAGTGCAAGTTAAGGATCTAAACTAAAAAAAATCTGTGATGATGCAGTGACTAAAGAGTTAACCTTGGCTTGGCAGGCCCAAATTCAAATCTCTACCTGGCTAAGGAGCTCATGGGATGATCTTGGCACACACTCTCTTTTTTAATTCAATCCTGTACAGGGTTGTTATAGAGGTGACATTATGGGAGACCTTTGTGTAAACTATTGTTTGTTCTCAGAAAAATATAAGTTCAAATCTATTGTTAAAAAATAATAAGCACAAACTGTATTGAAAAGGCTATTCCATTCCCAAGGAAGGAACAGGATTTCATTTTTGCAACTGGGAGCTAAAAATGATGCATAAAATCTATAAAATGTATATATGCATTTTTGCTGATAAATAAATGAAGGGAGACTAGTATAAATCTATTTCAAGCTATCTAGCACTCATCAGCTAGCCATACCGTTACTGGGATTCGAACCTAGGCTGTTTTTACATATTAGGCAGTTATATTAAACTCTAAGCCACAAGCTCTCCTCCCTTATCAGCTGAGCCAAGGAAATGATTAACAGTATGCTCCCTCCCTTCCTATTTGGGCATACCAGTTATATATATGTATGTATGCATGTAGCAAGTAAAATGCAAATATTTTAAAATTCGTATTGGCCCCTTTTGTCTAGCATGCTATTTTGTGGATAATGCACAAATATGTTATCTTCTGAGACGGGGGTGTCAAACTCAATTTCATTGAGGGCTGCATCAGGGCTGTGTTTGAACTCGGTGGGCCAAAGTGGGCATGACCAGCTCGAAGTCACTCATGTTGGGGGTGTCTTAGTGGCCTGAACACTCTGCTAGACAAAACAGGCTCCCGAGCTCCATTTTTGGCTATGACGGCCTCCTTCAACCCTTTGCCAGCGAAAACAGAGCTTGGAAGGTTCTCTGTTTTCGCTGGCAGATGCACTGTGGGCCGGTCCTTCGCTGTTTGCTGGCCCCTGGGCCTTCAGTTTGACACCCCTGTTCTAAGATAATACTTGAGACAACATATTTGTGCATTATCCTCAAAACAGTGTGCTCTTGAAATCAACCTTGTAGGCTAAATCATGAAGATTTCCTTAATCATATCCATCTTTGACATTAGGGCCTAAAGTCTGATACTCCACATCCTTTTCTTTAGTGAACAAACTGTGTGCATTTCCATATACTACAACTCCTCTTTTGAAACCTTAATAGTCTTCTCATTTCTCCAGTATTTCTTACTTCCACCTGTTGCAATTCAGTGTTGAATATTTTTAACAGAAATATGAACAACCTGCTATAAAATCATTTAAAAGTGCCCAAGAATGGAAAAACATTTAATTGAATTGTGGATATGAATCAGGAAATACTTCCACAACATTCATACTTAACTGGGAGTAAGATCCTTTAAATTGCTTCCAAGTAGGTACATAAAATACAAGTAGGTACATAAATAGAGCCGAGGTGGCGCAGTGGTTAAATGCAGCACTGCAGGCTACTTCAGCTGACTGCAGTTCTGCAGTTCGGCTGTTCAAATCTCACCGGCTCAGGGTTGACTCAGCCTTCCATCCTTCCGAGGTGGGTAAAATGAGGACCCGGATTGTTGTTGGGGGCAATATGCTGACTCTGTAAACCGCTTAGAGAGGGCTGAAAGCCCTATGAAGCGGTATATAAGTCTAACTGCTATTGCTATTGCTATTGCTATAAAAGGGACTGCAGAAGTAAACCACATTAGGAAAAATCATAGTAAAAACTGGGTTTTATAATTTGAATATTCTTACATGGGCATGCAATGCACATCAGTTTTAATCAACAGTGCATTTTTAATTGTGGACTGATGTAAGTCAAAATTTGTGTATTTATTTTTGCCTACTGTGTTCCTGCAGTGGAATTTTTTAAAAAAAAAAGAGAAATATTCAAAATGGTGTGTTCTTTTATTATCTAAAATTTAGCAAAAGAATTATGTGCTATTCTGTTTAACAAATTCTAGGTTAACTCACAGCTCGTATTAGTGAAAAACATCACAATAGAAGTTCTAGAAAAATATCAATAAATATGATTCCATATCTATATCAACAGATTGAATGATAAATAGTACAACTATATTGTCTTGTATTATTCAATACTGACAGTACCAAAATGAATAAATGATAATCTGCATTTTATTATATTATTAATCTTTACTACAAGTAGTTACAGGAGGGTGGAAATCTATACTGCTAGTAACAAAGTTCATGTATGGCTATTTACACATAGGAAGAGAGAAACAACTTTACATTTACTGCTTTTTTAGTATCTATGATAAAGAATGGAAGGGGAGGGAGGGAGGAAGGGGGATTATAGATAGATAGATAGATAGATAGATAGATAGATAGATAGATAGATAGATAGAGATAGAGATAGAGATAGAGATAGAGATAGAGATAGAGATAGAGATAGAGATAGAGATAGAGATAGATATAGATATAGATATAGATATAGATATATATATATAGAGAGAGAAGGATGTACATTGCAAGCATTGTGATTGACCGATAAATTTGCATGTCTACTTTTAAAACTTTGTAACACTGATTCCATTGGGTAGTGAATTGACTGCTGACAGATATCAAGAGCATCTATTATAACAGTTGCAGTCGAGTAGATCTGGGCTCTAAAGATCAGACACAGAATTTTTCTTCTGTGAGATATGACAGTGATCTTAACCCTCAGTAATAGGGGCTGCATGCAAAAGTACTTTGCAAATACATTTCAGAGATGTTGTGACATTAGAAAAGCCCCCACTGTTGAAACTTTCTGCAGTTTTTACTTAACTGTACACACTAGAAGATGATACCGTGTGCCAAAGAGCCTCCTATGAATTATTCATCAATGGGAAAGACATAGGGGAGGAGAGGGTGGAGAAGGAGGGGAGACAGAGAGTAGAGACAGAAAAATTATGCATCCTTCCCAGTTAGCCTTAGGCCAGAACCTGTCATGTGGGTTTTTTTTTCAATGCAAAATTTTTGGCTGGTCAATCATTCTCTGTCCATGGTGTGATGGGGAAAGGCTGTGTGTGTGTGTGTGTGTGTGTGTGTGTCTGTGTGTGTGTGTGTGTGTGTGTATTTCTATAGCTGAACCCAGACTTATTCTAACATGGAATGTCATGCCTGCTACCTGCATAGAATTAATAGTTTAACTGCCTGGGAATTTAGATGGCACTTCTAATTATAATAGTATCTATTTTGCTCAGGAATCCAGGATCAGAACATGCTCGGAGTGTATACATTTTATGCAGGGGGGGGGGGGAGAATTGTTTGCAGAAGCTCTTCCTGCATGCAGACAACATTAAATGAAAATCTATGTCTGCAAAAATCATAGAATGTCTCTCCTCACCACAGCTTGCCATTCTTTCTTATGCATAGAGGAGAAAAGGAGCTCTTCCAGGTAAAATCGGGGATTCTTAAGTTACTGTAGATACAAATCCATTACCATGCCCTGTTTTGACTCCCCACCCCAAAGTAATAAACCTGAATTGATTTAGTTTGCATCTGGCCAGTGCTTATAATGTCAGGTTTAGCCTTATAATTAGACTGACTGTGACAGTTATCTCAATTGACAACATGAAAATAGCCCTGCTGGATCAATCCAAGGCTCCTCTAGCAAGCATTCTGCCTCCCATGGTGACCTCACAAGATGCATCAAGGAAATCAAGCCATCTTCTCCCACTTTTTCTTCCAGCCCCCCCATATATAGAGGAAGGCTAATCCCGGGCCTGAAAGACACATGTTATCCTCAAGCCAATTAGCCCTGCCGTCTAGAATAGTAGAATAACAGACTTGGAAGGGAACGTAGAGGTCATCTATTCCAACCCCCACCTCAAGCAGGAAATCCTAGCCTATACCATTTCAGATAAATGGTTGCCCAATCTCTTCTTAAAAAACAGTGTTGCAGCATTCATAATTTCTGGAAGGAACCTGTTCCACTGATTAATTGTTCTAAATGTCAGGAAATTTCTCCTTAGTTCTAGGTTGCTTCTCTCCTTGATTAGTTTCTAACCATTGCTTCTTGTCCTGTCCTCTGGTGCTTTGGAGAATAGGTTGACTTCCTCTCTTTTGGAGCACTTCATTAGATATTGGAAAGTAGATATCAAAAATGTGTCTAATCCCTTTTGAAGCCAATTCCACTATCAGTCGACACCGTATCTTGCAACACTGTATTCCACAGGTTGATAACCAACCATATGAAGAAAAATGTCCTTGTATCAGTTTTAAGAGTGGGGTGCGGTGGCTCAGTGGCTAAGACACTGAGCTTGTCGATCAGAAAGTCGGTAGTATGGCAGTTCAAATCCCTAGTTCCTGCATAATGGAGTGAGCTCCCATTATCTGTACCATTCTCTGTCAACCTAGCAGTTTGAAAGCATTTAAAAAATGCAAGTAGAAAAATAGGAACCATCTTTAGTGGGAAGGTAACAGCGTTCCATGTACTTTCGGCGTTTAGTCATGCCGGCCACATGACCACAGACACATCTTTGGACAGCGCTGGCTCTTTGGCTTTGAAACAAAGATGAGCACCGCCCTCTAGAGGCGGGAATGACTAGCACATATGTGTGCGAGGGAACCTTAAATGATCAGATAGGCAAATATATTTGCAACTTTGTTAATATTTTGTTCCTGAACATGTCTCTGGCTTTGAAACGGAGATGAGCACCACCCACTAGAGTCAGGAACGACTGGCACATATGTGCAAAGGGAACCTTTACCTTTACCTTATCAGTTTTAAATCTTCCACTGGTCAGTTTCATTGCGTGCCCTCTAATTTTACATTTTGGGGGATGACAAAAGCTTCTTCTCTGTTTATCCTTTCTTTACCATACATCATTTTGTAAAACTTCTTGGTTGCCCTTTTCTGCACTGCCTATGGAGATTCTCAGCCATCCAGGTCATGGTTGTCCCAAATACGCTTTTTCAAGAGGCAACTGGACTTCGTGGTTTTTCTTTGAAGACCTTTCGCCTCTCATCCAAGAAGCTTCTTCAGCTCTAACTGCATGATGGAGAATGACCTTTTTTTTTTTTTTTTGCATTCTTTATAGCATTATCACTAAGATGTGGTGACCCAAAGTATGCAATGCTCCAAATGTGGTTATATCATAGTTTTGAATGCTGGCAGGATCATATTCACTGATTTGATTGTCTACCTTTTTGGTAGACAATGCTGGGAGATGCTGTAGTACCACATCCCTGGTTGTTTCTTGTCACCTTCCCCAATTCTCCTTCATTCCCCCATGCTCTTAAAAGAACCTTCTTCCTCCGGTGCAGCATCTCTTCTACTGCTGAAGTTCAGATTTTCTACCTGGAAAGGGAAACTGCCATCCTACCTACCCACCTACCGTATTTACTCAGGTGACCAAATACTCCCCCTCGTGCAGCTTAGCATGGAATCCTGACTTGTAAACGGACCCTTAGTGAGGAAAGCTGAGCACCCAAAGAGGAGCATTTCCACAGTTCTCAGTTTGCACTTCAAGATCAGGCTGGTTTCTCCCCGCAGCAACAGGGGGTGGGGGGTGGGGTAGGTCTCTTCACTACTCCTCTCCACCAAAGAGTTAAGTAAGCTTGCCTGGGCAGATTAAATGAGCAAGGAGGCACCCCTTTCGGGTGGGATGGGGAGATAACAGTCTCTCCTGCTGTCAGTTACAGCCGGAGTTTTTCTTTGTTGCAGAGCGTGTATTTCTTGAAGGATGTGCCTGGGTGGATTTTTTGCAATATTAAAAAGCAAGGCCCCATTTCTTTCTCATTAGCTCTCACTGGGGTATTCTTTCCTTCTTCTTCTTTTTGCTTTCTACCTCTTTCTCCTTCCCTTCTACCAACGCCCCCTCTTGCCTCCTCTCTCTCCCCCTCTCACTCCCATCCCCATGCTTCCCTCCCCAACACCACGAGGCGCGAGGCACTCCCTTGCACTTCACAGAATAACTCCGTCAGAGAGAGAGAGAGAGAGACAAAGGACTCGCTTTATTTATTTATCCCCTACCCCACCCACCCACCCCTCAACCGCCGCACGCTGCCTCTGGATTTATTTTTTTTAAGAAAGTCCCTTTCCGAAAGCAGGCAGCTGGGAAGGAGAAGGGCGAGCCGCGTATGTGCCCGAAACGCGGGCGATTCCAACAATCACAGCCTGGGTTTCGGATCCGGATCGCGTTGCTTGCAAGAGGGCCGTGGATGGAAGGCGTCGCGCAGGACCGTTGGAACCGAACCTAAAGCCAGCAGGAGGGGATGGGTGGAAGGAAGGCAGAGCCATCCTCTCTCCCGGGAGACGGTCGCCAACCCACCTAGCCGACACCCAGAGCGCGCTCCTGGAATCCCGCGGCTGCCCGCCGTCCGCCCGGCCAAGCCCAACCCAGCGCAAGGGAGGGGCGGTACAGGTGGAAAAAGAGGGGGCGCGGCAGGGAGGGGAACGGCGACGGGGTCCATGCCCCGCTTGAATGGCCGAGGAGGTGGGAAAGGGGCGGGGCTATGCAAATCGCAGGCAGTAGAAGCCAATTGACTGAATAGGCTTTGGGTGCTCGATGCGAGAGAGGGGGATTTGTAAGCATATGTGTGTAGAGGAGGAGGGTGGCGGTTTATTTCCCCCTTTTTTCTTTCTTTTTCTTTTTCTTTCTTTCTTTTTTTTTTGCCAAGTGGGCAGGAGGGTCCACAATCAATATTTTTATTCTTTCTTCCTGCCTTCCCTTCCACTCCTTTCCATCACCACCACCCCCGCCCCCCACCCCACTTGCGCTCGTGCGCTCCTGGCGATCGGCCTGCGGCAGTCACGAACTTCGAAGGGGCAGCCCGCGCGTTCGAGGCTGGGAAGAAGCGGCACGGGGAGAAGAAAAAAAAAAGTCAAGCGCGCCGTTCGGGGCGCCTCGGAATCCTCCAGCCGCCTTTGGCCGCCTTTCTGAACTTGCTCCGCCGCGAGCGCGCCAATGGATTGGGAGAAGAGAGCGGGGTTCCGCTCCTGAATTCCACTCCGCAGGCCCGAATTGCGGAAGGCGCGGCACTTTCGATCGGGGTCCCCGGAGGAGCGCTCGCCTTCCTTCGGGCGAAGGGAACAGGAAGGACGGCGGCGGTGGGACGTCGCTCCCAGGACAGCTGGTAAGAAATGCCCGATAAAGGGCTGCTGAATCTTGTCTCTCTCTTTCTATCTCCCTCCCTCCTTCCCCCTCTCTCTTTCCCTCTCTCTGTCTCCGTCTCTCTCTTTCCCTCTCTCTGTCTCCGTCTCTGTCTCTGTCTCTCTCTCTTTCCCTCTCTCTGTCTCTGTCTCTCTCTTTCCCTCTCGGTTCTGGGTTGGGGGAGCTGGGAGCGAGCGCTTCTCGGCTCCTCCGGTGTCTTGGGTCGTCTGCGGCGGCGGGGTTCGCTCCGCTTGCAGGCAGAATAAAGGTACGTCTGCCCGGAGAGAGGATTAAGCGCCTAAGCAGATTTCTCTTCCCCGCTAATCGCCACCCGCGCCTTCAAGCCTTCACCTTTGTCGCCGCCGCACTTCCAAATGAGCGAGTCTGGCGGCTCCGTCGGGAGAACAGCTGGGCGGTTCTCCCGTCTCTCGGCAAAGGTGCGGGACGGGAGGGGGCGCGGAGCCGAGAAGGGCGGGGAAGCGGAGGTCAGGGAACGTCGCTCGGCGTGGGGCTCTGGCGGCTTCCACTTTCGGAACTCCTTCTGACCTGATCCCGGACAGCGAAAGGAGACGGTTGTCAAGCGGAGAGCGGGAGACCGACCGACAGACCGACCGGTGGAGAGGAGGGAAAGAACTATTTCCGATTGCAAACTTTCTGCGGCCTCTTCCCGTCCGGGAAGTAGGTTAGTTTGGCCCTTGTTTTACCTCCGTTGGCCCGGAAAGTGGAGCAGGAAATCCCGGAAAGTGAGGTGTAGAGGAAGAAGGAAGCCGAGGCAGACATCTGGACCGCTTTCACGCGAAACTGGTTTTTAAAAAAAAACTAAGGTGGGATTGGAATCTTTATTAGTATCTCTCGGCCAAAGTCGGCCCTTTAATATCCCTGCCCCAGAAAAAAGAGGGGGCTCATATAGCTAGATCTCTCTCCCCCTCTCTCCTCCTCCCTCCTTCCCTCCCTCCTCCTTTCTTCCTTCCTTCCTTCCTCTCTCTCTCTCTTCCCCCTTCCTTTCTTTCCTTCCTTCCTTCTTCCTTCCTCCTCTTCTCTCTCTTCCTTTCCTTCCTTCCTTCCCCCCTCCTCCTTCTCTCTCTCCCCCCCCCCCTCTGTAAGAACGCGGGCTATTCTGTATGTTTGAGTGGCTGCCTACGATTATTTGGAGGGAACGCGGGAGGGTTAAAGTCCCGGAGTTATGAGAAGAGGCAGAGCAATAGAATAGGCGAAGGGGCTGAACGGAGGAAGAAGCCAGATGACTTAAGAAAAGTATCACCTTTCCAGACCAACAAAGTATAGGGATTCGGCGTCGCACTGCATTGAAAGCACGCTCGACGTGTGTGCATGTGTGTTTCCGTGTAACCAAGCCGACTGAAGTATTAAGTCTTCAAAGTTCAGTCTCCCGAGAGACCTTCCCTCTTAGGTAGATAAACGCCGCCATAGCTTTAGAAAGGTGGCGGAATCGCGCCGCATCCGGGAGCCCCTTTCCTCACCGGTGCGCTGGCTCGCTCGTCGCTAGTGGCCCCGCGTCCAGAACAGGAATCCCGGCGCAGATCTGAGATGCGGGGCGTTTGCTCTGGACCTGCGGATCGCGGGAGGAGGAAGAGGAACTGAGTGGCAGTTCTGTGTACAACCTGAGCGGGAAGTCACGAAGCGCGGCTATATTTTGGGGTGACGGTACGATCAGGCTGGTTCGGCGAAGGCTTGAACTCTCCAGGCTTCGGGAGAAACGAGCCGGGTAGGGTCAGACGGTCCGAGCGTCCCCCCTGTTCTCTCCCTCCCTCCCTCCCTGGCCTCCTTCGGGCGCCGCGAAAGAGCGGACGCGCTCCGAGTTGGCTGGTGCGCTGCGAAGGTTAGAGACTCGTCTCAGTTCGCCTGCGAACGTGCCGCGGTGGTTTCTCGATTGCCGACGCCTCGGGGAACTGGAGCGAGGCTCGTGTTTCTCTTGGCCCGAGAGAACAGGCAGCCTTCTTGCTTAAGAGGCCGGTGCTGAGCCAGCCAAAGCCTCGCTCGTCCCGTCACCCGCCGCGGGGATTCTGGAGAAAGACCCGGGCCGGCTGCTGAGCTCCGGAGCTAGGCAGGCCCCGCCGCGAGTTGCTTTTACCCGCGTCGCCGGCTGTCACTCCACCCGAGGGGAAAGCAACTGGTTTCCTCGGCGGGGCGGGGGGGGGGGGGAGTGCGCCTAAGGAATTTGTGCTTCTGATGAACCTTACGGGAAAAAACCCACCAGAAACGCGGTTACCATAAGCTTCGAGAGTTCTCCTTCATTCATTTATGAACGAACCCATTATATTGGACTGCATTAACGTATGAGAAAGAAAGAGAGAGGGGGGGGGAGAGGGAGGGAGGGACGGAGGAAGAAGGAAAGGAAGGAAGGAGGGAAGGAAGGAAAATAGAGAGAAAGAAAGAGAGAGGCGGAAGGAAGGGAGGAAGGAAGAAAAATAGAGAAAGAGAAAGAAAGAAAGAAAGAAAGAAAGAAAGAAAGAAAGAAAGAAGAGAGAGGGAAAGAGGAAGGAAGGAAGAAAAATAGACAGAAAGAAAGAAAAGAGAGAGAGGAAGGAAGGAAGGAAGTTGGTCGATTTTCTTGGCAATTAAATGAAATGCAAGTAGGGCCTGGCCAATGCCATTTTAAAAGGTTTCCAAATCCACACTCCAACAACTCCTTCTTTCCTCACTCCCTGTTCCTTTCCTGAGAATCCTCATTTCTCTCACTGCAGCATGAATGGCAGACAGGTTTTTTTTAATGAATGAGGTTTCAGTGGGGGAAAGGGATGCATCTCCTGATCTCCATGCATGGCAGGACATGGCTTTCAATAAAAATGGGCTCCCTTGTGCTTTCAGTCTTGTGCAGTCAACATTTGGGGAACTTTCACAGGAGACAGTTCAATTCATCTAACTGTTCAACTAGTCTGTTACAATAACCAGCATAAAGCTTGGTTAAGTCGAACCGTTCTGTCAAGTTCCTCTGGTGCTGTGTATCACAAACAAGCGATATTCACATCTGGCACAAGCAGGGGGAGAGAAATCCAAGTAAATCTCTCTTTTTTCCATTATTACACAAGGACTGAAATTTTTAAAAGAATACTCATTTTCTTAATGTACAGTTAGTTTGAAGAACTTACCACTATCAACATACTCAATGTGGAAGTCATTATGATCCACTCTGGGGGCCACTGGAATAATTGGAATCCCAAGGAAAAACCTGGAAAAGCCAATAAAACTCGGTCTGCAGTTAGTAACAAAGATGGTTGTGGAATGCACACTTTCCTTCTCAGTGTGTTTCTACACATACTACTACAACTTTTGGAAATTGGTAACTATTGGGCAAAGAATTCAGTAAACTTATTTTGTATTTGCTACCAGGTGAAAATTATCAGAGGACAAATAACATGCATAGTTATAAAAAGTGGACTTTGCAATAGATGAGGGGGGGGAGGGAGGTTGGAATTCCCAAATATCTCTGCCATTCCTCTTCCTTCACTTCATTGTGATTTTCAATTAATTTTCAGTAGTCACCCAGCCCAGAACTAAACATTCAATCTTCATTGCGCTGATATTTTCTCCACTTGGTTTTTCTGCAAAGATTTTCCTCCTCCTGCTGATGCCTGCCTTTTATGAAAGGATGCAATTTTGACTACATAAGGAGCAGAGATGGGTTGTTCTCGGTTCAGCATGGATTGGGTGAACCAGTAGTGGTGGCGGTTGTAGGCTCCGCCCACCCAGCTGGACGCTTCTGTGCATACACAAAAGCGTCGCGCACACATGAACCGGTAGTAAAAAATAAATAAAAACCCACCACTGATAAGGAGCCACATTCAAGGCGTCCATACTGGCTTGCTTATTTATTAAACTAATTAAATTCTTCTGTTTGTATTATAGAAAGTTTTAAGCTGGTTAACAAAACAGTAGACTTATCCTAATAAACTAACAAGGTAATACCCTCACAGACAAACAGACAGTCAGCCTGACAGATATAGATAGATAATCTAACACAATCAAAACACAGAATCACATGAAACTGCCTGAGGTTAGCAAGACAAACCCTTCTTATTCTGTGGGTGACAACCATTCCTATTTCAACAAGTCCTCAAAACTAGCTCTTCCAAGTTTGGGCAAAGTAGTAGCAGACCCTCTGGAGAGAACTAGATTGTCCATTCATTTCTCCCCCCCCCCTAGATATTTCCCTCTCAAATTTATTGCATTGTTATAAACTGATCATACACCATTCAAAAAACAAGAGCCTATTTGGTGTTGGGCTAAGGCAACAGGCTAGAAACAGGGAGACTGTGAATTCTAGCCTTGTCTTGGACACACAACCAGCTGGGTGGCTTTGGGCCAGCCTTGGGGAAGAAGTAATGGCAAGCCACTTCCCAAACCCATTGCTAAGAAAATTGCAAAGACTTGTGCAGCCAGTTGCCAAGAGTCAACACTGACTTGAAGGCATCCACCCATAGCCACATTGGAGTTGCTCAGCCTATAGGTTAAATAAATAATTGCCTCTTTCTTTGTCTGTTGGCATCATCTCCTCTACCCAGAAGCAAAAGTTTACCTTCAGAGGAGCTTAGGGAGCCCCATGAGACCTACCACCCCAACTCTGCCCATTAATATCTCTTACTGCTTCCACTCCACCAAAAATGTCTACGTAAAGTGGTTGCCCTATTATACCTAATGGTACGTGTTGGCCCCAGGAAAACACTGGAAATAAAAAGGAGATCTGTGTTCCTCTACTCCCCCCACTTCTCCAAAATGATTGTATGAAATCCCTACCAATAATTGGTCAAATGGAATGAAAATGCTCTGGGCATTTTCTGTCTTTCTAATCACTTCTAGGAGGCACAAGAGAGCCCAGGAATGTAGCTAATAGTGACACTGCTGTAAAACAGACCTGAGATTTCATGAGGCTTTAATAGGGCAATGTTAGGAGACCCGTGACTAGATTGGAAGCTGTAATGATTTTACTGGCATCGTTGCCCATTAGTGGTCTACACATATTAACAGAGTTGTTAATAATTTTCTCGCATATTCCTTCTCCCTCTTTCTTTCTACTATTCTCTAAAGGGGATTCCTGTTCTTTCTCTGAAGGCCTGGTGGTAAAATGAGTGTGATCAGAAGCTCCTCTGTTTCTGAAGTGGATCAACTGAAGTGAATTAACAGAGCTATCAGGAGGTTCCCCCAATTTTCTTTAGTTCCCCAAATGTTCACGTCACTTACGGTTCAATTGATCTCCTTATTTATGGGAGATGACGAGTGGTTTAGCGCTAACATATGCAAAAGGCCTCTTAAGTAAGGCACATGGGCTTACCTTATGCATAGTGACATATGAGTCAGTTCAGTCTATTTCCACCAGCAAAGTGCATAAAACTTTAGAGCCAGGGAACACTGCTGAAAACACAGCTTCTCTTCATGTATATATTTGCATTTATCTCACAACTTCCAGCTACTTCTATTGTTCTCCCCCTCCTTTTTTTTCTTTCAATCTTATCTTTCTCCCTGCCCTACCCTTTCCCTTTGTTTGCCATCTCACTTGTTCTCCCTGGCACGCTCATCACCATCCCAATGCAACAGCATTATCTGCCAGAACTATTTTCTAAGGTTGGCAGCAGGGTTTTGATTCAACTGCAGTTGATCGAAGCAGTTATTTCACAAGCTGATTTCAGATTTTAGACATTCGGGTTCCCCCCAAATCCCTAAGTGAGTGCTGAGTGAGGAATCTGCAGAAAAAGAAGAGGAAGTGCGAATGTGTGCTGAAAGAAAGTGAAATAATACAAATATTTACCTAGAGCAAAGGAAATTGCTATGATATATTGCCCCTGGGAAGCTTTAACTTCTCCAATTGTGGTGTTATTGCCCACAGCTGAAGAAAGCTCTGTCTTCCTATGGGCCCATCCATTATTCTGAATGTCCTTACAGCCAGGTTGGATTTGTTTGAATGATTTCAAGGATTTTCCTGTGAAATCCCTGAAGTTTGTTTCTGTCATTAACTCCTATTCTCGTGCACCTCACCGGTTAACCAGAGGGAGCAGTGCTGAGAACGTGCTCCCTTTGTTCTGATCTCTGTCCCAAGCAGAATGTGAGCTGTGCTTATAGTTCGCTTTGCCTTTGTGCTTTGTGTGTATGTCTGTGCGTTTCACTGCAAATTGTTCTGGATCAGCCTAAAAAAAAATCTTTCTAGAAACTCACTGTAGTGCTAATAATATGCATGTTATACATTAGTTTTGAGGTTTTTCAGATACCCTTGTTGGAGAAGAGCTCTAAATACCTAAACAGATTTTGCCTGTTCACATGTAGACATGCTGTTTGAATCATTCTAACATGGTTTATAACTGTATCCAGATGCACGTTTAGCACAATAGAAATAAAACAAAAAGGGAATTTAAGAATGTAGAAGTTACCATATTTCTGAGTTTCAAGCCCCTTGTAATCCATGCAAAAAAAAAAAAAGAAGAAGAAACGTTCTTAGAATATGGGTGGCACCAAAGGGCCTGTTTTCTTTGCTGGAACAAGAAGAAAAGAAGGAAAAGTCAGAGGTCTCCGGAGGCAAGGCAGGCTCAGCTGGATAGAACAATGTTCTGCCTTCTATTAGCAGAAGGAAAATTCAGCTGTGCTGCAAAAGGGAAAAAAAAGAGAGAGAGAAAAAGATGGCAAATGCAGCAGAACGTGGGTCCATATTTTAAGAACATCTTTAGGTGATGCCTTCTGATTGTATTACATGGCGGGAGAATCTGGAGGCTATGTAATCATAACATGCTGAAGGGATTTGCATACCTGATTTTGTGTTTTACTTGCCAATTTCTTGGGATAAAGTTTAAGTCCTCAGAGCAAGTGTCACCCAAATATACTAAAAAAATCAATTACCCTAAACTCATTGAGAAATTTATTTATTTGTTTATTTTTAAAAAATGCATTTGTTGCCCATTTTGTATCCAACAACTCTGGGTGTCTTTTATCATACCCCTCCAAGGAAGGCGACTTGCACCAAGTGGTGTATTAACCATTAAGCAGAATAAGCACCTGCTTAGGGCACCAGGCCCAAAGGGGGCACCACAAAGTTGAGAAAGAAAGAAAAAAAACAATGAAGATTTGTACAGGATGTACAAAGGAGGGGCACCAAGATTTGCCAGTGCTTAGGGCACCAGTGAGCCTTAATCCGCCACTGCTTGCGCCCAGAAGAAATTGCTTTTCCAGTCTATTCAGTGAAAGGGGTAGTATTATGGGTAGTATTAGGGCCATCGTTCTGGGAAGTCATTTTTCTGTAGCACTTTGATACAATTCCAAATGCCAAAATTGCATGCATTGGGTCATATTTCTGCTTTTTAAACCTCCACCAACTGCAACCGCAGAAAATGGACAACTATGGTGTAATTAGTTGTCCTGTGTTCGAATGGATACTTCACCTGTACTGTACTCTAAAAAGGCAGATCTTCTGGGAAAGAAGGCCAGGGAGCCGGTAAAGGGCAAACATATCTTTTTCTTTTTAATGAGAAAATGATTATCTTCAGGAAACGATGACATGTTCATATGAGGAAATGTATGTTTGACATCATCACTGAAGTTGGGGAAATATATGTGTACCTTATACCCAACAAAGGGAATACTGTAAATTACACCTACAGAAAGTCCCATTTAGCAATAGCAATAGCAGTTAGACTTATATACCACTTCATAGGGCTTTCAACCCTCTCTAAGCAGTTTACAGAGTCAGCATATTGCCCCCAACAATCCGGGTCCTCATTTTACCCACCTCTGAAGGATGGAAGGCTGAGTCAACCTTAAGCTGGTGAGATTTGAACAGTCGAACTGCAGAACTGCAGTCAGCTGAAGTTAGCCTGCAGTGCTGCATTTAACCACTGCGCCACCTCGGCTTTGAACTTTGGGTAGTTACTTTCACTGCCCCCCCCCTTCCCGGCACTCTAGCCAGGCCAAGCTGTCAGATCCCCTCCAACTGGTACATACAAACTCTCTCTTTTCCTGTGCCTTTTAAAGAAAACATGTTTGGTCTTTGGGTGGGTTTTTCTTTTTTTGTCTTTCAAATAATTAAGTCCAGATTCCTCCTGCCTGGTAGAAAATGGAGACAGTAGCGTGCAAGGGTTCCTTCCCCTGGTTCACTGCTCTTCTGTGCTCTGCTGGAGAGCCACGGAGGTAGACAGGGGCAGGGGAAGAATGAGCAGCCCCGCTTTGCCTCTGTCTCCGAGGGAAAGGGCTGCTCCCATGAGAGTCCCTAGTGGGTGGGCTGCTGGCTCTGGCTCCTGCCGCTGCCATGAGATAGGACTATAAGGACTCTTTTCATTCCTGCAAGGAGACAACTTGATTACTGCCCCTCAATCAAAACCTGTTTACTTTACCAAATGAGAGCAGCATGTGAGCCTTGTTAATTGCAGTTGGGCTCCAATGGCCTGGCTGGGATTCATTCCTCCAGTGAAAGGGAACCCTTCTCATGTACTAGCAGTAGAGACAGAGTGACCCCAGTTGCACTCGTGGAAGGGGGGGAGTCCCGTCCCCATTCCCCCCCCCCCCGTGCTCAGGGCCCACACTTGTGTTACAGAAGCAACTTGCTCTAACGTTACTGAGGACGCTGGCAACATGCTGGATTAATTCTTGGCATTACCTTTGTATCCAGACATGAAAAAATCATCTTGAAATACGTACACCAACTGGATCAGCCCTTGGATCTCTTTTCATCTAAGGGAGGAGACAGGTCTAGTTGCATTGAAAAGTATAGTAGTCATATTTCTTTTGAGGAATATTTACTGTATGGAAAGCTGAAAGGGATTTGGTCTAAGAGAAGGCCTTCTTAACATGAAGAGATTTAGCAGAAAACCCAGAGGGCAGCAAAGGATTACACTTCATCTAGGAAATGGTCCTCTGTGTGTGTGTGTGTGTGTGTGTGTGTGTGTGTGTGTGTGTGTGTGTACGTACATTCAGTTCTAGGCAGTCTAATGCCAAAGAATATCCATATCACTCTAGAATGGGGTTAACATTCAAGATCCTTTGTATTTGATTCTGTTGTATAACATTTTCCCCTATGTGCCCAGATTATATTAATCTGGTTCATATATCACACAAAGAAGTGATTGCTTACTGACTTGTGTGAACCCACCTCTGTGATTTCTTCATTGCCATAAAAATCCAAAAACCATGGTTAATGCAATGTGTCAATCAGGTGGTCAGGATGATGGTTTGGGATTGTACTAAAAACATGAGAATTTATATGGTCATCTGCCCTTAGGTTTGGAATGTGTCCACAGAAATGTTTTTAAAAAAATGTTAAACATAGCATGAGTCTTGGCATCACATTCACCATAAGGAAAAATCACTTTTGTTCAGTATTTCTTCAGAGCCTACAAAAGATATAAAGTTCCAGGTGTCATCATGGCATTAATGCAGACTATTGGGGAGGGGGTTATATCAGACACCATTTGCACTGAGATGCTCTTGTGCAACTTCTAACACTAATTCTAATACTAATTCTATTTATTTATTTGTTGGACCAACAAATCTTCCTCCTCCTATTTTCTCCACAACAACCCCATGAAATGGGTTGGGCTGAGAAAGAGTGACTGGCCCAAAATCACCCAGCTGGTCTTCATGGCCAAGGCAGGATTTGAATTCCTGGTTTCTCATTTTGTAGCCTGGTGCTTTAACCCCTAGACCAAATTCTAAACTACTGATGGACCATCCCACACCGGAATGGGGCAACTCACCACAGTCAACTAGACATGGCTAACTCACCACTGCGAGACAATTCACAATTCAATTTAATTATTTAAAATAATTTTAAAAATAATTTTAATTTTTGACATTCACATTTCATTCTGTCCTTCCTTTGGCACTCTTTCTTTAATAATTCTATTCCACTATTTGTTTGATATTAAGGCACCTCTTGTCCTGTGGTGAGTTGTCCCACAACAAGTTGGCCATGGCACGTTGACTGTGGTGAGTTGTCATAGACCCATCCAGTGGTGGGTTTCAAAAAAATTTCAAACCTACTCTGTGGGTGTGGCCTCCTTTGTGGGAGTGGCTTGCCGGCCATGTGACCTGGTGGGAGGTTGCTGGCCATGTGTTCTCTCTCTCTCTCTCTCTCTCTCTCTCTCTCCTTCCTTTTGTCTCTCTGTCCCTTTTTCCTTTTTTCCTTTCATCTCTCTCTCTCAGTCTTTCTTTCTTTCTTTCTTTCTTTCTTTCTTTCTTTCTCTTTCTCTCTCTGTGTGAGTCTCTCTCTCTCCCTCTCTGTTTGTGTGTGTGTCAGTGGTGGGTTTCAAAAATTTGTGGAACTCTTCTGTAGGTGTGGCCTGCTTTCCGGGTCCACTGGTGGAACCTCTTCTAACTGGTTCGGTAGATTTGACGAACAGGTTCTAGTGAACTGGTGCAAACTGGTAGGAACCCACCTTTGGACCCATCCCACACAGCATCAGTTTCTTTGCCATAGCATCTTCTTTCCTGTTCCAAAAGTTGAATTTCTCATCCTTAATCTATTTATAAGAAAACAGATATTAACTCCCAGGGTCTGTGTAACCTCCTGAATGGTTTAGCTGATAGGTTAGTAAGTCATTTCATTCCTTCAGTTCTCAGAAACTTGGGGAAGTTAACATTTTTTAATCTTTTCTTTTCTCCTTCCTCTGCTAGAGTGGCTAAGACATCTGCCTGGATTTTGGATCCCCAGTTCTCTGCACCATGCCCTTAGTTGGTTTTTTGCTCTGGGCCATCCTTCTCATTGTGAGCTGGTGGCCCACATACTCCAAGGATTACCTCTTTGCTACTCCAAGGGTGCAGCTCACTTTCAAAGGTAAGGACACCATTTCTGAATTAAAACAGCATTAACAGTGTGATGGTAAACTTGTTTTGGTTTTTACTTTCTGGCAGTTGGTGGTTTATCAAAAGTTCTCTATCTGGAACATAGGTTGGAGACAGACCAAGATCCAGACTTGAAAGTTTCAATGGCTAGTTTATCCAAATGATTATTCTGTTTCCAAGGAAGCTGTTTGAAGCAAATCCTTTTCCTTAGGACTCTAGCCATGATTATAAACAATGCTTTTCTAGAACAGGTTCTGAGAAGCCCCTGGGCTAGCAGCCTGCATCAATCAAGCACATGGCACATTGCACTTCAGTGCCTCTCTCCATCTGGAGAGAACTAGCCTTGCAGCTTGTGGCTTTTCCTTAGATCTTTGAAAGAGTCAAGCACCATGGCTGGCAGTGCAGGCAGCAGATTGACAGCTCAGTGAACCCAAGCTGCTGAATGCACTGAAGAGTTGGCAGCCACTCATATACTGAAATCCCTAGGAAGGGACTGCGCTACGATGAATGGGCCCTCTGCCTGTTGCTGAGAAGGAGACAGGTGTTGGGACTCACTGTCTGTAAATGTTCAGGGTTAGCCGGGGTGAAGCAATGATTGCCTGTGAAGGATGCTGAGCTGAGTTGACAAATGGAGCTCCAAGGGTAGGAAGCTGACATGGTAGCCTCAGCATGTGACTACCCACTAGGAACAGATGGTTGTACCTTATGTGTCATTTCCTCTTAACTTCCCTTCCTTTTCCAGGCCGCAGGGAGGCAGACTAATGTACTTATTATGACTGATGTATATTTAGACTGCCTCTTCTGGGTTCACCAGAAGGGGATCATGGAGAACCCGCCTTTCAATATCCCCATTCAATATTCCCATAGTGTATATTATGTTGAGCATGAGAGCAACAGGTGTGTTGTGCAGTTCCTTCGGGGGCACCTTTAGGGGAACAGTCTCTGGTGTTTTATGGGTCATAACCAAAGGCCATCAATAGGTTAACCATCAACTCTGACCCTAAAACTATAAGGGGGTAGGAAGTTGATTTTGCACAATGCCTAACTTGCTCACCTGTGAACCCTCTGAATTCTTGAAAGCCCAGTAGAAAAGTTGATTGTTTCCACTGCTCTTCTTTCTCTAAACAAACAACTTTTCAGAATATGTAGTGATAATGTATGAAGATTGGAAGATTTGGAAGATTTGATCTATCTACATACCTCTTTAAATTCACTAGATAAAAAAGAGCAAACATTGTATGGAAGATTTGATATATCTACATACCTCTTTAAATCAACTAGATAAAAAAGAGCAAACATTGTATTTTTTTCCCCACAGAGTAAACACAGAGTAAATTGTGAAAAGTTGAGGCAGCTCATCTTCTATTGCATCCACTCATCCTAATTTCAGATCTAGTTTGTTTAAATCATAAATATCAACATGGTATGAATTAACTGCCATGCTAGTCTGTTGAGATGCTAGTGAGATTGAGGAGCCTAGAGTATAAAAATACTATTAGATGGATGCATTGCAACATTGGAGACACCTGTAGATACTCTGAGATTCTGTTTCTGGCTTCTCTGATTTCTGGTAGTTTTGACAATATTTGAATTTACCCAGATTTAATTCTCTCATATGGGTCTGGGGTCAAGCCCATACATTTTGTGTGAATGTAGGCTGTTTTTGTGCTTGGAAATATGACTTGAGAAACGTATGTCATTTATTACTCATTCAAAGTTTCAAAACACACTAAGGTACTAAGAGTATTTATGCTTGGCAAATTGAATTACATGCCACAGTGACCTATCCTAACCTACCATTTCCTACGTTTTGCGGATAAAGTGTTTCCCCGCACCTGTATTTATTATTGGGATGCTGATTATATTCCCATAGGAGGACTGATGGACTAGTAAGGTAAAGGTAAAGGTTCCTCTTGCACATATGAGCTAGTCATGCCCGACTCTAGGGGTCAGTGATCATCTCTGTTTCAAAGCCGAAGAGCCAGTGCTGTCTGAAGACATCTCCGTGGTCTGGCATGACTAAACACTGAAGGCACAGAGAATACTGTTACCTTTCCACCAAAGGTGGTTCCTTTTTTCTACTTGCATTTTTTATGTGCTTTCGAATTGCTAGGTTGGCAGAAGCTGGGACAAGTAACGGGAGCTCACTCTGTTATGCGGCGTTAGGGATTCAAACTGCCGACCTTTCTGATCAACAAGCTCAGCATCTTAGCCACTGAGCCACCGGGTCCCAATGGACTAGTAGCCTTCCCCAAATACACAAGAAATCTAGGCTAAGAACTGCAATCAAGGAAGTATGGCTTAGAGAGCTATGTCTTCCAAAAGTGGGGAAAGAGAAGTACAAGAGGTCCATCCGAGAGGTCTATGTCGCCAGTATCTGCTGCCTAAAGTTATTGCTTATGCTCAGTAAAGATAGGACAGCTCTTGTCTTATTTTAAATTATTATTATAACTCTGCTTTGCCCAGAGCTGTGTTCTCTTTGTGTTCATCTCTTTTACAAAGAAGGATTTAGTTCTGGAGAGCAATCTGACCTTTTCTTTGCAGAATGAAAGGAAGAACAAGGGCAGATGGAAACATGATCCATTCTGCCTTTAAGTTGTGTGTGTGTATGTGTGTTTAATTGAAATCCTCCTTTTGGCTTGTTAAAGATTTCTGCACCCCGTGGAAGAGAGAAGTTCAAACTGAGGACTTTGAAAAATAGTGTCTTTGAGGTCTTTTATAAAGGGGTTGGTTTCCTGTTGTTAATCTACATTTTTTAAAAAGTGGAAAAGTATTACCTTTGCCAGGGAATTGAGGTTTTTTTCCACTGGATCACCTGACCCAAGGTTTTTCAGCTTTGATTAAAAAAAAATACCTGCCAAAATAAATCATAAGACTTGGCAATAGAGCTGAATGCTGCTGGGAAAGAATGGCCAAGACGTCTGAAGGGATGGAAGAACTTGGGTAGCAGAGGTTGAGCAAGAGACGGAGAGAGATGTGAAGTTGCAGGAAATGAGAAAAGAAGCTGGGCTGATTGTTAAAAGCATACAGTTTAGATAAGCTGGGACTCTGGAGAACAATCTAAAAACAACTCAAAGGCACTAAGCCAAGGATTAGGAGAACAACATGAATGAAATAAGAGCTCGGGAGAGGAAAGTGGTGGGGTTTTTTTATGGGATTATTGAGAAACGTCTAGGAGGAAGAGTGGCCTCTTCTACAAGAGATGGTGAAAGTAGGTGGTGAATTGGGGAGACGCATTCTTCCTGGGAAAGATCTGATCTAATCCTGATGGTTACATCCAAGACCATTAATTTTATTTCCATAGCTCTATGTGTGTAACTGGAACAGGGCAGCAATAATGATGCAGGAAGAACTATGGAAAGAGGGCCAATGGGGAGAATGATAATATTTATGATTAGTAATATGCCCGTTCATTGTTCTTCTTTACTATTTACTATTCTTCCAGCGATTCCTGCATGTGCTCAAGATGCCTTTCTCAGTTGTATGATATTGCTGCGTTACTGGCACCATACACTATATGGTCAGCCACACAACCCATAATGCAATTATTCCTTAGTGTGCCTCCATGCCCAAGGACAGTGTGATTAGAGCTGAAAGATAAGCATTACCATGCAAAGTATGTAGCAGAAAACATGCTTTGGACATGATCTCACAGATCCATTGGAAGCTTTTTTTTTTCTGAATCATTTCTAATTTCTCAAAGCCAGAGCTAATTTACACTACAGCTTTGTAGTATGACAGATGCTTTTTAATAAGCCTATTCTAAATCTGCCCACTAAGGCAGGCTAATGGTCTCATGGCTCATCTAAGTGTAGATTAGCCTTTAGCACTAAATCAAAAATGAATCCAAGGCATAGATAAAGAGGTAATCCTTAAGTGAGTAGGCAGAGATTTCTGTGTCTGCTTCCTTCATTTTTTAGCAATATTTTTCCTCAACAATGTGCTTCTATTTTCACTCCCTTTTTCTCCTTTTTTAATGGATGCTGCTATTATCAATGGTCCCTGTGACTGTATTTATTTCAAACAAAAGACCAAGAAAAAACTAATCTGCTAGTAAGGCTTTATTGATTCATGGGGTTGTCACCTACTATACGTCTTCATTCATTCTTCTTCTTTTTCACAATTCACAAGTACAAATTCATCATGGGGTCCATGGTCCCTTTTGCAAAGCAGTTCCATAGATGACTTTGCAGTGAGAGATACAGGTGAAAAGTGTGTCCTGACATTGCAACCCAACTCTACTCTTTGGTGCAACACTGCACTGCAACACTGAAGGGCCTTCTAGGCAATCCTATTTGGCTCTATCTCTGATTAATTTTGAAAGAGAGCTGGAGTGCCTTTTCTGTATAAAAACAATTCTAAATTTAAGAAATACACAGTCTGTTGGTACCGCATAGTGTTTTGAAATGAATAGTTATGTTAAAGCAGGGGTATCAAACACAAGGCCTGCAGGGCCATCCTGGAAATAGTGAAGGACCAGCCTGCATTGCCTCTGCTAGTGAAAACAGAGCTCAGGAGTGCCACGCACGGCCCTCTCGGGCTCTGTTTTTGCTTGCAGAGGATTGTAGGAGGATCCCCATCCAACCCCAACCCCTGGACCACGACAGGTGATGTTGAGCTGGCCATGCCCCTGGCCATGCCCCTCCAGGTCAAACATAACCCTGATGCGGCCCTGAATGTAATTGAGTTTGACACCCTTGTGTTAAAGGAATTTTGAATGCATTTAATTGGTTTGAATTAGGCTTTGGCAAGGCCTATATTTGATTTGGGCATTTGGGGATAAGAAAACTTGGTATCAAGGAGAATATATAATCGAATTCTAATTTGAATGCAACTAGCCTAATTAAAATTTTATATACACTTTTCAATTGTCCGATTGCGGGAAAGAGCAGTAAACTGATTTTGGAGATCAAAAATGAATGGCACCTTCTATTACTACTCTGCTCATCTTCAAAAAGACCTTAGAATAAATTTTTCTGCCCTATTTTCAAAGGACTCGTTTTTGTAATGTCGCTCCAATACTCCTATTGCCTGAGCTAGACTGATTTAGCTTCATGCAGACTCATCTCAGCAGTTAAAGGAAGGACCATCCCTTCAGCTCTGCCAATGCTTATCATGCAGTCTAATAATTTCTATGCTTCCATTTCCCAGCACTGCTGTAACAGCAGAGTGTGGTTAAAGATCTTTGTTTAACCAAGCTCTCTTTCTTTTTTCTGAGTCAATCATTTGTGCATCCGTATCTTTCTCCCTTTTATCAATGTGGCACATGAGAAGAATTGGAGGAAGGGAGGAGGTCAGTGAGAAAGTGGGAAACATGGGGAGGAAGAGTTAATCATTATGGGTGCTTAACACGGTCCAGGCTACCAGCATTGCCAGTAATACTGCCGTCAGGCCTTTAGAGATAGATGAGAGAATCATTGTAGAGAAAACCACCCACTTCCCTGGGTTTTTCCCCCACTTGGCAGGTTAATCAGCCAAAAAAAAAAAGGCATAATTCAGTACCAGCAGGAAGGGGAAAAAGTTATAACAAGGATCGGGTTGCAAGCAGTGTTGTGATAAGTGTTGTTATAAATGTGTAGCTCTATAGTAAATTCATGGTTTGGAATAACAATAGTGGAGATGGCAACAGAGTGAAGCTTATAGCTGCCGTTTTAGTAAATAATTTTTTTCCCAGCTGATTTTGACTTTATGGACACAACCATGTCACTTTCATAGCTGTAGTGACGAAGTAGTTTGCCATTGCCTACTGTCGAGACCTTTTTCAATTCTTAGCCTAGCCTACAGACGAGAATAGAATAGAATAGAATATAATAGAATAAGTTGGAAGGGACCTTGGAGGTCTTCTAGTCCAGTCCCCTGCTCAAGCAGGAGAACCTATACATTTTAGATAAGTGGCTGTCTAGACTCATCTTAAAAACATCCAATGATGGAGTGCCCATACTTTCCGGAGGCAAGCTGTTCCACTGGTTAATTGTCCTCACTGTTAGGAAGTTTCTCCTTAAACCCAGGTGGCTTCTTTGATTAGTTTCCGTCCATTGCTTCTTGTGCAGGGACAGGCTGTCTACAGTTAATACTGGGCACAGACACTAAGGACTTCTTCTGAAACAATGTGTGCATGATGAGATTGAAATTAAAATAATGTTAGGATTTAATGGTTCTTGGCGTTTTGAGAACTATGACCCATATAGCAGTAGCCCTCCAAAGAATTTGGCATATTGAATTCCTTCACCTTCAGTATATGCAGGAGAAGCAGAAAAGAACTACAGGCTATTTGATCATTATTGTCTTCATCTGATCTAGAGGCTGTCAATGCTTTTGCATGACCTACCAGGAATGGTGTTCTCAGATGAAAACCAATGGGTGCAAAAGGGAATGTATCCAGTGTTCAGAAATCTTTGCTGACACACGTATGCTTGCCTTTAACTAAGATCAAAGGACCAATTGATGAGAGAGAGGCATTTCTCTCTTGCTCATGTGATGAATTGTACTAATAATAATACTACCTGAATATGGCAAATCTCTTTCTTAAGTGTGATCAGAAATGGACTCCAGGTTTATTGACCAAAGCAGACTAGAGAGCTTTCTTTATCTCTTGCAACTGTTTATTTCATTAATGCAACCTGTTTGCGTTAGAATTAATTTATCATGCTTTTGTGATAACCACAGAAGGAAAGCACCGCTATGAGTAGCATTAAAAAAAAGTGCTGTGGAACATACATACTTCTTAATCTAGGAGCTCAGTTAGCAGGAGCAGCTATGTCACAAAGTCATTTCACTTGATAGTGAGATTGTATTTTCGGGGTTTAGACCAGGGTTGTGCAACTGAAAGTTGGGACTGAAAACCATACTTTGTCTTTCATGTGCAGAGTGGGTGGCACCAAGGTAAAACTCAGTTGGATTTACAGTATATTCAGCTGAATAAACTGAATTGGATTAAACATTCCCTATATTTATTGACTTTTTTGTCCCAGGAAACATTAAATTTTGATTGCAACTTTTGAGTGAGGAAGATGTTAGGGGAAAAGAGACTAGACTGCCATCTGTCAGAAATGGTGTAGGGTCTCCTGCTTGGGCAGGGGGTTGGACTAGATGACCTACAAGGTGCCTTCCAACTCTGTTAATCTGTTAATATCGGTTAATTACAACTTTGGAGGGTACACATATACCACAAGTTGTGTGCCATTGCTGCATATATACCATTTAATGCTCGCCCTAATTCTTTCTTGTTATTGAATTTTAACCACTTAGTCCTTGGAATTTAGACACCAGAACCAATTACTAAAGACTATTGTCTAGAGAGAAAGGTTATTGTGTAGAGAGGAATGAGTTGAGATTAACTATCTCTGGAGATATTAGGAAGGCAGCGATGGTGGGTTTTCATTGCAATGAGGTTTAAAGTGCTTCAAATGATCAGAACTAATCTCATCACCTTCAGTTACTAGTGTCAGTCTTAACTGCACTAATGTGTTTCACTTTTCACATAAAGAATTAACACGCCCACATGCCAATACCACTGATAGCTTTGGCCTTAAAAGCAGGAAGGTGCTACAGCTGTTCATGTCTTTCCGAAGTGCTACTGAGAGGCATCTGGTTGGTCAACACGTGGACAGAATGATGGAGAAGACAGAATTTTGATTTGATGCCAACACGACTCTTCCAAAACTGATAGTCCTTCAGAGCATTTGCATGGTACTGTTAGGAACCGAGCACTGGGCTCAGCAGATGAAACATGGCTCCACTGATATAGCAGTTATATTTCCTAACCATGGTTAATGGCAAGATGGAGGTGAATGCACTAATCGGACAAGGATGCACGCTGAAAGTTGGAAAAGATTGCCTGGGTGACCACTTTGGAAGTATTGCTTTCCATCTAGTAAAGAGTAAAACAGTTTGCATCTTCACTTCACCCTGCAGCCAGTTCAAAAAAGCCTGTTGTTCTGCTTATACCAGTATTTGTACTAATACTCAGTGGGAACACCCAGACCACTGCTGCTGAATCATAATTAGAACCCCGAGATTAGCTTGTCACTGTCATTCTGCAAAGAAATGGGTTACATATCACATACAATTTATCTGTGTCTCAAGTTCATTCCAGCTGAAGAACTCAAAGGCATCAAGAACCACTATCTTATGTATGCTGTCCGATTTATCAAGTTAAAATTATATGTGTGGGCAGTAAGAGTACAGATTTTGAGCATTTTTGTTTGTTAAGTCTGAAAGTTGCTGGGGGAATGTCATTGGAAGAGAGCAGAGTATCTCCTCTTCCCCTGAACAACAAAAGTCAGATTTGCCATACTCTGCATGGAATCTGACATATATTTGCTGCTTTAAATTGAGCAACAGTGGTGCAGTGGTCAGAGTGCAGTACTGCAGGCTACCTCTGCTGACTGCTGGCTGCCTGAAATTTGGCAGTTCAAATCTCACCAGGCTCAAGGTTGACTCAGCCTTCCATCTTTCCAAGGTGGGTAAAATGTGGACCCAGATTGTTGGGGGCAATATGCTGACTCTGTAAACCGCTTGGAGAGGGCTGTAAAGCATCATAAAGGGGTATATAAGTCTAAGTGCTATTGCTATTGCTAAATTCATCTGAACAACAATTTTTCTAGACATCCTTCGTATCTGAGCATTTATTTAATATTATCTAGCTCTGATAGAAATGTTCAATTTTACAATAGCAAAGTCATCCCATAATAGTAACATCTCATCTGAATCTCTCTGCTCCAGCCCACATTCAAAAAATGGGGACATGTCTCCGGAAGGGAAATAACCAGCAATGGAAAATTTGGCAGGATGCTGACTAGTTCCCCTACTTGCAGTTAAATTTTGTTTTCTGTGGAAGGGTAAGATGGGGGAAACTATCTATTTATATCATGTTGATATGTACATTTTGTTTCAGGATTCTTCTCAGGAAGAACAGGTTAGCTATTCTTAGCCAAGAGCTCAATAACCTTCTTCCCACATCCCTTCTTGTTGCATGAATTTACTTATTTAGATGGTTGGAGTCAGTTGACAAGCAAACTAATATTTTACCAACCTGCCAAGCTCTTCTATGCTGGATGGAAACAACATAAGTTGGGGGAGTGTGGCTGACCGAATTCTACTCTATTTCTGTTCTTTGGTTGAATGAAATAAAGTAGAACAAAAACAAAAGACATAGCTGGAGTCCATAACCTAGTTGGCAAGCAAGCTGTTTTCTTTGTACATGAATTAGTGATTCAGGCTGGCCTAGGAAACCATGAATGTAGGTTTACAACTTCTATGGCCATTCCAAATGCTGTCACAACATTTTGAGTGGCCTTGGGAATCCTTTCCTCTTCACTTCGCAACCCAATGCATAGATGTGGACGGAGCTTGTCATTCTTTTGCAAGGAGAAGACAGAAATGGCATCAGCAAGAGAAGAAAAGGAAACAGTGGTTTTCTCCAAATTTTGACTTGACTACTGTAACGCGCTCTACATGGGACTACCCCTGAAAAGTGTTCGGAGACTACAACTGGTCCAGAATGCAGCCGCGCGAGCGATAATGGGTGTACCGAGATACACCCATGTTACACCTACCCTCCGCGAGCTGCACTGGCTCCCTTTCGGTCTCTGAACATGCTTCAAGGTGCTGGTTATTACCTTTAAAGCCCTACATGGCTTAGGACCTGGATATCTATGAGACCGTCTTCTGCCACATACCTCCCAGCGTCCGATAAGATCACACAGGATGGGCCTTCTCCAGGTGCCGTCGACTAGACAATGTCATCTGGCGGCTCCTCGGGGGAGGGCCTTCTCTGTAGCTGCCCCAGCCCTATGGAACGATCTACCCCCAGAGATCCGGATCCTGCCCACTCTCTCGGCCTTCTGCAAGGCTACTAAGACCTGGCTGTTCTGGCAGGCCTGGGGCTGTTGATCTCATGACTGAGGTCCAGCCCCATTAAAATTGAGTGCATGATGCGTTTTTTTAACCTGCTTTCTTTCTGATTTTATATTTTTTGTATTCTTTTAGAGTTGTTTTTATGTAAGCTGCCTGGAGTCCTTCGGGATTGGGCGGCATATAAATTCATTAAATTTACAATTTACAAATTTTGCTAGTGGTTTTCTCCATCATTTGTTTCTACCTCATTTCCATTGACATGTAAGCAGTGAGGAATGTGGCCCTCAATAGAACAAAAGCTCCAGTATATGATAAAGATATACCCAGAAAGGCACTTTCAGGATGTTGTTCTGATTGATATGCTCTTGCAGCCTAAATGTCTCTGTTCTCTACAATCTGGAGGAAGGTGGAGTTTCCACTCAGGGAAGCGAGTATTTACAAGAACATGATTGGTGCCTCATTATAGCAAATGCTAATAACCCTTCGAATATTATTTCATTGTTGTTGTTATGCTGCTTGCCATTTTTATAATCAACCTATGGCCTATTGGGTCATATGGGTAAGGCTAACAAAGTGATATGTACAATCAAACAAAGCTTCAACAAAAAAAACCTGGAGTTTTGAAATCAGATCAGAGCAATTTGCAAGGACTCAGCCTTGAATTAACAGGAGCAACCTTTGCCAGACAAAGTTAATTGTCAATTAAAATTGGTATTACTCAATAGAGTGACTTTATGCCAAAATCAGCAAGATGTAGTTTCATTGAACTCCTAGCAGCAAATTAAAAATGATAAAAATAGCTGTAAAGAAAAAAAAATCTGCATATCAGTTACACTGAAAGATGAAAGATTCATCAGCATCCTTGGTTAACGCACTTTACTGACACACTAACCTGAATCACACACAAAGGGCACCAGTTACCATGCACTGATGGAACAAATGCTTCAGTGACTTCTTTCTTGGCTAAAGCCAGCTCATTACACATCGTGCAAGTATATTGTCCAGAAGCATCTCCAGAGCTTCTCTTTTCAGAAGTAGTCTGATAATAGAATAGAATGGGATGGAGTGGAATGGAATAGAATAGAATAGAATAATAGAGTTGGAAGGGACCTTGGAGGTCTTCTAGTCCAACCCCCTGCTTAGGCAGGATACCCTACACCACTTCAGACAAGTGGTTATCTAAAAACTTCCAGTGTTGGAGCATTTACAATTTCTGGAGGCAAGTTGTTCCACTGGTTAATTGTTCTATCAGGAAATTTCTCCTTAGTTCTAGGTTGCTTCTCTCCTTGATTAGTTTCCACCCATTGCTTCTTGTCCTGCCCTCAGGTGCTTTGGAGAATAGAAGAGCCGAGGTGGCGCAGTGGTTAGGGTGCAGTACTGCAGGCCACTTCAGCTGACTGTTATCTGCAGTTCAGCGGTTCTAATCTCACCGGCTCAAGGTTGACTCAGCCTTCCATCCTTCCGAGGTGGGTGAAATGAGGACCCAGACTGTGGGGGCGATATGCTGACTCTGTAAACCGCTTAGAGAGGGCTGAAAGCTCTATGAAGCGGTATATAAGTCTAACTGCTATTGCTATCACTAGCTTGACTCCCTCTTCTTTGGGGCAGCCCCTGAGATATCGGAACACTGCTATCATGTCACCCCTAGTCCCTATTTTCATCAAACTAGACATACAGCAATTCCAGCAAACATTCTTTAGCCTCCAGTCCATATGGTGTAGGGCATGGTCTATAGGACAACAACAGTTGATGCCAGCAATCACCTGTGGTAGGACCAAAACCACCATTAAACAAAATGAAGCAGCCACATCGGACAAGATGTTTTGAGGTTTCATTTTGGTTATTGCTGAAGTTTTACTTCTAAAGACAGAGGGAGGGGAGAGACAATTTATTTTAAAGCACGTGAATTGACTTGGGTGCAGAAGGTGAATTCAAAGGTAAGTAAATAATGAAAACAACAATGTGCCATCACAACACATCCTCCACCATCAGAGCTTCTGCTTGGATGATTAGGAGGAAACTTTTCTTTTTATTTCAGGCTGCAAAATAGCTTGACAACCTGTTTCCTCTACTAAATTCCTATCCGTTAGAAATATAAGTGCTTTCTCTGGCAATTCCAGTGGAACCAGCAAGGGCATGAGGAAAAGGAGAGGCAGCGATTGTGGAAAACTCACATTTCAACAAGAAAGGAAGCACTGCCAACATTTTCCGCCTTGTAATGAGCAGAAGTTGGTTTCTAATGGCCGTCATTTCCCCCATTTTTCTCACGACAAGGATGGGCTCAGGGGAGATCCTTGCCTCTGCCTAGCTTCCTGGTCACGTGTGAAGAAACCCATGGGAATCGAGCTGCATAATAGGCAGTTGTGGCAGTGTATGTGCTGAATAGCCCTACTCCACCCTCTCCAAAGATACCCTTCGATGACTGCATTTGGCGATGCTCCAGCTGGGACGAGAAAATGTAGTTTTGAAAGAGCCACCCATTGGTGGGAGCTGCTTTGGAATTCTGCCTCAGAGAACTGTTTGTTCAGCTTCAAGTGCCTGGGTCTGGTCCTAAACAGAAAATAAAGCTGGGTATGTTTGAGCAGCAGGGAGGATAACTAGAGTGCCGTGTGGGTTTCGTAGCTCTGCTTCCCCTTGTGCACTTTACACTGAGGCTGTGCAGAGGCAGTGAAAACCCCTTGGAGAAAACAACCTGTTACTGGAGGGCAGAGGAGAGTGTTTGTGTGTTCCATCCCACCCAGTTGCTTTCCACAGGGGGATGTGGGGGAATGGCAGAAGGGAAACAGAAGTCCTGTTTTCAGGCATAATACTCTCCCTGCCTGGTTGACTAAGGTCAAATCATTAGGCGTGCCCTTGCAACTCCAGCTGCCAGCAGCAATGAAGTTGGGCCTCCTGTGAAATGAGGCCAAAGACTGGCGTTCTAAGAATTCTAAGAATAATATGATTTATCCCCTACAGCTGTCCTCTCTATTTAAATATTTGCACAAAATAAAATGATAAAGTCTCCCATCAAACTGTGCTCGACTGCTGGCAACTTCTTGGATACATCCATCTAGTTTCCTTGGCAACAATATGGAAGCAGTTAATCTGTGCTTCTGGTACTTTCTTGGGATCAAGCTTACAGTGCTGGCCTCCCAGGCAAGTACGGATCAGGCCTGAACCGCCGTTTCTTTTTAGAAAATTGTAGTAACACTTAGACTTATATATCGCTTACCACAGTCTCTCTAAGTGGTTTACAGAGTCAGCATATTTATCCAACCTCAGAAGGATGAAAGGCTGAGTCAACCTTAACTGGTGTGATTCGAACTGCCAAATTGCTGGCAGCTGGCAGTCAGCAGAAGTGGCCTGCAGTACTGTATTCTAACCACTGCGCCACCACCAAATGCTGGTTCATAGATCCCGATGTATTTGTTCCTTGTCCTAAAGACACATAGGAAGAGTATATGGCACGTATATATAACTAACAGACTCTTGTTGAATTTTAGATATTTCAGAGGATATGTTGGCCCTGGTTATCAAACGAGGCACAATAAAACCCATCATTGTGGCTGTGGAGATGGAATCGAGACTCTGTTTTGAAGGCATCCCTTTCAGGGCTTCTATCTCAATCATTTCCCTCTCCTCTCTATTCTAATATTCTGTTGATCTACAGGACTTCTTAGCTTTGTGGACATAGTTCTACTAAACCGTACTCTTTCCTAATCATGGGTGGTTCAGAAATCTGCCAATTTTCTTGTTTTTTTTCTATTTAATATGGTGTGTTTATTCTCTTTTTCTCCGCTCCTAATAGTTTCCATTACATCCTATTATTGGATGCCTAGATTTTTGGGTATTTTCGGCATAAAGAATGTTGGGTCCGATGCTTAAAGTTGCTTGCCAACAGAAACCATTCAAGTTAAGTACCTTAGCCTGAATCATATTACTTGTGTTGTGGAAAATAGGGTGGAAACAATCATATCAATGTAATTTCATTGCTATTATTTTATTACAATGAAAAATATCAAGTAACTATTAATAGAAAACAGCGTGCCTTTCTTCAATATTATTTGCAGATTGCTCATGGACAGATCTGAAGAGTTTCTCAAATCTCTTGTTTTTTATAAGAATGGGCAACATCCATGCATACCACACATGTGGTTTTTCAGGCTTGAATGTGAACTCAATCTATGTATAAATTGTTGATGGAGTTTAGCCAAGGGGTTTCAATGAACGACTGAGATTGTCTGCACAGATTTTTAAAAATTCATTTTTAATTTTCAAAATGCCAAAGCCTCATCATTTGGGTTTACAAATGCTTATTAATCTGAGAGTATTTCATGTGCTTATCCCTAGGTAGTAGATTTGCTTTTTATGATGGCAGCATCTAACTAATCTGGAGAAAGTAAAGTATGATTGGATCTGGGTAGTATCTGGGTGGTGGACCACCAAGAACTTTCATATCTGTAGTCTATATGGAGGTCTAAAAATATACCAAAAGTGGCAAATCATTTTTGCTCTGTGGTCCAGAAAACAACGTGGTCATGTCTATAGAATAACAACAGATCGATCTGATCTGAAGGAAACTTGACTTTTTATTATCTTTTGCTATGGGAGATCTAAGTTAAATGTTCCAAGGGAGAAGATGCATGAGAAAGGACTAGGACACAGTGTGGGATCCCATAAAAAATAAAAATTAAACCATAGGCAATCAATCCATCAAAAATAATATTAGAATCACCATGCCTGGGGGAGTATCAGTATGCCTATAGTAGTAGTAGATGATATAGGGGCTTGATTTAAAACAAACAAACAAACAGCTGTCTAGATTGCAATCAAGAGTCCTGTCAAGCTATGTTAGCTTTGGGCCCAAGGTGCTTATGAGGAAATTTGCAAAGCAATTCTTGCTCAAATCCAACTAACTAATCTCAAGGGGTTTTTTAGTCAATGGAAATTCATGTAATGATGATTGTTCTCACTTCTTCTTACAACATCAGAAGGCTGAAGATAGCCACTGGTAAGATGAATCTGTAAAAATCAACAATAAAGCCACAGCAAAAGTTTGAAGGGCTGAAAAGGTAATAACAGCTGTGAGACTGAACTGTTAACATTAAACAGGAATATGTTTTCTTCACTATGCAAATTATTCCATGGCCCAACACCCAACCATGTGTCAGCTGGAGTGAAATTGTATCAAAACTGTAACCACGGCAAAATCCCTCCACAGAAGGAGAAAACAAGGAGCCTCAGGGACTTGGAAGAGAAGATGGCACCTTTCACCTCCAGGTCAACAGGGCAGGAGATTCATTACCAGTAAGGAGATTTGAGACCTAAGCAGAACAAGTTGGGGGTCTTAAATTAACCTGGCTTCTATTGTGTCACCATGTTCTTCTTCTGTTTGGAATGTTTCAGGGGAAAAAAATCCCTATGAATTGAACTGATGGGTAATGGCCTTTCAGCAGACATGATGGAAAACTGCTGCTGTCTGGTGCTGAGATTTTGACTGGAATTGCTCTGGGATCTTAATTTTTTTTTACACTGGAATAGAGGGACTAGATTTTGTTATTGTTGTTAGTTGCAAAGTCATATCTGACCCATCGTGACCCCATGGACAACGTTCCTCCAGGTCTTCCTGTCCTCTACCATCTTCTGGAATCCATTTAAGCTCATGGCAATTGCTTCGGTGACTCCATCCAGCCACCTTGTTCTCTGCCGTCTCCTTCTTCTTTTGCTCTCAATTGTTCCCAGCATTAGGCTCTTCTCCAGTGAGCCTAGATTTAGTTTCCCTCTACTTTTACTTTTAGGATTTGTAAACAGAAACAATGGATTACTTTAAATACGTGTATACTTCTCTATTTTACATTTGTGTGTGCAAATGTTTGCATGTGTGAATGGAAAAACTGTTATACTTTTGCTGTAGTTGCTTAGCCAGTCTGATTGAATTCCCAAACTAAATGTTAAAAGTTGAAGTACTGATTTAGAATATGAAATGGCTTCAATAAAAGAAGATTTCCCAATATGGAAAAGCTTTTGAGATTGTTTTCTGTGTTTCTTGCCAAAGATTTTCATCCAGTGAAATCAATTTTGAAGCATAAAAGTAAATATCATTTCAAAGTTATAGAGTGGTCCAAAATATTCTAAAAACAGCTGATAAAAAATCAAAATATATACAGACTAAGAAACTCAGGATTATTTAAGGTCTCCTTAAATTCTACTTTTTTTCAGTGGACAAAATTATTTATGTGAGATATTTGGGTTCAAATCCAAACCATCTATATATTTATCATTGAAAAATTTCTTCCTGTCCACTATTGGTGCTTCTTATGATTCATTCAAGGTTAAAGCAAATACATGGTCGTCCTCGATGTATGATCACAATTGAGCCCAACATATCTGTTGGTACGTGAAACTGTTGCCCCATTTTATGGCCTTTCTTGCCACAGTTGTTAAGTGAATCATTGCAGTGGTTAAGTTAGTAACACAGTTGTTAAGTGAATGGCTTCCCCATTGACTTTGCTTGTCAGAAGGTTGCAAAAGGGGATCACAGGACCATGAGACACTGCAACGGTCATAATAATGAGTCAGTTGCCAAGTATCTAAATTTTGTTCATGGGATGATGGGGATGCTGCAGTGGTTATAAGTGTGAAAATGGTCATAAGTCACTTTTTCAGTGCTATTGTAACTTTGAACCATCACTAAATGAACTGTTGTAAGTCGAGGACTATGTGTATATCATAAATAAATGGATCATGAACTAAATTCCTTCTTTCTTTCCCTTCTTCCGTCTTCCCTTCCTTCCCATCCACCCTCCTCATATGTTTGCACTACAGCTGAGGATCTGCAGAGAAAAAATGATGGGAAAAAGTCAGTGGGAGAACTAGCAGTTAAATGTATGCTATAAGGAGTCATAATTGTTTTTAAAAAACACACTTTCTGGCAGAAAAATAAGAAATTCCTGCTGTAAAAAAGGCTGTTAGCTACCAATCAAAATTCACCAGAAAACTTGGTGGACGCATACTGTTAAGTTAAAACACACACAATCTTTTTTTTTTTTTTTACAATTTTTTTTACATTTTTATTAAACAAACAACACACAAAAAATAATCATCTTACATTACATCTTGTAGAAAGTGTATCAATCGGTTACAATTAGCTTTCGTGCATCTCTTCCACAGTCATTACTTACATTCATATCAAATGTCAAAGTTCTTAATGAGTCTTACTTTCAGCATATCATAGTTCTCATTTGACTGAAATTGTTTTAATGTCCTTTTGCCTAGAATAATCCATAGCTAAAAACATAACCACCTAATGGCATTTCATTAATTATTACGGAGTCATCCAATAGCCTTAAACCTTTATAACATATTTTAAACAAAAATTAGTTGACAAAATTTCTAAGGCCTCCCCCCCCAATCACTGTTTACAATATGTGTCCAGGTTCCTTTTGTTATGGTAGTACATAGTATATATCATTAACTGTATCCCTTATCCTTATCACTCCATTGCTAGTTGTTATAATTAATATTGCTTAACAAAAAAATCCTTTACTGTTATATCTATTTTCTTTTCATCAAACCAACATATATGTATACCTTATTGCCCTTATCAATTATTTATTTAAAATAACCATCTATAAGTTACTAAATTACTACTTACTAATTATAAAACTTAGTTAAATTTTTTGTTATCTACTTTCATATATCCAATAACATTACACCTTTATAACATATTCAAAGTAAGAATTAATTAATTAAATTTCTAAACCTTTTATTCCCAAATCATTGTTTGCAATTTATATCCAAATTCCTTATATTAAACCAGTACATATATATGTCGTTAACTATAACTCTTATCATTTCATTATTATTGTTATCATTAATATTTGTTAACGAAATCATTTATTACTTATATCCAGCTTCCTCACCTCCAGCCAACATAGAAATATACCTTGTTACCATTATCAACTATTTATTTAAGCAAGCAATCTAAAAGTTACTAAATTCCTACTTACTAATCATCAAACTTAGCTATTATTATTTTTTTATTATCAATTTTAATATATCAATCTGTGTCCTTGCAGAAGGCATGTAGTCTTATTTCTTTTGTCATTTGTGGAGTTAATTTTCTATTTATTTCCTTGGTAAAGTTTTTATGGGCATCTCTCCGCACCTGTTGGATCTCTCAGGTAATCTCGGCACCCTTTTGCTTCTTTAATTGATTTAATTTGATTGTCAATCCTGTTTCTGATAAAAAAATTCTCTTTAAAACCATCATTTTTTCTCTTTTTTCTTCTTTTGTGCCTTGAAATTTGGGAATTCCCCCCTCCAAACTCCCTTTTTTTTCGCTTTCAATCACTTTCATTTCAGAAATCAAATCATTAGTTTTCTTATCTTTGTGTTCATTTTTCTGTTCAGTTTTTGGAGTTCCATCTCCTTCATTTTTTTCTGGTATAAATTCTATCTTCTTGTCAATTCTCCAAGTTACCAATAACTTTTGAATTGCATCCCAAATCTTTTGCAAAATTAAAGTTTTCTCTTCTGTAAATTGCTCCATATTCCAAATTGTAAATTACTGCCACTGTAGCTTTAATCTTCACAAGAGAGAGGTTCCTTTTCCCCCCTCTCCCAGTGCCGATAAAGCTCTCAAGAGACACTGTGGTAAACAATTTGTGCCCTTGACTCTTATCACTTTTAGTTACAGAGCTTTGAAGCACGAAGACAGTGAGATCAAAGGAGAAATAGGAACAAATGTGTGGTTTCAAAGAAACCTCTAGCCTGTAGCCTTCGAGCAGCAGAATTAGTATTTTTTCACTTTCTTGTGTTGTCTCAGATTTAGGAGGGACAAAGTTCTTAAATGGAGTTTAATAGCAAATAATAGATGATTTTTATTAGAGTAGAGAGGGAGATTTTAGTCCTTAAGTTGAAAAATAAAGCAGGAAGGAGCCAAAGAAGAAAAACCGGTCCGTTCACTTTAAGGAGAGCGGGGGGAGAGAGAAAAAATTGCAAGGAGCATTTCAAAAGTTACAAGAAGAAAAGCATACTAACCAAAACAAAACAATGAAGATCAGTTCCGTCACTAACTTCTTCTGCTTAAGGATTTAATTTAGCATAAAAAAGAGATTCTTTTGGGCAGTTTTTTTTTCAAAACAGAAAGGATTCACCACATGATCACACTTTCTCTTTCTATTTCCTTCCATTCCTTAGCTGTCCCCACTTCATCAGCCTAGGCTGCCTTTTGTTGCCAGCTTGAAATCCTTCTCTTGTATCAATCAGAGACTTGCGTTGTCCCTGATATCAGCAAGATGTGGTCTTCCTGTTCACCGTCTCTTCAGGATGATTTCGGCCTGATTGGACCCACCAGTGGCAAAAGTATTGGCTGCAGTATCAGAACATCGAGACCGCATGTCCGTACCATAGGGACATTGGCTCCTCCTCTCACACACAATCTTTTTGTTCTGTATTGGAAGATCTCTGTACATGACATACCGTACCTCATTCAAAATGAAAATTTTAGATCTTTGGAATTTTAAAAATAGCAAAATGAAAAAGCAAGAGCATTTAGATTTGATATAAAAAGTATCTCCAGAAGGTCATGGGTCTTTTCTTGTGCAGGCACATTTATTCTTAACCTGACGTTCTTCTCATTAATCTCATTGGCTCAATGTGTTCTGCTTCTCAAAGCCCTTATTTGTCACCCTATCAGCTCTTTGCCAAGGGGAGCTGGGGCTAATCATCCTATTCTGAGGTTCTAGAATGGTCACTTAAGAAAGGAAAAAGTCTAAATTTCATTACTTGTCAATCCTGAAATTATCCATTCTCCCAAATCTTCACTTAAACACAAACTCTATTAAGTCGAGTTTGTTCTTTTTATCTACTAAATGGGTGTTCCTATTTATTGAATTCTTGAGGTGGGGAGGGAGAAATTAATTCTAGAAAGTCAGAGGGTGCAAGCAAAAATAATGTCATTGTCTGTGAAAGTTATTGATTGAAAGTGATGTTTTGAATTTATGATTACCTTAGACCTAGCTTCTGCTTCAGTACAAGATAAGAAGTTTTTTTTTTAAGAGTTGCAAATCATACTTTGGGATCCCTACCATGCTCTAGGCAACCTTCTTCAGTTTTGCCCAAATCTTAGGTCTGCACAGAATTCTGGAACATCAGGTTGGGGGAATTTACTGCAGTTGTTATGCTTCATTTTCTCTTTTTGCCCCCCCCCCCGCTTATTAAATTTTCAGAAATATATTAGAACATAAAATAATAGGAAAAGACCTTGGAGTCTTCTGGTCCAATACCTTGCTTGAGCAGGAGAACCTATACCAAGGGTGTTAAGATCAAGGCTTAGATCTGCTCCGCAGGGCCGCCCTGGAAACAGCAAAGGACTGGCCTGTGGTGCCTCTGCCAGAAAAAACAGAGCTCGGGAGGGCCACACACAGCCCTCCCAGGCTCGGTCTTTTGGCTGTGACAGCCCCCTGCAGCCCGCTGCCAGTGAAAATGGAGCTTGGGGGGCTTCTGGAAACTTCTGCCAGCGAAAATAGAGCTCAGGAGGCTTGTGTGCACCCCCCCCCAATTTTTGCTGCCAGCTGAAACTGAACTCTCAAGGGCTGTGCAGGAGCCTCCTGAGCTCCCTTTTCGCTGGGAGAGGTTTGCAGGAGGTCGGCGCAGCTGAAAACAGAGCTCGGGAGCCCATTTTCACTCGCAGAGCACTCGGGCCACCATAGGCATCTCCGACACAAGTGATGTCAAGCTGGCTATGCCCACCCCAGGCCCCTGAGGTCAAACACAACTCTGATGCTGCCCTCAATGGACTCGGGTTTGACACCCCTTCCCTATACCATTCCCAACAAATAGCTGTCCAGTCTCTTCTTGAAAAATGTTCTCTTAAGAAATATGGCCCTGAATGAATACTTGGCATTACATTTTTCCTGTCTTTTGTAACATCACTTTGTTCTTCCCATTTTGTTGCTAATTATTCTGTGTACATTCCTCTGGATAAAATGTATAGCACCAAGCAGACTTTCTATATATATGACTTTCTTCTTCATGGGAAATAGTTGGCTTTAAGACATTTGGGAGACAGGCAAAAATTACGAATTTTATCTTTAAAAAGTCAGAGCATGCTACATTTTACAAGTTGTTTATTTTTCTTTAGAAATAATCTATCATTCTGCATAACACTGTGTATATTTGTAAAACAACACACACTGTGTACTTGTAACATAGATGAAGGAACAGTTTCTGGCAGGCAGCCTTGACAAAGCTGCTAGCCATTCTTAAGTGTGTATTTTGTATATCTCCCATCCATGGAAACAACTATAGTTATAAAAATAACTTGAATTTCCCTTCATGATCTTTGGCTTTGTGATAAATATGAATATATCTGAAACAAAAATAAGATATTCTATCTCAAAACAATGTACTTATTGTACACATTGTGTATTGTACAAACATAACTAATGTAAATACAACAGTGTAATATTTTTGATACAAGTATAGGATAGGGATAGAGTAGGGTAGGGTAGGGTAGGGTAGGGTGGAGTAGAGTAAAACAGAATGGGATGGGATGGAATGGAACAGAACAAAACAGAACAGCTGTATTTGGCCAAGTGTAATTAGATACACAAGGAGTTTGTCCCTGGTGCAGAAGCTCTTAGTGTACATGCAAAGTAAAAGAATCATATTTTTTATCATCATCATCATCATCATCTCAATAAGAGGGGGAGTAAAGAAGATAATAATAAGGATAATAATAATAATACTACAGCCATACCACATAGGTAAATATACATAGACATTAGACAGTACTGTGAGAATTAGATATTCAGCAGAATGATGGCAGAACACATACGTTGCTGTATTAAAATAAATATATTTTTGGAAAGTAAGAAAACAAACTGATCAAATACCACCTAGACTTAGGCATACTGTACCTCTATTAACTCAAAGATTTAAGATCGAATTGCAGCCTTCTGTTTTATCACTGGAACATTTGAAACACTTCCTTGTTCTTTTTCCAAATGACAAACGGGAAAGAAGTTAAGGCCACTATCTTTTCCTATAGGAAACATTACTTGAAATTATAGTTCCAACTTGATAGCATCTTTCTCCAACCTGTTGCCTTCCAATAATATGAGGACTCTTATTCTCAGAATCCCCAGGCAGCTGGTTGAAAATTCTGAGTCAGTGTCTTCATACATCTGAAGAATGCCAAGTATGTTATGAGACAATCTGAACATCTGGAAGGAGCTAGAATGCTGAGAGGTGCAGTCTCAAGACATCTGGTTGGAGCCTGGCTTAGTTATCTATTCTGTCCATACATTGTTTTTCTCTAGTTCATTAGCGGTATTATTTGATGCATGTTTTAACTAAGTACAGTACAAATCATTTCCCCCCACAACAAGAAGGCTGAGTTCAGAGAAATTAGTGGCCCAAAATCACCAGGGAGTTTCCACCAGGGACTACTGCAACATGCTCTACTTGGGGCAGCCCTTGAAGAGCATTTGGAGACTTTAGCTTGTCCAGAATGCAGCCGCGCAAGCGATTGTGGGTGCACCTCGGTTCACCCACGTAACACCTATCCTCCACGAGCTGCACTGGCTGCCTATTGGTCTTCGGATACGCTTCAAGGCGCTAGTCGTCACTTATAAAGCCCTTCATGGTGTTGGACCTGGGTACTTGAGAGACCGCCTGCTGCCAATTACTTCCAATAGACCGATCAGATCCCACAGATTAGGCCTCCTCCGAATTCCATCCGCCGGCCAATGCCGACTGGCGACTACCCGGAGGAGAGCCTTCTATGTGGCTGCTCCGACCCTCTGGAATGAGCTCCCCGTGGAGATTCGAACCCTCACCACCCTCCAGGCCTTCTGCAAAGCCCTTAAAATCTGGCTGTTCCGACAGGCCTGGGGCTAAAGAGTTTTTGCCCCCCTTCTCGAATGGTATGGTTGTTGTGTGTTTTTAAATTTTGTATTGTAATGTCTCGTCTTTTTATCCCCCTGTCTGTACCTCCTTCCCTGATTGAATTGTGAGCCACCCTGAGTCCCCTTCGGGGAAAAGGGCGGCATATAAATGTAATCAATCAATCAATCAATCAATCCAATAAAGTAGAATAAAATATGAATTAAAATATAAGAATGAAGACATGGAATAAAAGGGACAGTTAGAAGCTTGCTTAAAGGGACAGGAAAATGTCATCAGCCTCTAACCACAAGATGTTCTAGCCAACGTCTCTATGTCAAAAATCCAAACCACAAGTTTCAAATAAAGTTCGTTAATGACACGTAGTCCATACCTGTAACAAAAGGAGAAGTAAGACCCCCATCTACTCATAAGGCTTTCCCCCCAAAATAACCAATAAGAAATGAGTTAAGTATTTCTGTGTTGCTCTGCTTTTGAGAATGTATAAGAACGCGTGCTTCGATAATGAAGGTTGTTCAGAATTTGCTATGTTAGCCATGGGCTAGCTTTCTGAACCTGGCAGCCAAATAAACTTTTCCTGCATCCTGAGAAGTCTAAAGCCTGTCTTTTTCTGCAACACCATGACTTGGGAGGGGATAGAACCTGGCCCTCTCCATTCCACATCCACCACTTTAATCACTAGTCCACAACTGGCTCTTAAGATTATTTTAATCAACCAATTGTGTATTGAATTAATTTCATAATTATTATTAATTCCCTTATTTTACATTCTGTTCCTTATTTGAGATTTGAGAACAGAGTAGCAACTGGATAAAATTAATAAGATTTTTTTTAATAACCATATCTATTTTGTGGTATGCAAACTCTTAAAGGACCCATAACTCTTCCTGTTTGTACTATATGCTGAGCTGCTGATTGTGGTAACTTCATGCAGAGAAATGTTAACCAACCGGTTTTGTACTATGCTTCTATCCCTGCTCTTTCAGCTACTGAATGTAAAAATTCTTTCTCTGCCCTTCTGAATTAGTCTCTATTCATGAGAAACAGCTGGTGCATATCTTGTACCAGTTCTTCCAGTCTGTAAAGGCAGCTTTCAAAAGTTGACAGCCAAGAATTTTGGAAAATATTTGTCTTATTTGAACTTTTTTTTGTTTAAACTTAAGAGCTGAAAGCCACAATATGCATCTGAAGATGCCAAAAGGGAACAGACTTGTTAATCTGAATCATAGCTTGTTCTCCATGATAAACTAACAGGGGTTACCGCATACACACATTCTCTGCAGGACTTATCAAAAAGTATGTACTTATATGGTAGTATATGGCATTATCCCTTGCATAGAAAGCAGAACTTCAGTTCCTTTATTTAGGGTGAACTTGAGGCATACATTTAAAAGATACTCTCCATAAATAATTCCATGTTTATAATTCCATATAGCTTCTGCCAAACTAGCAGTTTGAAAGCACATAAAAATGCAAGTAAAAAAATAGGGACCACTTTGGTGGAAAGGTAACAGCATTCTATGTACCTTCGGTGTTTAGTCATGCCGGCTACATGACCACGGAGATGTCTTTCGATAGCATTGGCTCTTTGGCTTTGAAAGGGAGATGAGCACCGTCCCCTTGAGTCGGGAACGATTAGCACATATGTGCAAGGGGAACCTTTACCTTAATTCCATATAGAGCAAAAATAAGCCCAAAACCTAGGGCATCTTGCCTTGCAAACATGCAATTAAAGTAATCAGTGATGTGCAAGGAACTACTGGAAATGAATTAGGGTGGTTTTTTTTTAAAAAAAAGAGGCTGTGACCCATTCTTGCAAGCCATGCATGGCCAGCTTTTGTGTGTGTTTGTGTGTTTGTATGTATGTATCAGTGGTGGGTTGCAGGCAGTATGTTCTGGTACGGGCATACTGGAGCCTGCCCAGAGCATTGGATACCGTTCCGGTATGGTGCTCCAGAGGGCCCACCCTCCCGCACTCCTTACCTGTCTTTAAACCCTTTGGCACTTCCACCAAGCAGCTGGAGCATCACAGAGGTTCGCAGAAGCGTCGCTGGATAGTATGATGCATGTGCGTGCTGCAATGGGATCCGGAACCCACCATTGGTATGTATGTATGTATGTATGTATGTATGTATGTATGTATGTATGTATGTATGTATGTGTGGTAGGATTCAAATAATTTAACAACCGGTTCTCTGCCCTAATGATTTCTTCCAACAATCACTTCACCAAACTTCTCAGAAAGTTAACAACTGATTCTCCCGAAGTGGTGCGAACTGGCTGAATCCCACCACTGGTATGTATTTATGTATGTATGTATGGGTAGTTGTGTGTGAAAGAGAGAAAGAGAAAGACTGTGTATTTCACTGGATGCAGGATAAATGATGGAATCAAGAAAAAGCTAGTGTAGCTAGCTAGGCTGATGTGATAGATGATAGATAGATAGATAGATAGATAGATAGATAGATAGATGGATGGATGGATGGATGGATGGATGGATGGATGGATGGATGGATGGATGGATGGATGGATGGATGATAGACAGACAGACAGACGATAGGTATAGATGATAGAGAGATGATAGAGAAGTTCTTTTCTCATGCTTTGATTTTGTGCTCTCCATACACCTGGAGAGTGGATAAATTGTATCCCCAGCACCAGTTGGTGGCTCCAGAACACAAAGAAAAGCACTACATAAGTTCAGTTCTCAAATTCTTCCCAGCACAGAGAGTTCAGTGTCAAAAAGGTCTATCTCTGTTCTTCTTTTCCACATGTTAATTGAATGCCTGGGCAAGCATGAGAAGAGGACTAGTGCTGCATCTGAACTGGGAAAATGAGGTTTAAATCCATAATCGCTCCTGAACTTCCCTGAGTGGGTAACCGAGAAAATTATTGAACCTAATCCATTTCACAGGATTTGTGCTTGATCCCATGCAAGGCATTCCAAGATTCTGGGAGGAGGGGAACAAATGTAGCAAACCCGAGCATTAATAATGCTCTGACTTTCTAGACTTTAATAGAACATTATTTAAAATAGCATTTGAATTAGTTCTCTCTCTCTCTCTCTCTTGGATTGTCTTTTTATTGCCCATTTTGGCATACTCTGGGGACATTTGATTAACCTGGCTTTTTGTCAGATTCAGAGGAAACTGCCTTGAAGATAGGAACTGGTGAAAAACAAAAGCCATCCCAGATCAGAAGGAGCCCCCCTGGGACTGAAGTGGATGACATGTTTATCTGGAAGCCAGTTCCTTTGGCTTTTAAGGGTCGAGAGGAAATTTGGGAGGGGAAAGAAGCTGGTGGAAAATACTGGGAACGTCTGAGTGATTTATTGAAGGCAATTAGCCATGGAGAGTTTGTTTTCTCTAGGCAAAATAATAGTGTAGGGCCAGCGAGGGTTTCCGTCCCGAAGACACCAAAAGACTCCGTATGGAAAATGAAAGGCCTTGACATAGAGATTAGGATTTTGATGTTCTTCTGGTTTACTTTACATTTTACAATCTTGCTTTGATCCCCACCCCACCCCCAACACTGAGAAAAGCAGATTGCCAAAGCATTCTTTTTGGAGTTAGCCAGGGAAGGAGGGCAAGCTGTTCATGTGAATCCATTTCACCCTGCATTATCAGAAGAGATTTTGATTTCATTTTGTCTCTTGTGTTTTAACATTTTCTCTACTTGTTCATAAACCATTCCTCTGTGCTATAAACAAAGCAAAGGGTGTTGGCTAGGGTAAAGAACTTCATATTTGAATTTAAGATAGCATCCTTGCATTACTGTTAATGGGTTTCCTAGCCCTTCTGGTATGTTCTATTCCTTAACTTAGTGCTTCTTTCAAGGGCATAATTACTGTATTTTTCAGAGTATAAGATGCACCAAGATTTTGAAGAGGCAAATTAAAAAAAAAGTTTTTGCACTCTGCAGACCTCCCCAAAAGGGCCTGTTTTTCATGAAAACGGGCCCGTTTTTTGTCAGAAAAAAAGGGCATGAATAGCCTTTGGGAGCCTTGGAGAGTTCTCCTGAGGACTGGTGGGGCGGGGGCAAAATGAGCAAAAAACAGCCCATATTTTTGCTCATTTCTGCCCTCCCCAGCCCCCAGGAGCACTCTATAAGCCTCCTCAAGGGAAAAAGGTGCGTCTTATACTCCAAAAAATACAGTAACATCATCTCCCATTTTATAGTTGAGGAATTGAAGCTTTTTACTGGTGTCGAATGTTAAATTTTTCAGACCCATCTTGGTTTCCTCTGCTGAACTCTCACTCTCAAAAATATTGAACAGCATGCATTTGCTGGACCCTTTACCACACAAATAAGTCCCAGGATAACCCTTCAGTGGAACAATTAGCAAATGATTAAATTCATCTCATGAGCCAGTGTTTCACTTGGTTTTTGATACCTTAGCTCTAGCTAGGCTCAGTTCTGACCCTGCCTATCATTTGGAGGACATCAATCAGCTATGCACTGCCTGTGAGATTTTAAAAGCCATACATTTGCCTAATGTTGATGCTTTCTGGTCCTTCGGGCATTGTGCTACTTTTTTGTTGAGCATGTGGCTAGGGCCATTGCTTTACTGAAGGTGTATTGCTTTTGATTTGCTTGGCCCATTTTGTCTCAGCTTCTGATTGTGTATTTGCATTACATATTTCCTCCTTTGGGGTTGTGGGATCAGGCCTATTCTTTCATTTCTGACGAAAAGTGCTAAAATGATAGACAGTTGTTTACCCGTATAAAGACGACTGCCACAGTGTGTGCAGGGGAAAAAAAATTGATGGAGGCTATGTCTGCACCAGACTGTAAAGTAGCCAGGATTAGCATCCCCCTCTTCCTCCTCACCCAGAAGAAATCATCAGAAGAAATTAGCAAGGTGTCCATGGTGAATAAGTAAATATGCGCATAATCAGCTCATATTTTAAAAGAAAAAAAGAGGCTCTGATAATGAGGGAGACGGAGTATGACAATGACCAGCATAAAATAAATTTATTCAAATAATAATGGAGGAACAGTGTGAAGAGATTAAATGACTGTTTAATGAAGTACAAATCATGGCATAAGGATGCCAAAAAACACCATTCTAAACTCAGCACTTTGGAAAATGAAACATGGGTTTTAATATTATGAAGCACAAATCATGTAAAAAGAAAAATAGCATTGGCACTATATAGTAGCAACCATTTCTTCTTTACTCATTCTCGGAATGAATGAATTCATCTATTTCTTTCTCAATCCTCAGATGAGGATTGAATCATCCCAATAGTAAAATAGGCCCAAACAACTGAAGTAATGATTTCTACTGGCAGCAACTGCCACAATCTATCTATTTCAATTTATTAATCAATTTATTAATCAATTAGTGTTTTTTCTATGTAAGTCATCAATACTAATTTTTGTGCTCTCTCTCTCTCGCTCTTTCTCCCCCCCTCTCTCTCCCTCTCCTGCTCCCTCTTGCTCCCTCTCTTTTCTTTGACAAAAGAGAATGATACCCACTTGCTTTATTCTATCAGTTTTCCCTTTCACCCCCTCCTATCTTTTATCAGTTTTATTGTAAAGTCACTGGGAGTCAAATAGCATACCAGTTTAATACATTTTATTATGACTGAATTTGGCATTTTTATCTACCTATCAAGTTTTTCCCAAGCTCTTGAGATAGGCACCTAGGATAGGCAAATGTTGTTGATGGTGCTAAATATATTGTTGCAGGATATAAGCTATCCAAGTAAAGCTGCCTTTTGCAATTGACTGAGGGTGATTTTGTCAATCCTGATGGTGTTCAAGTGGTGCTCGGGATATTTTGGGATTGGACCCAAGGTGTTTATCACCATTGGTACCATCTTTGCATTCTTTTGCACAGTCAATCACCTCCACTAGACCGATTAGATCCCACAGATTAGGCCTCCTCCGAATTCCATCCGCCGGCCAGTGCCGTCTGGCGACTAACTGGAGGAGAGCCTTCTCTGTGGCTGCTCCAACCCTCTGGAACGAACTCCCTGTGGAGATTCGAACCCTCACCACCCTCCAGGCCTTCTGCAAAGCCCTTAAAACCTGGCTGTTCCGACAGGCCTGGGGCTAAAGAGCTGTTGCCCCCGTCTCGAATGGTATGACTGTTGTGTGTTTTTAAATTATGTATTGTTATGTTTCGTCTTTTTATTTTCTGTCTGTACCCCCCTTCCCTGATTTGAATTGTGAGCCGCCCTGAGTCCCCTTCGGGGGAAAAGGGCGACATATAAATATAATAAAATAAAATAAAATCAATCAAATCATTCTGCCTCTATTTGCATGTCTTTGTTTTTTGTTATTTTATCCTGTGCTTTCTCTTTTATTATGCTGCCTCCAGGTCAGTAATGGCATCCTCTTTTCTTCACTACCTGTTTGGTAGAGAGAGCACGCATGCATGTGCAGAAGGTCTGTGATGACGTCTGGGTGGATGGGTAGACCCTTGTCATTACTAGTTCGCCTGAACTGGTGCAAACTGGCAGAATACCACTTCTGCACCAGGGGCTGCCATGTTTACTATGCAGTCTTTCTTTTTTCTCATTCTTATCAAAAGTTGTTAAGTCTGGGGTGTTATGTGGCAGGTGCTTGTCTGTTTGAGTTCTAAGTTCCAGGCACTTTAGCTTCTTCATTTTCTACCTGTCTGTTTGTGGTCCCACCAGTTCTTGCTTGCAGGCAAATGGCATTTCTTGCAGATATTCCAGTTCACCATGGTTGCTACTTTGTCATGCCATTGTTTGTAGCCAGTCTGTGTGATCTTCCACAGCTGCTTCACTCAATGACCAAACAAACCCATTTGTCCAAATTGTGGTTGTTAAACAACTACACAGGCCGTTATGTAGAGTACTGGGGAGGGGAGGGGGCCCAAGCCTCCTGGGAATGGTGGGATAGGAGAGGGATCTGGCCTCTCCCCACACAGTGGAGGCCTGGGCCCTCTCCCATCCTACCAGGGAGAATGATCATGAGAACAATGGCATTCACTAGTGCTTTCCACTCTGGAGAGGAAAACAGTAGCAAATGCCTTTGTTCTGAAAAGCTCAGAACTCCTTTTTCCTTCAGCGGATAGGACTGTGAATGGTCATCAAACAATAAGTCCGAAGTCAAGTACTAACCATATTTAATCTCTCTTTTTGTATTGTTATTGTAAATTAGTTTTACTGTTCACTGCGGAGAGCTACCTGCAGGGCTGGGTTTCGACCGGTTCGCACCGGTCCCTGCGATCCGGTTGGTCGCCGAACCCGAAAGTAAGTAACTTCCGGGAACGGCGAAGCCCCCCTCCCCGCACCCGCGCGCGCCCGCACACCCGCGCCCGCTCCTTACCCGGTTTTTTCGAATTTCACGCTTTCCACGCATGCGCAGAACGCCTGCGCGATCCTCCAGGAGCAGCTGGAGCATCGCGCAGACGCTAGTACGCATGCGCGCGCCGCGTGCGTGCGCGAGGACGCCGTGTGCGTGCGTGAGGACGCCGCCGGCCTCGTTCCAACCAATCCGGTTGGAACAGGGCGAGAAACCCACCCCTGGCTACCTGTCTCAGAAAAGCAGCCACACAAATTGAATAAAAAGATAAAATGATGAGGGCCATTCAGAACCCTTGTAGGGTACCTCATTCAGAAGGGGAAACTGATTATTAAGATGGCTGTGCTAATAATACACCAGATCTGTTAAAAAGTTACAGGTAACTTTACTCTGTATGGACTTCAACTCCCAGAATTCTCCAGCCAGAATATTGGGGGATTCTGGGGGTAAAGTTTACATATCTTAAAGTCCTTGAAATTGAGAAACACTTTGTTAGAGCTTTATAAATGACACTGAATTTATGAAGCTGAATTAAGGCCAATCTGACCTGAAAAACATTTAACTTTTTAGAATAGTGTCTTACATAAGGATTTCTCCTCTGTTGTTAGTATTCCTGAAGAGGAGTTTGAACTTGAATACTTAAAAAAAAGAGCCTAAACTGAGTGAAAAAAACCTTCCCTGCTCTTTTTCAAGCATGAGAGACTTTGGTTCCTGCTGCGATTCCAAATCAGCCTCGCTGACTTGATTGTTTCTAAATTTCCTGGAGGATGTTAGGTTATCACACATACCAAAATGCTTCTCTGTTTGAGAAGTGCCTTGCATTAAAAACACTTGAGAGTAAAGAAACATTTCATCTCCAAGGTCCCCCCCCTCCCCAGTTCCCTACCACCTGTGAATTTGTTAAATAGGAAAGAGCTTGGCTGGGAGCTAGTAGGACTCTCATTACTTGTAATTAGCTTAATTACATCATAAATAGACCATCAAGGGTAGGAAACAGAGAAACAAATCGGCAATTCTGCTTTCCATAACACAACCCATATGGGACTTTGATCAAACCAATAACAGCAAATGAGGATAACAGAGAAAGGGGGAAACCCCTCTGTATGGGCGTTTCTCTCTAAACTCATATCTTTGCTTTAGGCTGAAATTGCCAGAGACCAGAGGTTCTATTCTAGAGAGTGCATCAAATAAAATGCAATGTTCCATAGTGAGCTATAGCAGCTTCTGCTCATTGTGTTCATTTTAACTGGGTGGGATCTGTTATCTCAGTCTGAAAAGTAAGTCAGTGTTTCCAAGCAGCAGCAACAAAGACCGCATTATTAATAAGGGCAGGAAGGAGTTGATCTGTAGATTTCCAGGTGTGGTGCCAACCTGGAGCAGGGATGCCTTTTAAAATAATGTCAAAGGACCAGATTATTTTGGCTACTTGCGTTTTATTTTCACCTTATTTGGCTATCTTTTTAGATAGCCTACTTTTAGAGCACTATTGCAAAGTCCAATGTCTGTGGAGATTCTCAGTCATCCAGGTCATGGTTGTCCCAAAATGTGCTTTCTTTCAAAAGGCAATTAGACTTTCTTGTTTTGCTTGAAGATGTTTCGCTGAACTAAAGAAGCTTCTTGGATGAGAAGTGAAACCTCTTTAAGCCAAACAAGAAAGTCCAGTTGCCTTTGGAAGGAAAGCACTTTTGGGATATTACAAAGTCAATATCGGATTGGAGCAGCAGTGGGATTCACTTACCTTCTCAACTGGTTCGCAAATGTAAGTGCACGCACCTGATCTGCACATGCGCACCACCTTCTGCGCATGCGCAATGCTTGCATGTTACATCATGGTGGGTGGGTGGAGCCTCCTGCAGCCGCCACTACTGGTTCGCCTGAACTGGAGAGAACTGGCTGAATACCACCTCTGGATTAGAGTTCCTACAATTCTGGATAACACATCTGGAATACCCTTGATTGGGGAAGGATGCATTTATACATTGTCCTTGAAGAACAAATAATATAACCTGGCTTGTTTTTTTGCTTTGCATTTTTCCCCTTCATATTTGCCCTTGTTTAGGAGCTTATTCATACCAGAGCAACAAGCACACAGTACTCATTCCTTTTATGTTCCTATTCCATATGAGAAATGACAGCAGGCATAAATTGGTGACTCTTTGAATGAGAAACAGAGAGGTCTAATTTAGACTGGAAGATTCACTCAAAATATCTTTCTTCCCAGTTGCTCTTGGCTGTGGGTTCTGAGAGAGGCAAGGGTTGTAGGAACAGGATAATGGGGTTCTGGTCTTAGGAGTCAGGTCCTCTACTGTACAAGTCTTAAGAAAAGGAAAACTGATTGGGTAAAACTGGCAAGAAAAGCACAGACAGAAGGATTAGGGATATTTTTTATTTATTTTTAGCGGTTTTTCTCAATTGTATAATTTTATTTTTGTTCTGCACAAAGTCTGTCATTTGCTAATTAAAAATAGTTATATCTTAGATATAGATCTTGGCCTTCTAGGACTTGCTTTATCTGTCTTATTTCTCAAGAACTCACTTTGCTGTTTAAATGTTACTTTAGAGTTGGATTATGTATTCCAGAATTCCCTACACCCGGTAATTCTGATTAAGCTTGAGTCATTAGTCCAAAATAATGAGGGAGGGAGGGAGGGGGGGAGGGAGGAAGGAAGGAAGGAAGGAAGGAAGGAAGGAAGGAAGGAAGGAAGGAATCTTCCTACTCCAGAATAAGTGGTTGCAGCTTAACCTCTTGCGCAGGTGGAATGATTTCACCTGGGGAAACAGGTATAGCCAGACTTCCCAAAATGCAGATAGAGGATGGTAGGATAGAAAGCTGAGAAAGGACATTTCAGTTTTGTGTTACGTGTTTGTGATAGATAAGGGCAATGCAGAGTTTTAAAAACATCAGCAATTGCAACTTATTGTGCCTCCCACAGCAGGTCTTTTAGTTTTGATGTTTCCTCTCATACACACATTGGGATTTCCCATAGATTTAAAGGCAGCAGGCTCTGCAACCATGAACTATGAACTGACCTTTTGACTGCAAATGGTGATTATCAGTCTCTGGACAGCCTTTATTTATGGAAGCCTCAAGGAAATGCTTCGGTTGCAGTTTGATCCACCACCAGTTCCTCTCCTTTCTACTATAAATGGTTCTGCCATTCTGAATCCTCTGTAATACTTAACAGGGCTGTAATAATGACAAGTGAATTAAAAATATTTATTAGGCTGGAAAGGAAAAGACAAGTTTCTCTGCCAAACTGATTCCCTCCACCACAATGCCTTGCTCTAGGTGCTGTTTCTTTTTCACGTCCCACGAGGACCAGAAACTGGGATTATTTTTTTTTAGAAAAAGGACAGTCACTAGATGATTACAGATAAATAATTTTCTCCCACTCTTCATGGCAAGATAGTGCTCATCTGGTAGCCCTAATCTTCTTTTTTCACATTATCCTTGTCAAGAAAAGCAGAAGAAACAGAACTCTTTCCCCCAGTATCAGATGGATTGTTTATTATCCAGAATGCACATGAACCTTGTGCATCGGTATTGATGAATATAAATGTACAGAAGGGGGGGGGGGATTTGCAGCCTCAGCCACAGATTCCTGTCAAGTAAGTTCCACAAAGAGAGATCTTGTCTGTGGAAGCATTTATCTGCATGTTATGCAAATAGATGTATCCTTCCCAGCCTGTGAACTGACCTCTGTTTCTCAAGGGTATGGATTATGCATAGGCAATGTACAGACATAGGCTATATGATGGTTGGACAAGGAAGGAAGGAATGGGGGAGGGAGGGAGGGAGGGAGGAGTATGGATCATGCATACGGATTCTACAGACATAGGTTATATGATAGTTGGATTAAGAAGGCAGGCAGGCAGGCAGGCAGGCAGGCAGGCAGGCAGGCAGGCAGGAAGGAAGGAAGGAAGGAAGGAAGGGAGGGAGGGAGGGAGGGAGGGATATGATTCATGCATAAGCAATCTACAAACATAGGTTATATGATGGTTGGACTTTGAATAGATGGGGGTTAAGGAATGAGTCTGGGCAAAGCATAGAAATAATTCTAACATCTGGCAAAAGGGCAGTTCTTCATGCTCTTCAGACTTCATCATCCATTGCAAAAGCAAAACATTAGCCATATTCTTTGCATATGTTTAAGAAACCAACTACACATATTAAATAGCGTATACTATAGCTGTTCCCTTAATAGATGCTTTTGTGTTTGCTGTAATTGTTCCAAATTGTACTGTACACTGCCAAGAGTTGTGAGAGATATGGGTGGCCTATACATGTAATAAGTAAATAAATTATCTTACAAATGTTACATATTACATGGAGCAAACAAACAAACAAAAAAAAAACAAGGGCAGGGTAAAATTTACTCCTTAACTCCTGAAGTTGAAGTTGCTTTTAATATAAATACATATGTAAATATATGTCTACATAGCTCATTTGGAATATATATATATATATATAATCCCTTTATCCAATTTAAATAAATCCTTTTGGAGCCTTAACAATTGCTTTTGGTGTTCCTCCCTTTCAAATGCCACTCATTGTTTATCTCCTTGATGAGCAGAGTCTTACTTTTGGGGAATCTATACTGATTGTCTTCCAGCAATGCTTGTTCCTCTATGCGCTTACTTGTTTTTTCTTTGGTTGCTTGTTCATACCAGTTTGCCTAGATTTGGCATTTTGCTGACTGTCTTATAATTAGATCCGTTGTTAAAAGTTGGCATTAGAATGGCTATCTCCCAGTCCTCTTGCACTAGTGCCAATTTTAAACATAGGTTTGCTAGATCAGGCAGTCCACAACTGAATGCTTTAAGAACTTTTGGTGGATGCCTTCAAGACCTGGAGACTTCAGAAGATGCAATTTTTCAAAATATCCTAGAATATCTTCCTCTTTCAGCTCAATATACTTTAGTTGTCCCAAAAACTCGATATAAGCTCAGCTACTCTCCTGTATCTTTTGTAATAAATAAAGATCCAAGAAAGTAATTGTTTCTCTGCAATTTCCATTTCCTCCCTGAGCATCGCTTTCACACTTTTGATCTCTTAACAGTCCAACTATTCTCCTGTCCTCCCTTTTTTTTTGCTTCAAATTATTTAGAATTCTTTTTTCTTTCCTTAATGCTTTTTGACATAATGCTCTTCAACCCTCCCCCCTCCTGTTTTGCATTCTTGATGATCGCTTTACACTTTCTCCCAGACTTTGTGCGCTCCGTTTTGTTCTTCTTGTTAGGACAGATTTTCCATTTCCCGAAGGAAGCTTTTTTAACCTTTACAGCTTCCTGAATGTTACTAGAGAGCTTGGTGGCCTCTTCCTGGAGTTAGTTGAACATGGTGGAATATATTCCAGTTGAACCTCATTGTAGTTTTAAATAAACTTGTGACACAGTGGAGAGGTTGGGCCTTCTTGTCTTCTCATTCCCTTTCACTAGTCCCCTCATTTTTGAGAGTCCCATCCCTTTGCTGTCAAATATGACTGGGTTGAATTTTTGTGGGTTCCCATTTCCATGGATGCTAGCTATAAGAGTTTGGTTAGTTTATGAGTGTGTGAACCATAAAGGAGTTAGGTTATTTGATAACCAAGTTAAGTATGTTGTGTGTAAAATAAATGTGCTTTAACTCTTTGAGTCATGCTGTGGTCCCTAACTAGTTTTCTTTTTTACGCGCCAAAAGAAAAGTTATTCACATAAATTGACCACTTTTTAGAAATGTAAACCAAAGAGATGGGGTCAGGACCATTTGAACTGTAGTCACTGTGGGAGGTAAAGAATTAAAGACATCTTACTTCTATGTTAGGATCTCAGTCTGGTTCCAATCCTCTGCATGTCCTTTTTCCAATGAAATATGGTTGGGAATAAATATCGTAAGTAATTCGACCCATACAGACAGTTAGATTAAGAATGAGGGGGTTGCATCTGTGGGTTTGTTTGGTTTGCATTTTTGCAGCATCTCTAAATGGTCATTAAAAGTTTTCAAGTGTCACCAGTGCCTCTGCAGAGACTCACTGGGTAGTATCTGTTTGACCTTCTGATCACAGGTCAACCTCTGTATTTTCTTTCAGAGTCCAAAGAACAGTTCCCACCAAATAACAGATGAAGCAGCAATTCTGTGTCTGGACTGAATCACCCTCGGACTTTAGGAATGTAATATAATCCAATACGCCTCTATATTGTCAGTAGTCCTTCATCTTCATCAGACACACAGAAATGTAATAGATTGTGACAAAAGATTTGTATGGCCATCCATATTATATAAAATAATTGTGGGTGGCTAACAGCAATCAAACAAAAGACTAAAAATTACTTGACCCAGCTGAGGTTGCCCTTTCTTTGCCATGCTGATTTCCTGCAATTACTTTCTCTTCTTCCCTTTTTGAGAACTAGAACTATGTATATCCTGTGAGAATATATGAGTATAAAGGCAGAGAATCATATCTACCTGGAAAAAGCAAAATGTCCTGAGGGCTATTCCTCAGTAAAGCAAGGAGTTGCCAAGCCACATTGCTAACCTCAAATATATATTTCCCCCCAGAAGTAATATTCACATTGCCAAGGGAAAATAATTATTTGGCTGTCATTATCAGCCGGAGCTCAGATTGTGGGATGGTTGGATGTCTCTATCCTAGCATTGGAGACCAATTAAAGAAGTTCATCCCAGTTCCAAAATCTGTTAAAAACTCACTTCCCTGTTCTGGCACTGTCAAATGGAGTTCCCTCCTCTGTTTTACCTTCTACTTCTTTTTGCTTGTTATCTACAAAACTGGTTATATAAATTTGAGAATGGTTTCCATCTCTAGTCAGACTTGTATACCTCAACCTCCCCCCCCCCAAAACTGGTTGTAGTCCTTCAGATGTGGTATATGATAGCCTTAATTTCATCACAATGTAGTCTGACATATCTGTAAGGCACCAGGATGTGCAATGGTGATGTGTGCTATTCCTCAGCCTACTTAATAAAAATAATTATATAAATGATTCCAGTTGGTTTCAACCTCTGCAATGGCCTTGTTTAAATTGTGAAACACTTTCTTTTACATAAGTGTTTAATATTTTGAAGCCTTTCAAATATTTTCCAAAATAATTTCCTTTTATCATTTCACAACATGGCATCTTAGCAAGTGTGATGGACACCATTTCTTAATAATTTCTGATTATCTTTTTTAAAAAGTGCCTGAAGAGTGAAGAGGCATTAAATCAGTGTGTGTTTGTGTCTGCATACATACATGTGTACGACTACTATAGACAATACCTAGAAAATGGTGTTTTATGAAGAAATATATTTGTTGATTTATAAAGCAACTGGTTTCATTATTCAAGAATGATATTCATAAATCCTCAGATCCCTATAGTCAGGATAAAACAGTCTTGACTGACATTTCAAAACAGGCAAATTGCTCCAGAAATTATCCTGCATTGTCCTCAACTAGGGAAGACAGTGGAGAACTGTTACTAGTGCTTCTGTCTCATTCCTTCATCCTCAGACTGAATAATGCATGTGTACACTGTGCATGTGGTGGATTCACCAGCTGAAGGGGAGGCTAAAGAGACATTCCAGCATGGAGTCAATTCAGGAAGGAAACGTATGAGGTCAAACCCTGAAGTCTACATCTACTGTTTCCCAAGGGAAGACAGGCAGCCTGGTGAAATTCTTGTAATATAGGTGATCAACAATAAAATACTGTATTTCCATGAAAATAAGACCTAACCAGAAAATAAGCTCCAGCATGATTTTTCAGATGCTTTTAATATAAGTCCTATTACAAAATTAAGCCCCAGTGAAGACGGGGCTACGGTACTACATTTAGTACCGTATTTTCCTAAAAAGGAGACCTAACTGGAAAATAAGAACTAATACGTCTTTTGGAGCAAACATTAATGTAACACCATAGCTTATTTTCAGGGAAATATGGTATCTACTTGGGCCCATCCACGGAGTGGTTCTTCTTGCTTGTGCATAACAGAGCAGGGGGGAAGCACTTTCTCTGGATAGAAGATGAAGGGTATCTGGGCTGATCCTACTCTTGAGCTTACAGTCTTGGTATCACCCAATTCCAGTTCCTCATCCCTGCTCTCGGGAAGCATGTACCTAGAGGACTGCTTAAGCCAGTTCTTGACTTATTAACCTGATGACTCACTCTTTTTTTATTGTAATTCAGCTGATGACTGTAATTGTCTCCACACTCCTCAAAAACCATACATGCGCTCAACTTTCTCAAAGCATTCAAAAGATATTTACTGACCTCGGAGGTGGGGTTTATAACATGAGCTATACACATCTTTTAATTACTTATAGTAATAATGGTTGGATGAAAGCCTTCTCTTAGACGAGGCCATTTGACTGGGATGGGATAAGGTTCCTGCCTTGAGCAGAGGTTGGACAAAAAGACTCCAAGGTCCCTTCTGGCCCTATGACTCTATGATTGGGAGTAGACTGATTTTTGAAGGCAGAGTAGAGTTAAAGTGGGGGCCAAGAAAAAGGCAGTCTGTGATGGTAGAAATAAGGGGAAAAGGACAAATTGTAGCTCATAGAAAATGGAAAAGCTAAAGAAAAATGTACCTCAGAGATTATAGATTGTTCAATTGCTGTGGGATGGAGGGGCGGGGGAATAACTTTCTCTAAGAGCAAGTCCTTCTAATCAAGATATATCCACACTTCTTTCCAATTCATCAATTCCCAGTTTGATCTTGGATATATGCAAGTAGTCCTGGACTTACATCCACAATTGAGCCCAACATTTCTGTGGCTAAATAAGACCTTTGTTAAGTGAGTTTTCTTGCCACAGTTGTTGTCAAGTCAATCACTGCAGCTGTTCAATTAATAACATGTTTTTAAGTGACTCTAATTTCCCCATTGACTTTACTTGTCAGGACGTCGCAACCAATGGGGCATTGCAACCATCCTAAAGATGGACCAGTATCCATGCATCTGAATTTTGATCATATGACCGTGATCAAAATGGTCAAAAATATGCAATGGTCATAAGTATGAAAAATAGTTATGAGTCATTTTTTACAGTTCTGATGTAACTTTGAATGGTCACTAAACACACTGTTGAAGGCCGAGGACTATCTGTCCAATCTCCAGAAATTAATTTTCCCTGAATCCTTCAGATATGCTGAACACTGTCCCATCCTGAAAGGGGGACGTGGTGGCTCAGTGGCTAAGACACTGAGCTTGTCGATCAGAAAGCTCCGCAGTTCAGTATTCAAATCCCTAGCGCTGCATAACAGAGGGAGCTCCTGCTACTTGTCTCAGCTTCTGCCAATCTAGCAATTCGAAAGCTTGTAAATATGCAAATAGAGAAATAGGGACCACCTTTGGTGGGAAGGTAATAGCATTGCATGCGCCTTCAGCATTTAGTCAGCCACATGAGCCAGCCACATGACCATGGAGATATCTTCAGACAGCACTGGTTCTTCGGCTTAGAATGAGATGAGCAGTGCCCCCTAGAGTCAGGAACAACTAGCACATATGTGCAAGGGGAACCTTTACCTTTACCTAATTCCCATCCTTTTCAGCTGCATGGATTCTATCTATCTAATTCTTTCTGACTATTCTCCCCATACCCCCAATGCCTTTTGTGTCTCTCCCCTAGTTTCTAATCCCTCCAGGCAGTTCCTGCCCTATTCCCAAAGGGGAGGGGGATTATCTTGTGTTATGGTGCCTTGGGTCAACTCACCTCTGTCTAGCACTTCCCTTTTATGGCTTTGGCTTCTCAGCATGAGACTTCACTGGGAGGCCTCTCTCTACCAGTTCCCCTCCTTAGGAACAAGTTGCCATTAAGCCTGGGTGTACCTTTGAGGTGGTAAAATACAGTACGGAATCACTCTGACGGCATTTCAATTCAATTAAATTAAATTCAGTCAGCCAGATTAGAAAGGAAGAGACAAGAAAAGCCGATCCCCATCCCACACAGACGCATAAGCCAGCGCAGCTCCTGCTGACAGGAACACTGGGAAGCGGTTATTGAATATAAACACGCTGTGTAATTTACATGTTAATTATGTTGAATGTGCTACAAGGCCATAATTAGAAACTAATTGGGTGAGAGCACATGTAATTGGTTTTGCTGGCGTAGCGGACATCCTCCTGATGCACCTGGGAAGGCTTTCTCATCCAAAGGATTAACTTTTGTTGATTGCAATGACAACTACTGGTGCCCAAGTTCCTTTAAAAACAAAAGAACATACACCGGGGATATGGAGGTATTATTTTATCGGTATACATTAAATGCATATATTAAAAACCTTTCCGTAGGATGCTGTCTTCCAGATGGATCTCCCTGTGGGAATTAAAACTATCTACTTCTTTTCTAAATCCAGAAGTGTAAGTTTTCTTGGCTAAAAGCCAAGGCAAAATAGTTCCAAAAATGTTTAGTGTTAAGGAATTCAGAAGAGAGACATCTTCCCTTTCACAACGCCTGGATTTCTAACGGTCAATTTCAGAATGGCTGGATTGAGAAAAAGTGGCTACTGATTATTTGCATACTTTAACTTATTCAGGGATATGCCATTTTCAATTTCTCCATTGCTTAGCAGCAAGGCTGGGCTAAAAATACATTTAGCACTGGGAGCTAATTGATATTCACTAAAATGCCATCCATGTGGGAGGTATAATACAGGACAGAGAAAGGGCACTGGGATTTGCAATCTGTCTCAAATGGACAAAACAAAGATTGTGGGAATGTCAAATTAATTGCTAAAATGGCATAAAAGATAATTCTGTGCCCGCCTAAAATATTTGATCATTCTAAGCCATAGGAAAACAAGGAATGCCTCAGGCCTTTTGCTGTATGTCAGGCATTCAGGGCGCATACACAGTGAATTGTATCCAGAAGAAGACTTGGCACTGTCTAAAACATTGTCATTCCAAATCACAATTACGCACTAGACCAGGATTCATGACATCCAGCTGGCCATACAAGCAGGGAAGCTTTTTCCAGCAAAATGAACTTAGACATGTAATTTTCACGACAGCGAGATGGCTTAACCTGTCAGGAGCTCTTCAAATGTCATGCTAGAGAAGGAGGCCCAGTGAAAACATACATATCTGTAGATTTTTTTTTTTTTTTACAAAATCTGGTTCTCTAGATCATTTTGTTCAAATGGAACGTGTTTAAAAAAATAAATTCTGTTCACTGGTTAAAATTATAATCATGGTATGCTATTCTATAGGCAGTGAATACAATGGGAATGAAGCAGGAGAAATAGACATCTAATAGGATGTGAATGGTATTGGTAGAGGGATAGAAGAATTAGGTAACTGATAGATGGGTTGGATGAAGGAGCAGATGATGAAAGTTGTTGAGGAGAGAGAGATCTGTGTGTGAACAACAAAGATAACCAAATCAGTTAATTATTATCGGCTCAATTTGTAGAACATGATAAACTTGCTTAGTATTCGTCATGGTTAGGTTTGTGGTGTTGCACAATCCAGTATATGGTTAATTCAGTAATCAGTAATCCAGTGCAGGGTTAATTCATTATTGCCTTAAAGTGACAATTCCTTCAGTCCACTACAAAGAATCATTTAACCAAGGGCAATCAATTTTAAGAACCCGCTAATTGGCCCACTATTAATGCTTCTTAATAGGCTGGTATGGAGAGAAATTCAGATGGCAATCAAGGAATTGTAGGTGCTACCTAAAAACAACCATAGAATAGCAAAGCTGGAAGATAAATGATATATAATTACAAGTCACACTAGAAAGGAACCAGCTTTGATTTCCCTGCTGTTTCGTAAACTGGTAAGTGGAGTCACCAAAAACAGAAGTCTTTGAAATTTTAGAACTGATACAGGGGTGGGTTCCTGCCAGTTCTAACCTCTTCTATAGAAGAGGTTCCACAAATCTACCATGCCATTTAGAACCGGTTCCAGCTCCCTCCCCCCGCCCATCTGCACCACACTTGCCCCGCCCACCGCTCACTGATTGGCTGGCTCACCAATCGCCCCACCTGCCTCTAAGAGTCCTATCTAAACCTTAAAGTCTTAAAGCTGTCAAGTTTGAACATCCCTGGGATTTTTTTCCTAAAGAGTTAGGGTCTTGTAACTTGACAGCGTTAAGACTTGCACACTGCAATGCCAGAGTTCCTGAGCCAACATGACTGGAGGAGGAATTCTGGGAGTTGAAGTCCACAAGTCTTAAAGCTGTCAAGTTTGAACACCCCTGGGTTATTTTTTTCTAAAGGGTTAGGAGTGCAAGGGTCTTGTAACTTGACAGCTTTAAGACTTGCATGCTTCAAATGCCAGAGTTTCTGAGTCAACATTTTGGTTGCTAAGTAAGAGTGTTGTTAAGTGAGTTTCACCACATTTTACAAGTTGGCCATGCCCACCCAGTCACATTACTTCCAAGCCACTCCCACTCAGTCACATGGCTGGCAAGCCACTCCCACTCAGTCACATGACCGACAAGCCACTCCTACAAAGCAGGCCACACCCACAGAAGGGGTTCTAAAAAAAATTGAAACCCACCACTGAACTGGTATATAATAGGTTCTGCTTTATGAAGGCTATAATATAAGTTTGCAGAATGTAAAAATCAGTGATTAAATTATTTTGGTCTTAGACTGCAGATTTGGTTTAATTATAAAACTGGGTTCTAGGTGGAAAAAAACCAACATTTAGGGCATTTAGTTAATGTACGTATCCCAATTAAAGCACCCTTGTTTTTTGCTGTGTTCTTAGCATTAATTTTTTTTGGCCAATCTCAGTTCATTTAGAAACTTTTTGTTGCAATCTTTAAAATTTTGGGTGACATGTATATATCCTTCTTTGGGAATCTTTTCCTTTTTATTCCTAGTATATTGTATTCTTAAAAAATGTCATTAAAGTGGTTCTGTTGGCTTCTTTTGATGCTTTCCCATTTTCTTTCTCATTGGAATTGTTTGTAATTATACTTTTAATATTGTCTTTTTTTGAATTCCTATTGTCATGATTGCTTCTCTCATTCCTCTTTTGCCAAGTAATCCTCATTATCATCACTGTATTAAAACCCAATATTTTGAAGTCCAAGATTTGCTTAACTAAGATAAGAACCACCATTACCCATTTATTACCACCATTGTTCCTGTTACTTACACTTCCTCAACTAAAACTTCCCTCTCGGTTAGTTCCAAATAGCTGATCCTTCATCTTCTGAAAGAGAAAGTTGTCAGCACCACATAATCAGGAATTTACTGAAAGGACTAAGCTTGGCAGAATTTGTCTCCCAACAGATGTAACAGTGCTTTCAATAAAGCCCCCCTACCAGTCTACTTCATGCTTCTTTGAATGATCTGTAATTTGCTTTTGGAAAGCATCGTCCATATCTACTCTTTCACTGGGGTGGGTGATAGTAGACACAAAGAACAGTATTGTTTTCATTTGTTTTCTCTATTATTTTAAACCAGATGCTGTCTACTGTATCAGCAAATTCATTCATTTGGATTTTTGAGCAGGTGATAACTCTTTACATCATCACCAAGTTCATTCACTTGGATCCAATGCCTTTCTACGGTTTCTGGATTTTAACAAATGGTATCCTTTAAATTCTATAATCATGAGAGCCATTCCACCACATCTTGATTAATTAAAAGTATTTGCATTCCTATACATTCAGTTCAGTACCCTAACTCTATCATTAATGTACAGATAATGAATAGTGTTTCTTTCTGATTTTTCACTGAAATTTTTTAATAAGCCTTACTCACTTAGCTCACTTTTTCTAAAGTCATGATAGTTTTTTTAAATTTCAGGCTTTCTATAGCTATTGCCTATAATTTCAGCTGAAACCCATCACAATCAAACTTGCTATGCTTTGTTTTGACATATTTTTCCAGTCCTTGTGATATGCATTTTGTATTAATAGCCCATCTTCCAAAAAATTCAGCCTTTAGCCTCAGAAACCAAATCTTTCCCATAGACACTATTTGTATACTCAGCCATTCATCTGTAGCATTCAATTTTCCCTTTCTGGAGCTCTTCCAGACTGCAAGGATGGATGAAAAACACCATACGAGCTACTGGAGTCTCGAGTTTGCTTCCTAGGTCCCAAAGTCAAAAGTGATATGATTGCAGCTGTCCTCACATGATTTAGTAGGAAAGAGTAATTGTCCACTTGACAATTGTCAACTGAATTTAATGGGCTGTCTAAGTTGTTTTATCACTTTTTCATTTTTTGCTTCTGGCAAATGACATACATCATGAAATTATCAGACAGTTTCATTTCCAGATAGAAGTGTCTCAGGCTGCACAGTTCTTTGGTTTGTCTTATTGCCGAACACAACACAGCTTTGGGGTCCACTGGGTTTTTTTCTCCTGTTTGCTGTATCATCTTTTTTTCCCTCCTGAAAGCTCAAAGTCTCTTTCCTCTGCAAGGAAAGCTTTTTCCTTGTGATAGCAGTGCAATATATCCTCCCCATCTCTTGCTTAATCTAGTCCCCTGGGGTTGGGACTGTGTTTACCTTCATCTGCCTCTATTTGTTGTAGAACTTCCTTTCTTTGATCGGATTTCATCTGCTAGAAATATAGGCCAGGTGGTTCTTAGTCTAGGATTTAGCAATAGCAATAGCAGATTTTTATATACCGCTTCATAGGGCTTTCAGCCCTCTCTAAGCGGTTTACAGAGTCAGCATATTGCCCCCAACAACAATCCGGGTCCACATTTTACCCACCTCGGAAGGATGGAAGGCTGAGTCAACCCTGAGCCGGTGAGATTTGAACAGCTGAACTACTGATCTAGCAGTCAGCTGAAGTGGCCTGCAGTACTGCACTCTACCCACTGCGCCACCACGGCTCTTACCTCTCAGGCGGGAGCACAGACATGTTACGACTGCATATTTCTGTCCATTGACCTTCATGTTGGTTACTTAAGGTATCAGCAGTCAAGACTTTTATTTTATTTTCTTGTCCCTTTCTCAGTTTCTTAGATTAGCCAACTACACGCGCTCAGCTTAGAACATTTGTTAAGGATTTTCCTTTAAATTCTCCTGCTGAACTTCACTGGCAAACTCTCGCTTGTTCTCCCTCTTCACTCATGCATTGTCACTCAACAGAAAATAAAATATTATCTACTATCTAATGCTTCCATCGAATAAAAACAAGTTATTTTACTTAAAACTTCCAGTAGATGCCACTACTTTTCATCATGCTGAATAGTTCAAAGGTCATTTCACTATGAAAATGCACTGGGACATGTGCGCTTGTTTCAGGAAATAGCAGTTTTGTATTTGTAAGACCCTCACAAATTCATATGCTGCTTTTGGCCCAGGACAAAGTTCTGAATGTTCATTGGTTGGACAGAGCCTGGGAGTTCCGGCATTATTTTCTATCCACAGCCAATTAAAAGAGGATTAGGCTGTCAGCCAGCCATGGCAATGAGTTTTCGTTGATCTCATTCAGTGTAGGGCTGCTGACTGTATAGCGAGATAAGATACTTTGCTAAAAATCAGTTCCCTTAATGAGTTGTTCTTTTATGAATAACTTGTTTCATTTGGAAACATGGGTGCTGTGGAGATAACTAGTCTCAGGATTTCTCACGAAGAAGAATTCCCAGGCAGAATAGAGAGGCCTTTCCCAATCCTTGGAGTCAAATGGCAAGAGAGCACTACACAGAGGATCTAACTTTCTTAGAGGGCAAAGAGCATCCAGCACATGTCCTTCAGCAGATTCTGAATTCAGAAAGACTGGAGAAAGAATATTCACAACTGAAACCTTTGGATTACAGGGCATTGATTGGCACCAGTTGCCCCAGCATGCTGAAAACTGGCTGGCAGAGAGTGAGTAGCTTTGTGGATTCTGAATTAACAGTCACCACTCAGATTCTTAGCTAAGTTCAGAGGATTCATAGGCCAATTCATGAAAAAGAACGCTGTTCCACTTCTGAAATTGGGGATTCAATTCTGTTTTTAAAAAGATTTGCGTCTCCCCCCCACCAAAAAAAACCCTGAAAAGAGAATTAATTTTTATTTCTGCTGGAAATTCGACTGGTCTGCAATGAATTCTGTTCAATAAACGTGTTTGGATCATTTATATTATTTTCAGTAGGAGACAGAGGATATTATTTACTATAATGATAAGGGATGGATAAGATTTCATAACAAATCAATGTTTGGTACCTGAAATGGCTACATTGAGTTAAAAAGACAAATGTTAAGATTCCACAAACAAGGTCAAGATAAGATGAAAACTCCCAAGCACCAGATTGTATGGGTGTCTTTAAGGAAAGTTGTGGAGACTATCAGAAACAGGTGCTGCATTTTTAAGAACATCCCATAGTATTGGGAAGACTCTCTTTATTTGAGTACCTGTTTGCTATGGATGGATGAACTATGACAACAAAACTAGTGCATAGCACATTAGCTTAGACTGGATTTCATGTCACACTAGCCACTCAAACCTTTCCAAAGTTTTTGCATAAGTGTTACCAGCTTTACACTCATTGCTCATTTATAGTGATAATACAATACAATACAATAGCAGAGTTGGAAGGGACCTTGGATGTCTTCTAGTCCTACCCCCTGCCCAGGCAGGAAACCCTATACCATTTGAGACAAATGACTATCCAACATCTTCTTAAAGACTTCCAGTGTTGGGGCATTCACAACTTCTGGAGGCAAATTGTTCCACTGATTAATTGTTCTAACAGTCAGGAAATTTCTCCTCAGTTCTAAGTTGCTTCTCTCACCTTGATCAGTTTCTACCCATTGCTTCTTGTTCTATCCTCAGGTGCCTTGAATCATGCACCCCATTGCTGCTTTCAGCTTTACTGGCATACTCTTATTTTTTATACATCCTTGGACCATTCTCTTACATGAGAGATCCTGGCAGAGGGAGAGAGGGGGCAGCCACAGTTATTTTTACCCTGAGCATGGATGTCAGGGCATTCTGAGTTCCACACAAAGCAATCCATGATGGAAAAAACTGTTGTACCTACTCATAATGATTTCCAAGTACTTTAAACATATTAGTTTTAAGACAGATAATGTTGAAACTGGCAAATCAATGAATAATAAATTAGGAGAACTGAATCTAGAAATAAGTCTCGGTCTTAGTCTTGGGACAGAGAGTTCAATGTCCATCCTTCAGCCTCACTTAAACTAGCAAATGGCAAGAAATTGCAAGTCGTGCTTTCCAAAGCAGGACTTGGCAAGAACCAGATAGTCTGTTTTTTGCCCTAAATGGTGTTCTCCGATGTGGCACATTAAACTTAGATTAACAGCAAACTCTGTTAGTTTAAAGTCTTTTTGAGTGCCCATTGAATAGGGTCATTAAAAAAAATTATGCACAGATCTTTATGGGAATTATTATGTGGGATCAGTCAAAGTTGAATACATCCATCAAACAGCAGCACTGACCTTCCTCAGGCCAAAAATTCACAATCAGATATATATTTTAGTGCCACATATAAGAAATAATAATCTGAGGTTTTTTGCTTGTTTTTTAAATGCCAGACATCAACCTCTGTATGTATTCTGTTGTCATCCATCATCCATGGTTCTTGTTTCCTGTCAGCCTTGTGAGCTAGTCCAGACAAGAAACACACCCAAGAGTACTAGCTATAACTTTATTGTAAACTTACATTAACAGAATCTTGCAAGTCTGAAAATACATATGTCCCCCTACCTTTACAATCGAAAAAACTAGGGAGGGTTTCTTTTGAGATTTTTGCTCTGTCCCCATTCCTTCTCAGCTACCTCTTATCTATTGTCTATTCTTGGACTCTTCTTCCTGCCTCCCAAGGCCATTCTCCCATTCCATTCTCTCTTTCCCAGCCAACCAGCACAGGGCAGTCTCTCCTGTCACATTTTTATTTTTTGTATTTGTTTATTATTTATAGGCCGCCCTTTTCCCTGAGGGGACTCAGGGCGGCTTACAATTTATGGGGAGGGGAATACAAAACAATAAGACATAAACAACACATAAGTAAAAATAGGACACAACATTCATTCATCATTCGGGTGGGGACGGATTACAATCTTTATCCCCAGGCCTGACGGGATAGCCCCCAGCCCCCAGTTCATCTTGCCTCAGTGCACCCGGTCTTAGAGGTTCCAGGTGAGTGCAAATTGCCATAGAGGAAATATCAACACAGTTAGGCATTCAAGTTTGAAAGTTATCCTCTACCTCCCTCTGAAAGAACCCCACAAACCCCATAATTTTAGAAAATAAACAAGTGGAGATGAGACAAAACAAACCAACAAGGGCAAAACATGTTCCATTGATCTTTAAATGGTGGCTGACTTTTTTTTTTTTGATGGTGCTGATGAGGAAATGAAATATCCTTTTAGAGGGCAGGACTGATCTCCAGAAGAGCATTTCATCTCACAATATCTTGTGGCAGCTGCGACTTCTCTTTAGCTGAGACGCAGAAGAATCTGTTAACTAGAGGCATGTGATCTGCACAAAGGAGAGGGCTGAAGACTCTCCAAGTGATCTTGCCTCTCACAGGGTCTTTTTAAATGCAACAAGAATTAAGCAGGACATCTATATAGCTTTCCCAAATCATAATGTGACCTCCAATATTTATCTTCTCCTCCCCCCTCACCCACTCATCACCTAGAAAGTTAGGGATTAGGCTGCTCCTACGTTGCTTGCCAACGTCAGCATTTTATGGGGATTTAGATTGGGGAGGAGGTCAGGGGTCATTATGTAGACTCTATTGCCTGTCCATCACCTTTACAAAACTCAGATTAGACCCCCCCCTTTCCTTCTCTTGGCTGTCACTGTGAATCAGGCCTGCAGTCAGTGGGAGTGATAACTGTCTATCAGAGCTCCGTTGCCCCTCTGTTCCCCCTTCAGCAGCCTTGCGGGCTCCTTAACTGGATGGGTGTGTTCATCCACTTCTGATCACTCAGGCATGAGGCCTTTTCAGGTTGGCTTTGTCTGTGGCTTGACGTTTGACTTTCAAAACAGGCAGGGGTATTAAAAGGCTTTCAGTGAATAACAGGGGCTGCAACTCCATGGAGGCCTCTCGTTGGTACTTTCCATTCACCCTCCAGGAACAGGTTAACCCTTATTATTATAGGAAAAAAGCCCCTTCAGAGTACAGCTGAGAGTGACGGTGAAGTTTAAAGACCAAGGAACAGGTGCAAAAGCTCTAAGGAATTTCTAAATACCCACAAAGACATTTTCGGCTGAGACCAACTATTGACAAGGCCGAGACACCACTTCTTGGTGGGGATTCAAAGGCCAAAACAGAATATGATCAGGAGATACAACCCCTAGAGCCATGCAGCCCCTGGCACATGATGAAGCTATGTTGTTAGCTTTGTGTTGTGGATAAAAGTTGGAGAAAACTTGTGGAAATGCTAGAATTCTAAGAGCTTACACATCAAATGAGATATTCAAGATTTAACTACTGTATTTTTTGGATTATAAGATTCACCGGAGTATAAGATGCGCCTAGGTTTTGAAGAGGCAATTAAAAAAAAGTTTTTGCAATATGCCAAAAATGACCCATTTTTCGCAAAAATGGGCCTGTTTTTTTTTTTTTAAAGGGCTTGTAGAGTGTTTCGGGGGGGATGAGAAAAAAATGGCCTGTTTTTCATGAAAACAGGCCCTTTTTCATCAAAAAAGGGCATGCATAGCCTTTAGGAAACTTATACAGTGCTCTTGGGTGCTGGGGGGGTGCATGAAATTGAGCAAAAATGGCCCATTTTTTGCTCATTTCTGCCTTCCCCTGCCCCCAGGAGCAGTCTGCAAGGCTCCTAAAGGCTATGCACTGTTTTGGTGAGGGGGGCGGGGTTGTGGGAGGCAAAAAAATGCTGTAGTCAGTATATAAGACACACCCAGATTTCAGCCTCTTTTTTGAGAGAAAAGAGTGCATCTTATACTCCAAAAAATACGGTACTTTACACGGTATCTGATCAGCACATCTGGCTGTTGTAGCCTGACCTTGCCCTTTGCTAAACCCTACAATTAATTTCTTGAAAGTTATACATGGACTTCACAGAATGTATCACTGACTTCCCAATGCTTTCAGAAATGCCAGCGTATTCCAGAGGAAAACCCATCTCTGCTACTTTGATATATTTTCTCTGGTATTGGTTGAATATTTTAGGGAGACGACAGACAGGATGTGGCAGTGGAATTTCACATAAAACCAGGAAAAAAGAAGTTCTTCCACTTTTTGTAAATGCAGCACATGCTTGTCATATCTTAATATCTGTTGAACATTTGTTTTAAAATGTTGATGAGGTATGCCTTCTCTTCATTATTGTGTCTCTCTCTGCTTTGTCACACATCTTTGCATCTGTGCAGAAATGCAAACTAACTAATTCCCCAATGGTACAAGATGGCTTAGATTCTTAGAAGGCATGGCTATTGTAGAAGGGGCATAGAACCAGAATTGGCATCTTGTTGGTCTTAAAATACCTGGATGACTTGGATAACACCAGAGAGAATTGTGGGAAGAAACACCTTGACCATGGAGGTGATGACAGGCAGCTAAAGATACCACAATGATTGGAATGGATTTAGATCACTCTAGCACCTGTTAAACAAGGCCTGTTTATCTTTGTACAGAGAAAGATTCTATAGTGGATTAGAAAGATTTTCATATTGTTTTTTTTCAAGGTGTTTTATTTTTTTAATACAAATCATACGTATTATAGGAACAATGAGTTGTCTGGGTCTTTTCTTTTATATCCTCTCATTTACATCATAGTTTCGTTTTCACTTTCTGCCAAATTATTCTCTTCCATTATTTTTCATCTTTATGATTATTTTTTCTTAATACATAAACAATATCTTCAATTGCCCCTTCAAAGTTACACCAAGTTTTTCTTTCTTATTTTCTCCATTGGTATATTTTGCTATAAACAGCATACATTCTCTAATTCAATTTAGGCATAGAGAGCATTTCTTTCACATTTTTTCTACAATTAGCAATGTACTATCTTCTTTATTTCTTAATTAGTTACATCTCAATAACAATCTTACTACTATTCTCTTTAGTCTACTAATGTAATTCTTTTTCCTTTTCTTCCTCTTTTAAATGTTTTCTCTTGGGCTTTCAAAAATTCCAGTTTTAATTCAAACCCTTCTTTTTCCCCTTTCCCCTAACTTCTTTTTCTTTTTCCTATTTTTGTGATTAGTGTATCTTTTCTTCAGAGGTTTTCATATTGTTGAAGGCTGAGTGGAATAAAGTCCATGAAAGGTTGAGACCCAGAGAACAACTCACAGAGGAGCAAAAGTACTGTAGGAGGGATGTAAAATACCATTAGAGTATCTAATAATGAATAGAGAGCTGATTTGGTGCAGTAATTAAGGTTCTGTCCTAGAAACCAGGAGACTGTGAGTTCTAGTCCTATTACAGGTATGAAAGGCAGCTAGGTGAGTTTAGGACAGTCATTCTCTCTCAGCCCAACCCTCACAGGAGGAGGAAGGAGTGTTAGGCGTTTGGTAGAATAAAATATTAATAAATAAAAATAAATGGCATGTCCCAGAAGACACGGAGGAAAGATCAAAGGTAGAACTGATAGAGATCATCAGCTAGACCCAGGCCCATTGCTAAATCATCAAAATGAGAGAAATAGAATATTTGCCCCTAAATTCTGTAAGCCTCTTTCTGAAATCTAAAACAAAAAGTTATAGCATTTAGCAATTCTGAGAGTGCCTGTGTAATAGGTATAAATGTATGTTAAGTTCATTTCATATCTACCGCGTTTCCCCGAAAATATGACCTGTCCTGAAACTAATGCCTTGCCCATTTTTTGCATGGACAAAAATATAAGCCCACCCCTGAAAATAAGCCCCCTGGACACACACACACCCCTCTGGCCAGGCAGAGCACCACTCACCAACCTAGCGGTATCCCGAAGGCACCAAGCCATGGGAGTCGGGGGGAAAGGTGCTCACGTTGCTTGGCGCCTTCGGGATACTGCTAGGTTGGGGAGTGGAATTCTGCCTGGCCCGAGGGAGGAGTTGCCAGGCGGCTGCTCCCTTGCAAACTGGCTCCTGAAGAGCCAGGCACAGCCTCAGGGGCAAAGCAGCAATGAGGTGACCATGCTCATGAGCAGCTGCCTTGCAAACCCCCTCTCCAGTCGGGCAGAGCGCCATTCACTGACCTAAGGAGTATCCCTAAGGCGCCAAGGCACATGGTGCTCTGCCTGCCCTCCAGCTCCCGCGGCTTGGCACATTTGGGATACCCCCTAGGTCAGTGCATTGAGCTCTGCCCGGCTGGAGAACAGGTTGTGTGAGCGCCTGTTCCGCCCTCGCTGCGCTCCGAGTATAACTTCTTCTCTGGCTTCCAAACTCCAAAACTCGGCTGCCGAGTCTTCCAGCACTCTAGGTGTGTGCTCTATGGTTGTGGGCTGGCTGCTGGAAGACTCTCTGTCCAGAAGACTCTCTGTCCGGCACCCGGCCCACAACCATACAGCACACTCCTAGAGAGGCTGCTGCTGGAAGACTTGCTTCTTCTAATAAAATCTGGCTGGATTTTCTTCTTGCTGTCTTTAAATTATGAGGGGGGGAGGGAGGAAGAGAGGGAGAAAGAGGGAGGGGGAACAAAATGGGAAATATTTGGTTCTGCCTCTTTCAATCAATTCCCTTAAACTCATGTATGTAAGCTATTACAAATTTATTTTTATAATTTAGGTTTTTAAACAATTCAAGGAAGTTTGTTGTGAGTGACAAAGTATATGCATACCTTTAATAAATAAACAATATGTTTTCTTCCCAAGAAAGTTAAAAGTATAATTAATGTCCTCTAAGTTAATGGATGAGTTGTTTACCAGGTACAGAAATCATCTGGAGTGCCTCACATTAATTAGCCTCAGTGTCTCTCAACCTTAGCAACTTTAAATTGCATTTTTTTAGAAGAAAGTTTTGGCAGTAATACTTACTAAATTCTGGGAAGTTCTTGATAAGGTAAAGAGTTGGTTCACTGTCTTCTCAGGGCTGTTGTCTCTTCACGTCCTCCTTCTCTCTTGGCTTAACCTGCAGAACCATTAAGTGAAGATGCAAGGAAGATAATGCTCTGTGACCTCAAGTTTATCACTTCTTATCATTGTTTTCCTACCCAGCACAGGGATGTATTTGTGTGTGTCTCTGTGTGTGAGAGAGATGGAAGGGAATGACAACATGAAGATTCTGAGGTATCACTCTCCGAGGATGCTCAAAAATGCATGACAGTCTTATTTTGAAAGCCTTGGGTTTTCATCCAAATGTCAACATAGCCAGCCAGTCAATCTAGCAGCCAACACCTCTGCAAGGTTCTATTTTGCTGAAACTTTCCAGCCCAACACAAATCCCATTAGCTTTCAGTTCTGCGTGTTCTGCAGCAGATTCTGCCTGAAGCAGTCTTTGTTGCGTCTGCAATTGGAAAGAGCTCTTCCTTCAGAACCTCTGGTAGAAGATGAATCCCATCTAAACCAGATGGCACACACAAACAGCTTGGCATAGTCTGGGGGCCCACAATTCCACAGTGAACATGTTTCACCCCTAAAATTTAGAAGGTGATGACCCTGGCCTTTAACATCTGAACAGTTTGGCTCCAGGTGACATCAACCATACCAATTTGCCTGTTCTTTGAGATCAATTGGCACTGCATTCTTCCTTTTTAAGGGAGAGGAGTCTGGCGTACAAGCAATGGACCCAGAATGCAGAACTCTATTTCAACTGACAGGGATGATTGTTACATGTGTGGTGGCGCAGTGGTTAGAATGCAGTAATACAGGCTACTTCTGCTGATCACCAAACTGCCAGCAGTTTGGCAGTTCAAGTCTCACCAGGTTCAAACCTTTCAACCTTCCGAGGTATGTAAAATGAGGACGTATATTGTTGGGGGCAATATGCTGACTCTGTAAACGGCTTAGAGGGGGCTGTAAAGCACTGTGAAGTGATATATAAGTCTAAGTGCTATTGGTATTGCTAATTTTACTCAAGAATACCCTAATTGTATGTATCAAATTGAACTGAGTTAAGTTTTTATGGAGTTCTGTATAAGTAACTGCTTATTACTGGATTTAACTCATAACTTGGTTTTATTATTGTTGTGATTTATTGACTTGTTAGATGACCTTCACAGCCATCTGCATCAAGTTTTAAAACCTATCTTGATAAGGTTTTTTTTTTCTGAAAGGTAAATGATAAATAACTTATTGTGATAATTGTGGTACCTCCAAAGTAACAGATCCAGTGGTACTTTTAACTGTTTTCCTGCCCTGATGAGACAAGACAAGGAATCAAGAGAGCCATCAGTATTAATGTGCTACAGATATATCCCTCTGTTAGGGGCATTGCTACAAAAAATTTTTACCTTTAAATCCTGTACTCCCAACCTTTTTCTTTTCTTGTATTAATCAAAGAGTAATATATAAATCAAAATGATAAATAACTCAAAATCTATAGAAAACAGCAAAAGCATTTTTTCAGTTTTGTCCCCTGTTGTGGCCCAGCAGATGCCGTTGGAGCTGCCACCAGACTCCGACAGTGAGGGTTTAGGTTTTTTTAGGTTTTATTGAACACTTATAGGCCGCCCTTTTCCCTGAGGGGACTCAGGGTGGCTTACAATAATGAGGGAGGGGAGTGCAAGACAAGACATAAAAGAAAATGTGAGTAAAAATAATTAACAATAAAAGCACAACATTCACTCGGCATTCGGGCAGGGAGAGAGTAAAGTCCTATCCCCAGGCCTGACGGGATAGCCAGATCTTAAGGGCCGTGCGGAAGGCCTGGACGGTGGTGAGGGTGCGGATCTCCACGGGGAGATTGTTCCATAGCGTCGGAGCTGCAACTGAGAAGGCTCTCCTCCGTGTAGTCGCCAGTCGGCACTGACTGGCGGATGGAATTCGGAGGAGGCCTACCCTGTGCGATCTGATGGGACGCAGGGAGGTAATTGGCAGAAGGCGGTCTCTCAAATAGCCAGATCCACTACCATGGAGCGCTTTGTGGATGGTAAGTAGGACCTTGAAGTGCACCCGGAGATCAACAGGTAGCCAGCGCAGCTCACGGAGGATCGGTGTTATGTGGGCGAACCGCGGTGCGCCCACGATCACTCGCGTGGCCGCATTCTGGACTAGCTGAAGTTGCCGGATGCTCTTCAAGGGCAGCCCCATGAGGGGCCCTCTGAGTCGGCTCTGGAGGATGTGGAGGACCCTGGACAGGGTTCTGACTCCGAGCAGGGTGCAGAGAGGCTGGTTGGCCACCAGGAGGCACCTGAGCCTTGGACCAGTGGGGAGGAGACAAGAGAGAGTGAGCCGGAGGCCAGTAATGAGTTGTTCCTGGATGCATGCCATCGAAGAGCTACTAGGCATCAGGAACAATTACGCAATTACAGGAGGTAATTGTGCTCAGCTGGTGGTCATTAGGCTCCTCTCCAGACTATAAAAGGACTGCTTGTGCACATGGCCCTCTTTGCAGAAGTCAACACAGAATCCAGTCGCAGGCTGGATTGCTGCCAAGCCTTATCTGTGTTTATTGCTGCCCAAGCTTGTCTGTGCTGGGTTTCTGCCAAGGACCTGTTTGTCTGTTAATTAAATGCCGTAATTTATCTCTGGCTCGGAGTGTGCTTTGGTGTGGAATGAGGGGGGTCAGAATAGTCCCCTATACCAGTATACCCCAATCTTTTGGCCACCAGGGACCAATTCCATGGAGAAAGGTTTTTCTGTGTACCAGAGGGGGGCATGGTTTTGCATGTTGCTTGCATCCCATGGATGGGACTTGGCTTGTTTGTGCAGACCAGCTGCTGGCATGCTGAGGACTGGGGCTGGTCCATGGACCAGGGGTAGGAGACCCCTGCCCTATACCTTAGATGTTTATTTCAGCTCCCATCTAACATCCTTCAGACACAATGGAAGATAACCTCCAAAGTTTCTAGCCATAAACATTAGCTGATTGGGATATAAATGTTTATATAAATAGAAAAAACAGGTTGTGGGTGAGGAAGACTTTCATACATAACCCTTAAAAAGGGGACTTGGTGGCTCAGTGGCTAAGAAGCTGAGCTTGTCAATCAGAAAGGTCAGCAGTTCTAATCCCTAGCGCCGCATAACAGGGTGAGCTCCTGTTACTTGTCCCAGCTTCTTCCAACCTAGCAGTTTGAAACCACGTAAAAAATGCAAGTAGAAAAATAGGAACCATCTTTGGTGGGAAGGTAACAGTGTTCCATGCACCTTCGGCATTTAGTCATGCCGGCCACATGACCACAGACACATCTTTGGACAGCGCTGGCTCTTTGGATTTTAAATGAAGATGAGCACTGCCCCCTAGAGGTGGGAATGACTAGCAAATATGTGTGCGAGGGAACCTTAAATGATCAGATAGGCAAATATATTTGCAACTTTGTTAATATTTTGTTCCTGAACATTCAAATTCTAGATTCAAAATAAGTATGGTAAAAATTACCTTGAGTCAAGCTTAGGTCTGAGTATCTACATAGATATGTCATTTTCTTGACAACAATTCAAATGTGATTTGCCATTGCCCTTGCCCAGCATATTTTTTCAGCTCCTCAATCTAGCTTTTGGCCCTCTGAATTTGTGATGGCCTCCCATTCATATCCTACCCAGTTTCGAGCCCACTTACCTTTTCTGAAGAACAACCAAGGTCAGCTGAGTACTTTCATCCAACACAGAGCTGTAGACTTTTCTCAGAGTTCATGCATCACTTTCTATCTAGCATATAGGATTTTGAAGAGTTGTTTAAGAAGACTCAGTAGAGAATAAAAGGCAATGTAATGATAAATATCTACGAGGGACCTGAAGATTTATTTTATAAAAGCAATAAAATCCTAACAACAACCTAAATCGTTATGCTATGAATCTCTTTCTTGTAATGATTGCTTAGAGAGCTTCTAGAACCTTTTCAAACATTTAATGTATTTCTCTATGTAGTGTTTTCCCTACTGTTAAAATGCAACATCAGCAACTTTTCACTGTTTTAAATGGTGGTATTTTAACAATATGCTAAAAGTTTCCAGCTGCAGTTGGTTTCTGCGATTCTACCCCTCACCCTCACCCCATTTTCACCCTTGATGTTTTATGTTTGTGTGTTATGTATTTTATCCTGTCTTTGATGTGTAATTTAATGATGTTGTAACTTTTTCTATTGGTTCCATTCTTTAGCTTTTCAAATAGCTTTGTAAGCATCTATAAAACAGACAAATGTTTCAGCCATGCTTTTGTATCACTTTGGCTTGTAAAGGAATATCGGTAGGGCAGAAATGTGCATAGTTTTCCTCTGGATGGTTGCCAGTTGTGTGCAATCTTCAGTCATCTTCACACCGCTTGAGTGTGCTGTTCAATGCCTGCTGTCAGTGAATACTGTTGGTATTTGGGAGTGAAAAAATGTGCTTTCCTCTTCTACTGCTTCAAACAAGGATCAAAAGAGTTTGAAAGTATTTAGGTTTTCAATATAGGTTTATATCTGATATTATAGATTGTATCTTGAAGGTAACATCCTGAATTTCCAGATGAAAATTTCTTGAGGAAGGAAGACAGGAAGACTTTATAAAATATTTGCTCAACCGCATGATTGTTCCCTAAAGATTTATGTGTGATCCAGATGAAGCTTAAACTCATTGCCTGGCATGATTCTGAACCCTACTGTACTCACATAAGTTTTGTATCTTATCTATTTGTTCCCTTGAGAATTGTTCTGGGCAAACAGCTTCAAACATTATCCATGGAAAGGAACTATGCAACTGCTAAAGCTCTTTCTTTACTCCTCTTTTTTAAAAAAAATATAGCAGAAGTATAGGAAGAGAAAGGGCAATTGGAAATGGAACGTTCTTGATGTCTGAAACTCAAAATTAATGAATTAGGACAATTGAACAACAGAAGTTTCTTCTAGCTATATCATGGATATCTGCTCCTGACAATAATACTTTTTATTCCCTGGACTCTGACTGTTTTAAAATCATAAACGATCTTTCTTACATAAATGTGTTTTATCTATAGCGCAAAACCAAGAAAGATTGCTTAGGGGCCCGAAAAACTTATATATTTATTGTGGTGTCAATTTTTGTAAGATGAAACCCAGAAATGTAAAACAATGCTTATTCATATGATATAAAATGATCCCAGGGCACCTCCAAGAAATAAAATCATTAGCTAGTTTTGGCTGATCTGAAGATTGATATCTATTGCCTCATTTCCTCAAGGAAAGTTATAGAAAATCCTTCTCATTGTTTAAGAATTTTTCAAGTTTAATTTTAGATTTCAAGTACCATTCCTTCCTTTGTTTTCTTTGGAGAGAGGACTTGAATATGAATCAGAGAAAATGTGCAGATTTAGCCTCCTAAACTTTAAAATGTGTTATTTTTGCTGAGCTGGGATTTAAACACTTTCCAGGTTTGCCTTGATGGAGAAATTAATGTCTATTGCATTTCCAGCTTGAGCTCATTCTCTGTTCACAAAGTTGGATTTGGTTCCTATTGGGATCTTGAATTGTATCTCTGTAGGTATTGGGATGGTTACAGGATATATTGGGCTCTAATAACTTGAGTTCCCACTTAATTGGAATTTAATTCTCCAATATTAAGACATACAAGCCTTCAGATTCTGTCTCATTGCCATGTTCTCATTGTAAACCATACTCAGCAAGGTGCAACCAGAAATCAGCTTGCCATTCTATAATTGGTATAGGTTCACGTTGCCTATGTTAGACTACAATCTGTGCTTACAGTATTTTACACACATTCTGTGAATGTAGGGCCAGCACTGGCATCTGTTCTTACACACACACACACACACACACACACACACACACACACGTGATCCAAGCAGGTGGAGAAACCAGAAATATTTCTTCATTTACCTAGTTACTTACTCTATTTATAGACTTCCTCTCTGAATGGTTTATTCAGAACCATTTTACTCAGTTTACAATTAAGAATTATTAAGTGCATTCAAACTTAAACATGAATCTAGAAACCATCGGGCTAATTTTTTTTAACCAAATCACAGCAACCACACGGCAATGAAAAAAAGCCCCAGATATTTAGGTAGGTGGGGGGAATGACCACAGTTGTTTAATTTAACTATGAAATGCCAGAGAAGAAAAAAAGACATTTTGTTTTTTGTTCCACATCTGAAAAAGACAGAATTGGGAGGTAGGGAACTACAAAGTCAGAGTCTTTATGGGAGTAGCACAGATGGGAGAAAAATTATATATGTTACGGTGTAAGACAGGAACCTTTTATTTGAAAGAATTAGCAGGCAGGCAGAAATCACGACCATGTGCTTCGCATAAATAGTAAATTCAGCACATGGCCTACTTGCAGCCCAACAGATAACTTTTGTGTTGGTCCTACATTCATTGACTATGGATAAAATATTTTAAGTATGGATTGCAGCATGAGCTAATTTTGAACATAAGCCAAGCAAGCATTGTGTGTCATTTACAGAAACCTGGGGCTATTCTTCTGTATGATTCAGAATCAGGAGAGGCCTCATCACAAGAGTTAAACGATTCTTGAGACCGAATATGTGTTTACTGCCAACATGTAGTTTTCCCTAAAGTGGCTGAATGATTTTACTATTTCCATCCACCATCCACTTATCTGTACAAATGAACAATTGTGCAGAATGTCTATATAAGTAGCCCACATCTATATACACCATTTCATTATGTTTCAAACTTTGCCCATCTCCGATGTAAGGGACTGCAGAAATGCTCTCGGTTTTCCTACATAATGTTTATCCAAAATCTCCAAACTTCATTCAAATGAAATAGAAGTACACCTAGGAGGGCTGTGTGAAACTTCAGTTCAGACCTTCAGTGTTTATTTAAGCCTCCAAGAGAAATTGATTTTTCAGATCAGAACATTGATCCAGATTTAATCATCAAAAGATAATCACTTGCCTTTGAATTGCTCCAAATTCAGTGGCCTTTTGCATTCGTACAAACGGCATTTTCCCTACATTAAATTAACTTGCCAAGTCTGATCACAACATGATAATAGTCTGATTCAGGGATCCAAATCAGTTTAGAGAGTCAACAGTTTGAATTACATCCGACTCAGTTCACGTACCCCTCATCTTTGCTGACCTCCAAACTACAATAAATAATTTTCCACCTAAATTTCTTCGGAGATTCAACTGTGATATACACAGAAGTAACAAATAGCCTAGGTCTGCTTGGGAAAAGTTGAATTGCTCAATAATCATGCTGTTAAGGGCCCACCAGAAATTCCAAACTTCTGTTGACTCCTTTAAACCAAAGTAGTATCAAGGATATTTTACCTAGCAACTAGAAGAGAAAGTGGTTTACCATTAATATTTTTCTATTTCTTCTCCAGAAATAATGGAGCCCTTTCAAAGTCCACCAAACTCTTTTCACTAGTGGTGCTGAAAAGAATAAGAGTGCAAATCCTTTTCTTAGGGAGGGGGTGGATCCATAGAAGAAAATATATTTGGTTAGCTAGTCCTCTGTCTTTGATTAGCTGTTTCAGCCTCTCACACACACTTCCCCCTTTTCTGTATCATCTTGTGTATTCCCTAGTCATCAGTATTCTACCTTCTCCTTCTCCTTTTTGGGAATGGAACAACTCACGGCCAATTCACCAAGGCCAATTCACCATGGGACAATGCGCCATGGCCCTCTCACCATGGGGCAACTCGTTGCTGGACAATCCAACAATTCAATTTAATTATTCAAAATAATTTTAAAATAATTTTAATTTTTGTCATTCACATTTTATTTTGTCTTGCATTGGCATCCTTTCTTTAATGATTCTGTTCCACTCTTTCTTCATTATTAGTGTAACTCTTGTCCCATGACGAGTTGGCCATGATCTTGATTTTCTTTGTTTTCACCCATCACTTTTCTTGGCTTCTTTTACTTCCTCTCATCTCCACACTATTCTTCTGTTGCCTTCCCTTGTCATCTTTCTTTCTCCTCTTTGGATCTATTGCCCTATTGCCTGCTCCCCATTCATCTTTTATTCTTATCCATTCCTCTCATTATTTTCTGTCATTTCCTTCATGATCTCCAATTTTTATTTCCCTTATTTCTTTGTTCTCCATCTCAATTTCTTCTTTCTGTTTCCTGGGGGAAACGTCTCCCTTTTATAAAACAGCTTTGTTTCCTAAAGTTGAATGTGGTATTATTAGAATAGGAGGTTTCTAACAGGAGGTTAGACCGACAATGCAATACAAGTTCTCCAACAGGTAAAGTCCACCATGGAAAACATAAATATCTCTTGCTACCAAGATCTATGTGCAATCTATTGTCTATTTCACATAGCATTTCCTACTCTGAGCAAAAGTCATTCTCAGACTCTAGAGCAGGGGCGCCAAACTCATGTTCTCGCGGTGGTGTCATGTGATGTAGCGGGACTTTTTTCCCCTTTGCTAAACCGGGTGGGGGCAGAGCCAGAATGTGACGCATACAGCCCAAGGGCCACGAGTTTGACTCCCCAACTCTAGAGCAAGAGATCTTTTCCATATTGGAAAAGGATTGTGCCAGCTACATACAGAGCCATGTGCTCTACCATCTTCTGGTGGCCTAGAGATATCCTGCTGCCCAGACATCACTTAATGAACTCTGTGACTGACATTTTCTGCCTCAGGTTTGCTGCCAACTTTCTCTGCTTGGCAGTTAAGACTATCTAGAGCAAACTGTCTTTCAGCAGAGTTATACTCTTGGGTTTGAAGTTCACCAAGCAAAACAGAGACTGTCAGAAAGGCCAGAATCTGGTATTCGGTAGATTAGTTCTGGGCAGCTCCGAAAGTCTGATGGACGTGAGATGCAATAAGCAGCTTAGTGGATTAGCCATATAGAGCAGGAATGGGCTTTTGCTTAGTCTGAAATGTAAATAATCTAAATAAAAATGCAATAATGGTGATAGAAAACAGTACTTAGGAGGGGGCAACAAAGAATAGTAGATTCAAAGTGGGACTACTCTCTGAGGTACAAGTCCTCAGGTCCTGTTGTTCTCTGTGTACCCCAGTAATACCCTAGTTGAATTACCAGATGCTTCTTTGCATAAGCAGTGTCATTTGCCTTGAATGTTGTGGCATTTTTTAAAATGTGTGGATTTTTGCCCATTATTACGTTGATTTGTTATATTATTTACTCTCTATGGAAAGTGACAAGCTGGACATTAAAGGAATAGCTTGGAGCTGCCCGGTCTCTTTGCTTTCTTTTCTCTGCCAAAAGGGTTGGCTTGCTTTCAGCTCTGTAGGTAGGAGAGAGAGAGAGAGTGGGTGGAAAGTTGGTGGTATAAATGCAAAACTGTTACAGAGAAGACATTATCCCTTTTCCAGAAAAGCTTGTCAGCAATGATCTCCATCTAGCAGGTTGCAAATTCTAGTGGATGGTTGTAAAAATAGATTCCAGTGTGATGGTAAAGAGGCTGAAAAAGGAGGAGGAAAAGTAACGGATGATGGAAGTGCATGCATGAAAAAGGAGGGATGAGCGGATGGGGGAAACAGCTAGGAACCTGAGTTTATGAAAAGGTTTTCATAATCCTATTAGAGCCATCAAATGACATAGAAGATTGGTCTTGGCATCTGATGGGGAGGGGTGCAGGTTTTGCCAGCCTCCTGTGCACACACCAGATGGACTCGGGGGGGGGGGGAGAGAAACAGGACTGCCAGAAAGGAGGAAGTGGTCTATCCCTCTCTCAGTTAATCTTCCCTTGGGATTGGATTAGCCAGGTGGAGAACCCTCTGGTGCTCTGCTGGAGATGGACCTGGATGAAAAGTCCGTAACAAGGCTGATTGGATGTTCCAACTTGCCTTTCTATAACTTGGCTGCCAATCAGAGACCTCATATTTCTTCATTCGTGAGCCCTTGTGACCGAATAGGACTTGACATGGCTGCCCAGAAAGCAGACCAGTTAAGATAGGAATTGTTCAGAAACAATTGTGGTAAACCCGTATACACTGCTGCAGGTGTTATGCTTTGGCTTCCCTAATGGGCATATTAAAAACCTTCCTGTCATCTTCTTAATACTGGAACATCAGTGTAAAATAAGCAAATTGTTCTGCTTCCAACACAAGGGCAAATACCACCTTTTGTATTTATAAATAGCATATAGCAATTGATCTTGGGGGGGGGGGTAAATAAATATCTCTTAATATTAATATTAAATGTTTTATAAATAACAACTATTATTTTCAAACCATCTGGGCACCGCACCTTTTTCTTTGTTTCTGTTTTGTATTTCTCCACTTCTCTGTAAGGCCTAAACCTCCTTGTTTTAACAAAAAATGGATTTGCTCTCTGGGTGATGGCAAAGATGTTTTTAGTTCATCCTTCCTGACTTGCTAAAGATTGTGTACACTGCTCTTTCTGTAGAAAATGGCTCTCAGGTGATCAGAGGTCAATAGGATCTATATGAGGCTGGGAAAGAATCATTCATCCCTTTTTGGAAGTTAGAGGTATGTTTGTGTGTGTATACACCCCTTTGAGTTGGTGTTGATATCAATAGCACTTAGACTTATATACCTCTTCACAGTGCTTTACAGCCCTCTCTAAGCAGTTTACAGAGTCAGCCTATTGCCCCCAACAATCTGGGTCCTCATTTTACCCACCTCGGAAGTATGGAAAGCTGAGTCAACTTTGAGCCAGTAAAAATTGAACTGCCAAACTGCTGGCAATCAGGAGTCAGCAGGATTAGCCTGCAATACTGCATTTTAACCATTGTGCCACCACGGCTTTGGGTGACTACCTGTAGCTTTCATGGCAGGATTTCAGAAGTGGTTTGCCCTTGTCTCTTTCTTAGGGCTGAGAGAGAGGAACTGGTCCAAACTCACCCAGCCGACTTTGTGCCCAAGGTGGACTAGAACTAGCCTCCTGCCTTAAACACTAAACCAAACTGGCTCAATATACATATAATTAGGAGTAGAGAAATCCCCAGGAATGAGAAGCATATCTTTTGCTTTTTCCAAAGCAACTTATTTTTATGGTAGCTGTATTTTTAAAGCATGCAGCAGGAGATGAATGTACTTGATAGAATGTGTGCCATAACTTCTTTAGTATTGCAATAGCAATAGCACTTAGACTTATATATCACTTCACAGTGCTTTTATAGCCCTCTCTAGGTGGTTTTACAGAGTCAGCCTATTGCCCCCAACAATCTGAGTCCTCATTTTACCCACCTCGAATGGATGGAAAGCTGAGTCAACCTTGAGCCTGGTGACATTCGAACTTCCAAACTGCAGGCAGCCAGCAGTCAGCAGAAATAGCCTGCAGTACTGCACTCTAACCACTGCACCACCAAGGCTCTTGTATGCTTTCAGAGCTATCCAGTGACAGTTAAGGGAGAATCATTGTCCCACATTTTGGGATGTTCCCCCACCACCAAAAGACTTTTTTTTTACTGTCCCAAGTTTTGTAAACTACCATTTTTTTCCCCAAAGGAAAAAAAATGTCTTATTATTGGTTTATATACCACCTTTCAGTATACAGTATTGCCAGACTGATTACGAAGTAACTGTTAAGGGCATTCACTCTAGATGACATAACTGTAGAAGGGAGCGAAACTATGGTATAGGCAATAGGTGGAGTTTGTGAGGTATCAGTTATTGTATGCAAAGAACCTCATATAGGGAGAGTAAGGCTGACTGTCTGGTGGAAGCACAGCACAAAATGCTCAACCTGAGGGCATTTCAGAAGAGAACCTCTCTCATTTCTTTAGTCAGTAAACTAACACCATCAGTCCATGGTGCATTCATCCCAACCGCAGTCTTTGAGGTGTATGTATTTCAGGCACTGGGCATCATCTAGAACCATTTGGAAGAAATTAGGCAGGGCCAGCAATTTCCTAAGTTTCCCTGAGTTCAGATTCAGTAGCCAGTCAGTCTCTAGTCCGATCTCAGGAGAGGAAGACATGGAGTTTGCACAGCTGTCTTAGGGAGCCATTTCCAGCCATTTTATACATGAGGAGGAGGATTCTGCTCCAGTGGTCTCTTGGGCCTGCTTCTGAGCAAGTCTGCCGGACATCGCAACATGTTTTCTATCTCGTGTCAAGAAGCTGTCCTGATGCCTGCTTCATCAAATAATTATCCAGCGAGCTCTCAAATAATATCAACAAATCCACCCCAAACAAGCAATTCATCATCCTTATTGGAAACAGATCGGAGAGGCGTAAACAATCTCGGCCTGGCCTCTGGATCTCCCGCACTCTGTTTGTGTGTGCATGCATGTGTAAGCCATGCTCCCATCAGTTGGGTTTCCTTGGCCAGCTGCACTGAATAAAACAAATGCGGATTCATTAATTACTAAGCTTTCCATCAGGAAGGCCTCTAGAGAGCACATCACCCTCCAAAATCTGGGCTGTCTTGCCCCAGGTCAGGAAAAGCCTTTTTCTCATTTAAGGCAACATGAACTTTGGGGAAAGGAAACGCATCATTCAATCAAGAAGAGATGGAGGGGCTGGGGAAAGCCCAGGGGAGTGAAGTTCAGGGGCAGTGGTGGCTGCTGATTTAATATCTGAGAAGCAAAATGAGTCCTGGCATGACTGAGAGAGGAGGAAGAATCTAACATGCATTGGACTTTAGAGCCGTCCTTGTTTCTCATCTATTTATCCGATAACTGTGAATCATTTTAGCTGGTAAAATATCAATTCATTTCCTTCCACTGAAACACTCCCTTTACCATGGAAATTGCTCCATTGTCAGTTTGCTACTGTCACCTCACTGCTTTCTTCTTCCAGTTTTCCCTTACTAAGAATAGTTGAAAGGAGAATGAGTCACCCAGGGAAATGATGGAAGCAATACGACGTTCTGGCTTCCTGGCTCCTGACTCTCCCATTTCCCATTGCTTGTATCGAGATGGGATGCTTCCAAGATACATGACATAAGCTGTAAGTTTACAGGGCCAGGAATTTTCTCCCATTCCAGTATCTATCATATTGCTAGAGAAATGAGGTAACTCGTAATACGTTCCCAAACATATTTTTCTCCAAGCAAGTTCTGCAAGTAATACATTGTTTTCTTTTATTATGTTTCTCAGCCTTCTCTGTTGCGGCTCCGACACTATGGAACAATCTCCCCGTGGAGATTCGTACCCTCACCACCGTCCAGGCCTTCCGCACAGCCCTCAAGAACTGGCTAGCCTGTCAGGCCTGGGGATAATCTTATTTTCGCCCCTCCCGAATGCTGAGTGAATGTTGAGTTTTACTGTCTAATTTACTTTGTGCACATCTCTTTTTGGTATTGTCCTACACTCCCCTTCCCTTTTTTGATTGTAAGCCGCCCTGAGTCCCCTCAGGGAAAAGGGCGGCCTATAAATAAACAAATCAAATCAAATCAAATTCACCCCCAACCTAATATGAATTGCAATAACTTCAAATTTCTTTATGGTGAGCTCTTACAGCAACCTTGGAGTTTTCGGGCTTGAAAACAATTCCAATTACGGTAGTTGCAATGGTTCAAAGGCCATTCTATTTTTCTACACACTCTTGGGTAGAAACTCTTGGGTGATATTGCAGTTGTCATCTCTCTCTCTATCTGTGTGTGTGTCTGTCTGTCTGTCTGTCTGTCTGTCTGTCTGTCTGTCTTCTCTGTCTTCAGCAGACATGACAGAAATCCACAGGATAAAAGCAGCTCCTAACATGTCTTGATGGGGTAGAAAGAAAAGGAAATATTCAGACACAAGGAGTTGTTGCTTTTGTATGAGACTATTGATTGGTGCTGGGGAAACCAATAGTTCTTTGAAGAGAAATTGGAAAGAGCTGTCTTATGGAAAGAAAAGAAATTAGGGCCTTTTCAGGATTCTCTTTATGCAGTATCCCAAGAAGAACTTTCCATGCTCTTGGGGCAGCAAGTTTGTGCTAAAGCAGACATTCCAAAATGCAGCACATTCATGTTCATTGCAGAGTGTATTTATGATACCACCTGTAATAATATTACAGCCCGGGCATTAATTTTAGTATGTGGTTTGGATATAGTATGTAGCTATATATTTGTTATCCTCATTGCAGACAGTGATAAAGTGCTAGACCATAATAAGCAAATGGTAAGGGCTTAAGTGTAGATCTTCCCCCTGTTCAGGAGTGTCATGAGGATCCCTCACTTTCCATTTTCTACAAAAAGTCTTGTAGTATCATTAAACAGGCAAGGGAATTCATGCTGTTTGGCTGATAAATTTGTTGTTATACTACATATTATGCTGGGATCTACTTCTGAGAGGTAAACTGCTGGAAATGAAGTGACTCATGGAGTTGAGAGTTGCTATTCAAGAAACTGAAGGCGGCATTTGGACAAAAGCACTTTTGTTCAGAGAAAAAGCATAAAAAGAACTAGATCTTGTTCCCACTATGCTGTTGGCTGTATCTCAGTGTGTATGTCTTTGCAGCAGCCTTGATGATCAATCACAGTCTTGCCCCAGAGGTTTTGCTTCTGTTACATTGGATAATTTTGGGGCTATGAAAACTGTCTCAATTAATTCTTCAACTTTAAAGCCAATCCATTGAAATGAATGAAACATAAATCAGTATTGACTTCTCTTTATAGGTTTGGATGTCTCTAGACACAGTTGTTTCAAGGATTCAGTGCATTATATTTTTCAGGAAAATTGTTTCCCATCCAACCAACTGAGACATGCTGTATTTCAAGGAACGTAGACTGGAGAAAGCTGGTAGATGATTGTTTCAGTCGTGTGTACAGACTTTATAAGCACTGTCGATTTGTCAGGAGTATCTAGATGTAACCCACAAAGGTGTAACCACAAAGTCAATTTGGCAGGTGTGCAAAGTCTGGATAGGGACTGTGGAAGCAGTTATGCCAAGGGCTGTGAGCAGAGGTGGTTTCCTACCAGTTCGGCCTGGTTCGGCTGAACTGGTAGTGGTATGCCAGCCTGGGTCACAGAACTGACAGCAACCCAGTCTGGCCATGCCTCCAGACCAGTTGCCCAGTCGCCATAGTCACTGCTGCCATCTTGTTTTTGAGTTCTATGGATACTCAGAACAATTTCTAATGAACTGGGCATCCAGCGCGCGGGTGAAGCATGCCCACAAGTGAACCGGCAGTAACGCTGGCTAGAACCCACCCATGGCTATGAGCATCAGCAATTATTCCATGGAGGATGTTAATAGCCTCATTCCAGGTCTCATTCCAAATGTCTGGAAGCTAAAGTTGCCTTGCGAGGACTTTCTAGATGACTGCTCCACAAAGCCAGGTATTGACCAGCAAGTAGGCCATGCACAGATCATCTCTGATCTGATTTGAATCATTGATTTGATTCAGATGAGCCGGTTGATCCAGTTCTACAAAGTATAAATTGGTTCTAACCATCTACTCCACATGAAGTATCAAGGCAGGTCCATTATATTTTTTAATATCAACATACGTGTGCACAATCTATTTGGAACTGCCCAATCTGATGATTCAGTTTGACTTTCTAATTCATATCAGAGTATCAAATTTGATTGAAAGATTTGATTGCATTGAGTTCAAATTAAATCTCCACACTGGAGATTTAGATGGACTATTATTACTTCAGAGAAAGCTAAGTATGAATCGGAGACCATATTTCAGTTGGTATTTAGATTGATCTTCTCCTCTCTACATTCCAGTTAAATGAAGACAGGACTGATAATAACTGGTAAAGAGATGGACATCTTTTTCCAGGCAGTCCTCTGCCTCCCCTTTTCTTGGAATGACGTACCTCTCATTATGTAACCAGCAGTCACACAATACCCGGGCTTGAGCCTGCCTGCCTTTCAGACACACACAGAGAGCTTATTAGGCTGTGACGCTAAAGTTAATGAGAACCTGCCATGTCCTTTACTTGGTCTGCTTGCAAAGGCACAGGGGGGTTTCCTTCTCTGATGGGTGCTTTACTTGCTTGATGGGATTTCTAATGCAAAGAGACAGCAGCCAGCATAAGAGCTCCAGCAGGCCCACAGCACTCAGGGAACTGACTAGCACGCTGTTCACTGGAGAGCAGAACAATCTGTATTTCTGTGCTACTGCTAATTTACTTTAATTATTTCTTGTCTAGGTATGAGTGACTGAGCCACTGAGCGGTTCCCTCCCCCTTCTTGCATGAATTCTGTCAGAGCTGCCCTTCTTTATATAACTGCAGTACCAATTCTTTCCTGGGTTCTGTTCAAGGATCAGATGCATTCAAAGATGCATTAATATGTGAATGATTATTGATTAATGCTAGCCATGTTGTTGTTTCATCAGCTTTACCATAGAGGCATACAGTACCTCTGTATGTTACAATTCACATTAGACCTAACCAGTTTGGGGAAAATGCATGAAGAATCTTCTTTCTGTCAGACTTGCAATTTGTCTAAAATTACAAAGTTTGTGCTTTGCAATTTGTTTTTATATGACTCTGTGTTTTGTTCCTTCAGTTCAGTTACCTCATTGTGATGGAGCTTTTAATCTTTACTCTTTACTGAACCCTTTACTTGGGTTCAGATCTGAGAAAGTTATTCAGCTTAGATCAGACGATACAGATTCTGGTTTGATTATGGGAGATTTTCTGCTTTGACCTCTTTAAGAACAAGGATAATGTTTCATTGATACTTAAGTTAGTACTGTAGAGATTTTACTTTCTGGTGATAAAGGAAGTTGATTATGAATGCTGTGTATCGGGTATGCAATATTCCCTGAATTTTAGATACTTGATTTCTGAGAAGTACAGGCCACATAGTTCACGATGAGAACTGCAGGCGTAGAGATTCTTCCTGAGTTAATAGGTTCAATAATCACTATAAGATAGCTTGTTACTTTAGCATTCAATGTGTAGGTTCTTAGGGTTCATGATCTAGAGATACCACTAATAAATAATCTAGTCTGAAGGTTGAAATATATAATTGATGAAGCAGAATAATTCAGTATAACAACATTTTAAAATATGCTTTTTAAAAAGATGGATCGTACCTTGTCTTCCTCCTAAAATATTTTGTGCTTTTTCCCTTGCTTTTTAAACAATTTTATATGGCAAATGGCAACAAAAAATTAAAACTGGGTGTGTTTACCCAACATGGATATTGAATTTATCCACTCAATTCACACAGCTTGGAAACCAAGCCAAAAGGGGGGAAAAAACTGAACTAAGGCTAAATCTTATCAACATTAGTATATTGTTTGGATGCAACTGCTAATTCTTTAGCAGATCATTTAAGCACATTGTGTGAACACAGGTTTTGCATTTTTATGACCTCAATTCAAGTAAAATACTTACCACAGTGCTCCAAGCACTGTGGTAGATTATGAACTGGTATGTTATCATTAACTGTTTTGCTGAAGCTATACATAAGGAACCATGCCTTTAAAAAATGCAGTGAGCTGCTGCCAACAAACGAATTGACAAGTCACATGGCAATGCTGTCAGTCACCCTTCCTGATCACTGTAATTTGGGAGTGCAGTCAGAGAATTTCCATTATTCATTTTCCAGATTCAGAGAAGGGAGGAGAAATGTACAGTTACTTCCAGTGACTGGTCAGCTGTTTGCATCATTATGAGCTTGGAGAATAGGAGAAGAGAGATGTACCTAGCTCTAGGACTGTAAAGCAATTATAGTTGCTCATTAATGTTTCTAAACACTTCTGTGAATGATCAAAGTATATTCAGATGAAGAAGGACAAGAACAGATATGACTAAGGTGCATAGAACTGCCAAGAATCTGGAGAGTCAAACAAAAGAACTAGGAGCAGAACCTGAAGACCCCAGATTACAATGTTAGTGACTTGAGACCTTTCTACGTATTAAGACAATGAGAGTCTGAGATTGTCGCTGTATCTGAGTTGAGTTGTTTCTCCAAAGGAAATGCTGAGAATTGTTTCCTCTGGAGCTGTGGCAGGCAATTTTCCCATGGATGGGAACTTTTGCTTATCCCGTCTCCTGATTCTGGAGATACCCTCCCTCTCTGTCTGCAGTAGTCAAGGCACCACTGATCCTTGCTGCTGCTTTCCCATGAATCTTTTCCTCCCCATGCATTAAGCACTCCTCTTACCCTTTATCCTCATAGCATAAATGGATGCAGCAGTGTGAATTGCTGGCTGCTGTCAGCTTTTGCATTTTTCCATTGGCCAGCTAGAGGGAGCACTGGCTGACACATGGAGAGCTCTGTGCAATGAAAACAGGGAAGTGTAAAGTTGTTTCAAGGGATTAGAGATGTGCAGTGTAGAATTGCTCTGAAATTATTTTTTTCTGCTCTGCTACAACTTTCTAAGGTTTCTTTGAATTCAATTATATAACCCTCACTCTGTTGTCGATTCCCCCTCCACTGCTACTTCTGTACCTATAATTCTGCCAAGTCCATACGAAAAGATTAGAAAAAGACTTCAGAAAAATGTCTTATGAACTTAAAGGGAGGCTCCACCTATTTGTCTGTATGTTTATCATCTATCTATTATATTCCTATGCCACCCATTTCACAGATACAGTGACTCTGGGTGGCTTACAATATAATAAAAATTAATAATAATAATAATAATAATAATAATAATAATAATAATAATAATAATAGACAATTTGGGTGCTATTCCAAAAGCACTGGAATTACATTTAAAACAGTTAAAAATTGACAAAATCACCATCAGTCAAATTCAAAAAGCCGCACTGCTTGGATCTGCATGGATATTACGAAAATACGTTACAGCGTCCTAGGTCCCTGGGTGGGGCTCGACTAGTAACCAATGCCAAATCCGGCGAAACAACTGGCCGCTGTGATACAATTGTACAATAATAATAGAACTAAGTTAGTTAGAGACAATTAAAATTAGAAAAGTTGAATAGAAAAGCTAAAAGCCAAGATGACAGGTGGCCTGGTGTTGTGGGGTCTTCTCTACCTGGTCAGCCACCACCCCCACCCCCATTGCAGCAGGCCCCTGTCGGGTTCCCAGATCCAAGTTCTTATATTCTTCAGAAGGCCAGGCATGTGGAGATGGACCTCACCTCCTGTGGGCAGAGGGCACAGCAGCAAAAGCTCTACTCTTGGACCCTGCCAGCTGAAATTCTTTGGCCAATGGGATCCAAAGTTGGCCCTTTCCACTTGAGGGTATGGAGGGGGTAATCCCATCAGAGTGACACAGTTCCTCAGACACCTTGGATTCATGCCACAAAGGGCTTAAAAGGTAATGACCAACACCTTGCATTGGACCCAGAAGCAAACTGACAGTCAGTGCAACCCATGTAATAGAAGTGTCATACGTAAGCCACCTCAGAATCAGGGGCCTCCAGAATTACCCACACTGCTACTTTCTGTACTATTTGCAGCTTCCAAATATTCTTCAAGACAATGTAGAGCACATGACAGTAATCCAACCAGGCATGAGTGCCTCACAATCCCAGGAAAGGATGCAGCTGGCACACAACACAAATTTGCACAAAGGCCCTCCTAGCCACACCTGCTATCTCCACTTCGAGCAGGAATTGCGAGTCTAGGAGATCCCCTGATTGTGCACCAAATCTGTCTGGGGTAGTGCAACCCCAGAACTAAGTATGGTAAACCCCCACTCTGCCTTAACCAGGGTTCAGCTGAAGCCTGTTGTCCCATATCCAGGCTCCTATAGCAAACCCGCATCCAATTCTGTGTAGGATGGAAAATATAACTTCCATTTGGAGCAGCCATAAATCAGCGATAAGGCATGTGTTTTGCATGCAGAACATCTGAAGTTTCATCACCATCTTTCTAAGTAAATCTGGAAAAACTCTTGTCTGAAAATCTAGAGAGCTGCTGCCAAACCACAAGGATGAATGATCTGAATCCACAAAATACAGATTCCTGTATTCCCTATATAGGGAACAGCTCCATGCCCTGGTTCCTTCCTATTTTTCCTCTGTGGCATCGATACCTTAGAGAACAGAGTTCATGCTATTGGTACAACAGTGTTCTGGTACACTTCCATTGCTGGATATTGTGATGCTATATAAGTTCTCTGCAGAGTCAATAACTAATCCAGGTTATTCATTGACACAAATGGACTGAGGCAGGCTTGGGAATTGGGGGGAGGGAGAAGCATGTGAGGAACGCAGGGGCCCCTGCTTTCCTCTGAGGTAGCAACAGCTGGGGAGGATGCAGAAAAGGCAGAACCCAAACAAGGTTTAATACTTCTCTGGCCTCATTCACCCTTTCCTGGTCTACCCCCCTGCCTGCTATATGGGGGGCCTTCCAAATGTTGCCCTGCTTCAGTGCACTGACAGGCAAATTATGGAAGAAACAGATGTTGGAGTTGCTGCCAGATCTTTCATCCAGATGTTTGTTTGTGTTGAACACAGACACAAATATAGACTCACCCTTGCGCTGACATTTGGCCACACTGAGAGTTGCATATGCATTTTCTGTCACATGGTTTTCTTAAGAATTGGATGAATGAATATATTCAGAAAAAAGGCCATCACATGTAACTCTTATCTATATTTCTTGATTCATAGAGCCTGTAAATGCACACACATTTGCATACATAGTTCCAAACACATCTATTCTGCCATTGGAGACTTTCCAAATGATTACACAAGTATTTTTTTTTTTAAAGATAATTCTGTTTCTTTTCACTGTGACGGAAAAACGAAGAACCGACTTCAGTATTGGAAGCAATAAATAGTCTTTAAAAACTAGCTCAACTCCTGGCAACTTCATAGGTTGTTCATTAGCAATATTGTGGTTTGCCACTGGCTTCTTCCAAGCATAATGGATAAAGGAAACACATTTCATTCACTACTCTGAATTTAAGTATATATAATATTACATTTATGAAATAACAAAGTAAGAGTGGTTAAAGGTTGATAAACAGTTTAAGTTATCCTTCCCCAACTGGGTGGCTTCCAGATGTGTTTGACCAACTCTGAGAATTACTAGAGATTTATGGGAGTTGAAATCCAACATATCTGAAAGACACAAGATTGAGGGAAATGGCATTAAGTTCCTGGATCATGGTTAAGATAGGTGTTTCTGCACTGCAGTAAGCAATGTTTTCCCACAAAGCCACATTCTGCTCTGGGTTTATAAGTCAGAGCTGCCCCAGACGTTTTGCTGACTAGTGTAAGGGACAATGCTCCCCATTGTTTCGTAAAGAACACCCAACAAATTGGCAATCAACTGTTACTTCAACAGAGTCAGTGTATTTCACTGTACTAAAGGACAGCACACCAGCCCTATGGCAAAGAGCTCTACCCAAACTCCCGAGTCCATTTGTTGAGTCTTGGCCTGCTGCCTCTTCAGAGAGAGTTGGTGTGGTCTTGCAAGAAGAGCCCCAAGTTGCTCCTCGCATTGGTTGCTGAAAGGCATGACTGCAGGGCGCTGCTCTACTTCCTTCCTTACTCCAATGTTCCGTGTTTTGTCACATTCCTGGCACCACTTAGTCAGTCATTCTTCTGAATGGCTTGGAAATTCTTGCAGATCTTCCATCAGGAAACAGTTTTGTTTTTAATCACGTGTGTCTTAATTCTCTGGGGAGTAATCTTCTAGGATTGAGATGAAATGATATTTTTTTTGAAAAACAAGAACCTGCATCATTCTTTATGTTGCTAAGTGATTATGAGTAGGCAAGCTGCATTCTCATTTTATAGGAAAGCATTTTGTGACAGGCAGGAGATTCCGTTGTAGTCTGGCTATCTACAAACGGAGAGCATTTAATTTCATAAAGAGAGAAAGGTGAGCCAAGCATTCATCCTCTTTTTGCCCAGGCTACACAAGACATGGATATCATTCTTTTTTAAAAATTACTGTATAATCAGAAGCCCACAAGCAGCCTACAGTTAAACTGGACGTGGCACGACAAAACCGCGCTCCACTAACGCGCGCCCGATTAAACCGCGTCGCTGACGTCATCAGCAGGGTGACAACAGCGACTGTGGAGAAAAAAGGGCACTTTAAATAGCGCTTTGAAAGCAAGCCGATTCAAGTTAAGGTAAGGATTAGGTTTAGCATTAGGTTAAGGGTTAGGTTTAGCGTTAGGTTTAGGGTTAGGTTTAGGGTTAGGGTTAGGGTTAGGGTTAGGTTTAGGGTGTTAGGTTTAGGTTTAGGGGTTAATTTTAGCTTTAGCGTTTACAGCGTGCTTTTTTCATCGCGCTGTGATGACGTCAGCTACGCGGTTTCGTCGAGCGCGCTTTAGTCGAACGCGGTTTTGTGGTGGAACCAAACTGGAAACCAGGTTATGTGAGAAAGGAACCCTATTGTGCTAACCATTGTGTTGCTCCTGATTTTTCACCCACAACTGCTTCCAGTATTTTGCTTTAGAGGGGGAAAGTATGTAGAATAATTAAATATTGGGCCAAGGGTGAGGAGTTACTTGAGCTTGGTGACATATGGATACTTGAGCTTGATTGGCGCATCTGAGTTCTTGTCTAGCAAAGTTTTCAAAACAGACCCTGATGAAATCTGGTGACTTCTTAGGCCTTGCAAAAATATTGTTTCCATTCTTTTCAAGGAGCAGAGAGAGAAGCATGTCGGATTTTTACAGAACAGCTTTGACTCACTTCCCTTTCCACAGTATGAGGTAGAAAACATTTTCTTGCTCCAGATGCCTTTTGTTTCTTTCCCCCCCTCCCACTTTTTTTAAAATAGTGATTCCTGTTGTTCAGGTGAAAGGAGTCTCTTGGCCCTGGAAATTAAACAGGCTAGGCCAGGCCTGGCACTGAAAATAGTCATCAGTGCTGTGCCTTGTGTCACTTCCTACAACTTCTGGAAAAGTTAGAACTCGGAGGGAAAGAAATCTGTATAGCAAAAAAAAAAAATCTCTCTTCAGGCATATTAGTTTCCTCTCCCTCCCCTTTCTTGTTGAAGTACTTGGATGACCTTGAAAGGCTTATTATTTCAGCAATAACGGGCATAGTTGAGATTGCAACAACTCAGAAGAGAAATGAAAACAGGCACATTCCGCTGGGCTGCTTTCCCCCCCCCTCCAAAGAATGTAAATGGATTTGGAGTTTCAAGGAAGAGGAGGGCCCCAGGGCAGTCAGAGGTTTCGGAGGCAATGGCTGCTTGGCTGGTGCTGGTCGGTGGTCAGATCAACTGATACATGGCCACCAGCCAGCAACCCTCCCCCCCTCTCCTTGCCTCATGAGTGGGTATGAAAAGGTTATCACTGGGGTTTTGCCATGCCAGAAGGTCTTAGGTAGCTTTGGACACTTTCAACATAAAATGTTTTGCTAAAACCCAAAAAGTCAATTCAGTAATGCTGAATAATCATTTGGGAGGGAGGGAATGACATAGCTGATCCCTTCACGCAACTATTACCCATATTTTTTGGAGTATAAGATGCACCGGAATATAAGACACACCAAGATTTTGAAGAGGCAAATTTAAAAAAAAATTTGCATGCTGCAGATCTCTCCAAAACAGCCCATTTTTCGCGAAAACAGGCCCATTTTTGTCAAAAAAGGGCATATCTAACCTTTAGGCTTGTAGAGTACTCCTGGGGGCTGGGGGGCAAAAGGGGCCCATTTTTGGCAAAAAAAGAGGCATGCATAGCCTTTAGGAAACTTATAGAGTGTTCCTGGGAGATGAGGAGGCAAAAATGAGCAAAAACCGGCTCATTTTTTGCTCATTTTTGCCTTCCCTCGCCCTCAGGAGCACTCTAGAAGCCTCCTAAAGTCTATGCATGGCCATTTTTGCAAAGGGGATGGGGTTTCAGGGAGCCAAAAATTCTGTATTCAGTGTATAAGACGCACCCAGATTTTCACCCTCTTTTTTGAGGGAAAAAGGTGCGTATTATACTCCGAAAAATATGGTATCTATCATTCTTGCATTATGCTTTGTGTCCTTATTAACATATTTAATCTGTACCTTAAAATTCTATGTCCAAGAAAAGACTAAGACAATTAAGCCAGGATAACAAAAGAGCAGCCAAAACCCTTCAAACAGACTGAAATTTGCATGTGTAATGACGGCTGAATAATGTGTGTGTTTATTGTAGTGTAGGGTTGGCACTAGATGAACTCTCCTCACTTAAAGGGTATTCTACCAGCTGACCCCACTGCTGAGAATAATGTGCCACTGTATATACAGATTCACACATTGCATTATCATGTTTTGAATAAACCATATTGGCTGGGTTCATATATTATGGTATGATGCCATGAACCACAGTTTGCAAACTGTAAAAGGTTATTAATGTGCAAAGTGATGTAGATCTTATTTCAAAAGGCCTTCGGTATTGTGGACTGGCTATTAGCTTGGGGTTGGCTAATTATATCACATTATTTTGGAATTGCCTAAATATTGCCAACCTTTCTCCTAGACCCGCTTTAATGCATTGCCATCTGTCTTCTGGAGGGCTCATTTAATAAGATTCTTCTTGAAATACAAACATAGTTGTGAAGGCCAAGTATGTTCAAGGCTTCTAGCTACATCTTACTTTATGTAAACCTATTGGGTCCTGGCAGCAACCCTGAAATCTAAAATGATGCCTATTTGTTTAAGGTGACGTAGTGAACTTCATGGTCCAAATCCAACCCTCTGTCTCCTACTCAGCAGTAACTATCCTGGCGTGTACACTGATTCTGGGACATGTTTTAATAATGTCTAATGTGTTTCAACCAAAAAAAGCCAAAGAACCGATATCATTTACCAGCTTGCAGGTAAAAGAAAGGTGGATGGGGCTGGGTGGATAAAAAAATATGAATGAGTGAGAGTATTACTAGGCAGAGGAAGGCCTGCTGTATTTCTGGTTACACTGAGGATGATAATGAAACTCTGGCTTGTACCCAAGGCATCTGTAGCACTCCTGGCTGCCATCTGTGTGCCTCATTTAGTGCCTGAATATTCATGACCCTCATTAAACTCTTTCAAGCACTTCTCTAGCATTGGAACTAAAAATAGCTTATGGAAGAGGGAAAATTCCCTCCCCCTATGTACTATAAGATAGAATCTGGAACATGGTTAACATGTAGGGCTGCCTCTTTTCTCCTGGAAAATATATTTCAAAAATGTGAGCTGTAAAGATATTGACACTTGCTTAGGACATGTGTGGTGGTGATTTAATACTTCCTTGGCTTCATGTGCTGTTGATTTTCTCCTGGGTGGGTTATTTGAGGAGCTACAGGGAGACTATCTTCGTACTACACGATATTGCTTGTCACAAAGTAATTGGGACGAGGAGCTCTTTAAGGATTGAAAAATCTGCTCATGTGTGAAACGCACAAGCAGGGTTGCAGACATAGAATGAATTTTTATTACTAGTCTTCAATTCACCACCTTCTGAAACTTGCACTTTTAAGCTGGTTGTTGCAATTTAAAAGTTTGGTTTTCAAAAAACCCACTAGATATTAAAATCCTTTGATGAAAAGCAACAAATTAATATTATGTAGCAAGTAGTTCTTGCATAACTTGATTCTCACCCAAATCCCATTACACGAACTTCTACAAATGATCGTGAATGAGTTGTGAATGAGATTAAATGAGCAAAATAGGATATTGGGAGAGAAGGATATTATTATTCATTTCTCCCCTCCCAAAGCTGAATACAGGGAGAATCAAAATGACTGGATGTGGGGAGTTAGCTATATGGATGCCAGAGTTGGCAGGCAGAGGGGTTGAATAGATGAGGTTGGCTGACTGCTTGTTAAGCAGTGAAGCAGCTAATGCCACCCAGCGTTCAGGATTCCTGAGGAATGACATCTGCAGGGCTCCTCCTTCCAAGAAGACAAGTGCACTCACAGAATCCCTGGGCACGGATAAGAAAATGTTTCCTTTTTTGATGCCTTCTTTGCCATACCCTTTCTACTGTATCCATAACTGAGGCCAGTGAACCCTATTAGCCAAGTGAGCAAGCCTTACCGCAAGAGATTTGGATGTGCAGGGCGTCATTGCCACACATGTTGAGAACCATTAAAAGTCAGAAGACGTAATGTAATATAAAATGCACAACTGGAGACCCTGGGATGTTCCCTACATGCAGGGCCGGATTTTCCTATAGGCTAACTAGGCTTCAGCCTAGGGCCTCAAGATCAAGAGGGGCCTACATTCAAATTGTTAGCAAAATTAAAATTACACTATTCTAAAAACAGTGAACACTAAAACACTGAACCGAAAATAAGGAGAAATTCTACGCATATGACTAATAAACAAACATAAAAATGTATTGGTTAAGATCGTTCCAGCGCCGCAGCAGTTGGGGAGCCCGCCCACGTTCCCAGCACCGGCGGTTGGGCAAGAGGCACGGCCGCTCCCAGTAGCCGCCCTGTCGACGCGGAGCCCACCAGCGGCCAGGAAGGTGAGGGCGAGGGGGCCGAGCCGGGCAACTGAGCGCAGCAGGGGAGGCGTCTGGCCTCGCTGCCTTTGCCGCAGAGCAGAGCCGCCCTCCGTCGGGAGGCCAGCTATATATATTGATATATATTGATATATCACAGTAATGATGTATTTTATTGTCTCTCATGCAATTTACAAACTTAAAAATGGGAGGTGAAAGGGCCTCATAAGTGGAATAGCCTAGGTCCTCTTTTCATCTAAATCCGGCCCTGCCTACATGCACTCCTCCCGAAGTATTGGGGGTAGATACCCTGCTGAGCCCCTCTAAACTTGTCACCACTTTTATTTTTGAATGTGGCAAAATGTCATTGAGTGACTAGTTGCCTAAAGTAAGCGCTAATGCAATTGATTTTATGTCGTCCTGGTAACAATATCTGCTAGTCTGTTTTATTTTAAAATTAAAGATAAGCTATAGACAACTCAAGGTGCAAAGGAAGATCAGACCAAATCTTAGGAGCGTCTGAGCGCAGAGACTGTTTCCCTATAGAGTGCATATACAAAGATCAACACGTGACCCAACAATAACACCTCCATCTAGTTGACCCCTAACTGGAAGAGCTCTAATTTTTCACAATCTGGAATGTAACATCATCACTCCTCCAAGTACTTAAGTAAAACTATGTGTGGCATGCGTCCTCCCTACCATCTTTGTGTGTATTTGAATAAAAAGTGAAGTGTTTCTCAGTTGCTGTTAGGATGGGGAGGCTTCCCACTTCTTCCCAATACTCTGGTTATTCTCCATGCCAGATATGCAGTTAAATTATGGAAGGCAAATGCTGCCATCTCAGTGTGTCGGAGAGACATTCGAGCCTTACAGAAATTCTTTATGGAGCAAGAGGGTTTTTTTTTTTCTTTTTCTTCTAAAGATCTAAGATCTTTTCTTCTACAGGGCTTCGAACAGGAACTTTGCACTTAGGATTTTTTTTAATGGCCGGGTGCCAAAGAGAACCATCAAGAATCAAAGAGTGGAGAACAGATAGGATGGAATAGAAAGATGTGTGAGTAGCTTGGGCATATTCCAGGGAGAATCATTGTTTTCCAAACACCAGCCGTGTAATGTAAAATAATTTTCTGTCTTGCTGTGCTTAAACAAAGCAAGCCCCAGCTCAGCTTTGAGACTGATCTGAGATATGTGGAATTAATGTCCTTATATATATTTGACTGAAGGTAACCAGTGGTGCTTTGCTGCCCCCTTGGTTGAAATGAGTGAGTTTCTGAGTAGCAGCTTTCTAACTTTTCCAGCACTTCTGTTTCCAAGGCATATAAGATTCTCACTAAGTAGGCTTCTAGTCTATGGTGGGGGGGAGGGGGTGTTTGAGGAACATTGATGATATTTGCTCCAGGCCACACTTTGAGGGAGTCTTACACTGTTCAGGATTGGAAATGATCTTATAATATTTCTATTCAAGTTAGTAAAATAAACTAGTTAAGTTGAAATATAAATTTCTGGAGTTCCTTTCAGATTTAGCCTACCTCACCCATTATAACCGATATGCTGTTTACAGAAGTGGACAAAAAAGTTGAAGACAAAAATTGCATTGCCATGGGAAGCAGTGAGAGTAAATGGATGAAAAGGGGCACTCATTTCATGGGGTCTTCGAAATCTTCAAAATGTCTTACTTTAGCCCTCGGGAAATTCTGCAATGCCTATTATGAATCCAGAGTGCTTAGTGTGTTCACTGCAACCTCAAACAAAGCCTCAAATAAAATCCCAAGTCCTTTCTTCAGTATCAAAGGAGGTGAAAAGTTAGTAAAATGGTAGAGTCACCTAAAACCAGAGGGACTTGAAAATTTTGTGGAGAGCACAAAACATCCAAGTCACTCTTTGGGTTTTAAGTGACACCAACGTTTTCCTGTAATGTTGTTTTTTAAATTTTTTCCCATATGTTAAGCTACGCATTACTAACATAATGCCTCTGAAAATATTTATGTGCTGTTCTTCTACCATACCAAAGGAAGGTATGCCAACCTTATTGCAAATCGTGTCCCTCTAGTAATAGTAGCCTTCTATTTTTCAAATTTACCCATTCTTTTAAGCATGTCAGGACTGATGCCTGGTAATATAATTCCCAGTCCAGAAATCCAAAGCCCCCCTTACATCTGGATTCCTGTAATATTTTCAATTTAGTTCTCAGTTTTTTACATTGCCAAATGTATTTCAAAATTATTCTGTTTAATTCATCGAAGAGTTTCTTTTCTAATTTTATCAGTATTTTTTGGAAAAGTATTTTTTGTTAGCATGTTTATTTTAACAGCGGCTATTCTCCCTTTCATAGTTAGTTGTAAATTCTTCCACCTTTCTAAATCCAATTTAATTTGTTGTATTAATTTTATATAATTATCATCTTTGATTGTCACACATCTTGCTGTTAAGTAAATACTAAGATATTTATTCTTTTATGTTAATTTTCTCTGTCAGTTTCTCTTTTTTTATCCGTAATGTCTTTGGTTTTCCCTTTGTTTATTTTCATCCCTGCCGCCTCTCCATATTCCTCAATTTTCCTTATCAGTTTGGGGCCAGTTTATGTGATACCAACATTTTACTAATACATATATTTGTATGTTTGTGTATCTATTTGTCAGATATTTCAGACAAATGTGACTTTGTTTTACTGCTTAGCTTATTACCTCAGAGGCTCTAAATTTCTAATACTATCTTGGCTGTAGAATACACAGGGGAAGGAGAGAGATGTCTTGGATCACTAAGCATGGATGTGTGTCTCCAGCTAGTGGCTGACAGCAGTAGTTTGGTTGTGGGATGGTTAATTCTTGCTTAGTAGCTCTGCTACTTAATGCTTACAGAAGAAGGCAGCTTTGGTAGAGAGCAATGATTAGGGCTGACGGAGCATTTCACTGTGTTTCTCTTGCTTTCAAAGAAAGTTTGGCAGTTCAGTGAAGTGGCAGAAACAACATCATACAATGCAGGAGGTGAGGGTGGCTGATCTCACCCAAGAAGAGCAAACTAGTTAAGCTAACAAAAGCCGAGCTTTATCTATTGAATAAACCTGATTAGAGAATTCAAGGCCATTTTGGAAACAATGTTGAAAGCCACTGGGCTAATCTGGTTTTTTTGTTTGCCCTTTCTATAGCCAGTCTTTGGTCCATGACGAAATCTTAGTTCCATCTCATGGCAGCTAAGCTTCTTTTCTCTGTCTCTTAGGTGGGTTTCTGACACAGGCTTTTTCTGAAAGCAAACTCAGGATTTCTCTCTTGCCACTCTCTTTTGTGGAGCCTAAATAAGAGACAAAGCCGGTCGTAGTCCTGTATTTCCAAATATCCACAACCTGTCCTGGTTCCTTCCCTCTGTGCCCTTTTTGATAGATAAGAGCCTTGAATACTCCTCCCTTAGGTATCGGGGAGGGAAGGGCTTAGCCATTGTATCTTATTCTCTCACTGTCGATGGATGAAATATTTACTTTACTTAGCTGCCTTGATTATCACAGCATATTTGACTGCTGCTGCTATCTTGAGCATCGGCCCATTTGCAGTGCATTTTGTTCTTAACCCGAGGTTGACATATTTTTGCCATGAAATTCTGATGCTTGGGCAGGCTGCGGAATTGAGGTAGTCAAACCATTGCACCTGTGTTCCTAAGTAGGTCGAAAGTTAAAGTCTGTCAATTAACACTTCTGATGATTACTCCTTAGAGAGGCAGTTTGATGTAGTGGTGAAGCTGCTGGCCTAGAAACCAGGAGACTGTAAATTCTAGGCTTTCCTTAGGCAGGAAAGCAACTTGCGTGATTTTGGGTTCTTGCCCTCTTCCCCCACCTCTCTCCCCTTCCCTCCCCACTTCACAGGGTTATGAGGAAAATACCAGGTGGGAGTATTAAATAGGTTTACAGCTTTGTAAGGTGAGATAAAAATGTAATAATAATAATAATAATTTTGCTTTAGTGCCAGAAAAAAACAATCAGATAGTTCTCCTCTTTTATCTTATCATTTTAAAAACACCTTCTGAAGGTGAAAGTCAACAGCCTTTAGGAGACGTATTTATAACGAAAAGCAACAATTCCTATGGCCCTTTAAGGTTTAAGCCATTAGTTATAATCTCATGTTTTCCTCAGTAGAATCTATACTAGAGGCGTTTTGCTGTGAGGCATTCTGATGCTAATATTGCTGTTTAATAAAATTGCTACTAAGTGGAGTCACCAGGATGAACATCAAAATAGTGTCTACTTTGTTAAAATGGGAGTGTGTGAAATATATCCAACAATATACAGTGTTCGAGGAAGTGTGCTAAAGGACATGTGCATTTTGCAGCCTATTGCATTCCACTCATGCACTTTTTCTCTCTTTTTGCACCTATTAATTCTAGCCTTCCCTCATGTCAATGAAACAGTGCAGTAAAAGAATTAATATTTCATCTGTTCACATCTTATTGCACAGTGGGAAATAACAGAAAAAGAAATAGCACAATTTTGAGCTTGCAAACTTCTTTCCTTTAGATCACTTAAAATTTTTAAGAATTAACTTTTTGCTGATACATATTATGCTAGAACATGTTTTTTCATAATTTGTTTGGTCCTCTTGTTTCTTTCTCCTCTTAGTCGTATCCAACTATTTTAAGGCAATTAAGTGAGACATGATGATTCCCTCACCTATCCTGACATAGAAGATGGCAGGGAAGACCCAGCTGTTTTTTCCATGCAGCTAGACACCATTCCCACCAGTACCAGAAATGATTCTGCAATACCCTCCCCGTAGTGCCTAGTTCTCAAATTCAAGGCTTCCATAAAAGCAACTTATGGAGAAATTGAATGTGGGAGGAAAAGTGTCAGGCGAACAAGTTAGAGTGTGTATTGGGTGTTTTATGAGTAAGAGTGGCATCACAGTGAAAACACAAAACCTCTGTGTGGATTTATCTCAAGGTGCCTCCCCCATATCACCACACACACCCAGCAGCAGAATTGTCTTAACTTCCCATCATAAGAACCATTTATATGGACTAGGAGTTGTATGTTCAGAGGAGTAGCATTAGTTGTTGTATCTATCAGATATTTTGGGTGTCTTCCTGGAGAAGATTGAGCAATGAACAAAGAAGCAATTTTCTGTTTGCATGTATAATGCTCTTTATTGTTTTAAATGGCTTATATTGAGTTGCTATATTTTCATTTGAGTGTGCTATACCTGCAAATAAAAAAAATAAGCAGATTGATTGATGGATGGATGGATTGATTGATTGATTCTTCTGTTGCTGGCTCATGTCACCTCATAACTGGCTACTTGACATCATGTTCAGATTTCTTGACTTTATACTTCATGCTTTGCTCGATGAAAAAAATAACAAACTATTATCTTCCTCTCCACAGCCAGCAGCAATCTGAAAATTCATCAGGGTTTTTTTCTGAATCCCAAGGGTTTCACTCACATAGCTATACGAAATATCTTTTTCCTTAATGAATCTCCCGGTTTGAAGCTTTCCTGTCTGAAATAAAGTACTGATTTCAGGTTGCAGAAACAGCTCTCTTTTTTTTTTAACAAGTTACTCCACAGTTACCAGCTGGCACTAGATAATAAGGCAAGGCTCACTTTTCAATAAATATTTTTATGAAATTGTTTATTGGAGTACTAATTATTATAGTTCTGAAATTTGTTTTAGTTCTAGAGCTAAATCCTCTCACAATTCTCTAACATTAAACCCCAATTTTGGATATCTTCTGCTGAAGCAGCAGAATTTGGAGGGAAGCAGAGAATAATATTCTTGCTGCCATTGTTAAACAGTATGAGGGAGGAATGGTTGCTATTTAGCACAAATCACCCAAATATTGGATTATAGATCCATTTCTATCTTTTGCTTCTTCTTCTTAAAGTGGAGAGTTGAGGCTACATTTTATTCCACCCTCCTCTTTCTTTAACAAAAGGCTTTACTCTGGATATTACTTTTGTTCCAGAAAGAAGTTTGGACTGAGCATATTATAGAAATGCAGCTCTACATTAGCTTAACTTTGCAGGACTCAAAGCTCTAGAATGTGTGGGCAGGATTGTAGCACATTCTCAAAGTTGTGCATTTGGAATGTAATTATCAAGTGTCACCATATATTCAGCAATATTTTTTGTAAATGTGACATAATAAATTGCATTGAATTGTAAAGAAATCTCTTAACAGCAAGTAGCAATATGGGGAAAGATGGAATGGGCACTCTCAGATATCTGAATGTAGGATGACTGGTGTGTTTTATTAATCTTTTTGGTGTGCTAATTCATCACACAAAAATGATCAATCGCTTACTATGTCTGGATTCAAAATACATTTCATATGTTGCAATAATAAAGGAGATGTGGCTTAATTGTCCAGTGGAAATATATGTTTGACAGCTGGAAAGTTACAGTCAATCTGCTTCACAACCAGATGATCTGTCTAATTGTTAACCAGATGAATTCAGCTATTATTTTCCTCAGCACTCCTACAATTCCTCCTTTCTCCTTTGGTCTCTTAAAGCCTTTCCGATCAGCCTCATTTTTACCTGCTTCTTCCTTCTGGTTTGTATCCTTGGCTGGTCTGCTGGATGTTCTTCTGGGGTTGGAGGCATCATGGCTTCATTGGTAGTAATTATCCAAATTGTGTGGATATCACAGAAAGATAGGGCAGCTTCAGTGTAAGCCAGTGTTTCTCAACCTTAGTGACTCTTAGTGAATCCCTGGTTACCTTCCCATCGAAGTGGTACCTCTATTTATCTACTCACATTTGCATACTTTAGAACTGTTAAGTTGGCAAGTGCTGGGGCAAGGACAGGAGCTCTCCCTGTCCCATGGCCCTCAGAACACAATCTAGGCTGGGCTGCCAGCTTTCCAGCTGAAAAGCCCAGCATTTCAACCACTGATCCACCACATTGCCCCAGATCACATAATAATAGCCATGAAAACATGGAATGAGTCTTAACAGGTAAGCTAAATAACTGAGGTCAGGCTATTTATGTAGACTACAGCTCCCAGACTATCCCACCAACCGGTGGAAGAATTGACAACTAATGTATCTGGAAGTTGCTATAGACTGGCTTTTGCAGTATCTACAGCCTCTTGATGATAATACAATAATAGTTGAGGAAGCAAACTACTCAATAATCCTCAAACCAGAAGTGAGAACAGAATTGGAGTCTTGGCTCCAATTCTCTTTCTTAAAAGAACTTGTCCAAATTAAGAACAGTGTCTCTGCCTAGGACGCTGCACTGACAAGAGGTTCACTGTGGGAAACCTGCATAGTCTTATGCCCCCTTCCACACTGAACAGCACACTTGCACAAACAAAGGACCTGTGTGGGTTCAGTGCCCGGCTATGTAATTAATTCACTGGCAGTTTTGGCAAACAGCTTCCTCCAAGCTTACATTAATTATTTGTTGTTTTTAAAAGGTAATTATATTGACATATTATACAGAGGTGTAGGGAACATTCAGTGGCAATTATCAAACACTTTGCTGTTTTGCTCTCGATAAGTTGGAAGGCCAATTTCCATGGAGATTTATTTCCAGGAAAGATCTCATTTGAGTGAAATTATGACTCCTCACTGTATTGATTTGCTTACCTTCATATTCCTCCAGGTTAAAATTCAGTGTCAGTGCATTGTAAAAGGAATTGTTGTTAATTATCAGCGTGCTTTTATTTGATGTGAGTGGAATCAAGGTGTGAAATCAGTCTCAGGCATCGGTTCTCCTTTTTGGAGCTGATCTTTATAGATTCTGTAGATGTAGGATATTTTTTACAGCAACATGTAAAATTCATTTACAAGCATGTAAATCTGATAGGATAATACATATGGATAAACTGTGACACTATTCTGTTCCCAAGATGAATTAAATAGATTTGGAGAAAAAGAAAATAATTTATTCATATACAGCACATTTAGGGGAGAACGTAGCCTTCCCAAATCTTGCCTAATGTCCTTTTCTATAGAAACCTATCCAAGCTGACATCCCTGCTCTATAGGTTGAGGTTAATTTAAGTTTCTTCCATTGAACTTGAGGTCCATTTCTATATGTAGATATTTAAAGAGAATGGGAAGATGATCATTAATCCACACAGGCCAGAGAAAAGAGAGCTCCAGAATATGAATGAGATGGGCCATGGCAAATAAATACATAGTTAACATCACTAAGAAGTTAAAGATTAAAGAAGCAACAATGGATTAGGAAGGTAGGTCAGACAAACAAAAGGCTAATTCCAAGAAAGTAATCAGAAAAAGGAGTAGGACTTAGAAAGAGTCTCAAAGCATATCACTTAGACTAGGAGTTAGGTTTTTAGGGTTCTCCAGCATCACTCATTATTGATCATGCTACCTAAGGCTGCTGCTGGCAACTTTAGTTAGCACTTTTTGGAAGACTGTTAGTTTCTCACTCTTAAAGTAAACAAAAAAGCCCAAGCTTTGTAAAAATGGTTCTTATAATTGGTGTTAAACCACGAATCATTTTCCCTTTCAGAAAATGTATTTTTATAAACAGCTGAGCAACACTACCTCCCAGAATGGCTGGATCAGCATAGTCCAGAAGAAAAAAAACTGAACTGGTTCTTGATATGGAGATTTTTGCACATAGTTACTTGGCAAAGCTTGGACAATCTCAGTATGCCTGATTTGCAAGGAGGCCAGAACTGGAAAAACCCCTTTTTATGTAACTTTAAATGCTAGGAAATGAAATCCCATTTTTCAAATGCTCAGTGTTCCAAATTTGACACTAATTGAAAAGAATACAATGAATATCCAGTATGGGGCTAAACTGTTTCATTGTATGTAGTATAGTCTTTATTGTCATTGTACACAATAAATATGTAAGACTGAACAGAAGTTTGATTTTCATACTGGTATTTTTAACAGTTGAATATTATTCTTTAATTTGCAGAATGTTTTATAGAAATACTTTTTTATTTAGCTTTTCTCATATGTATCATAGATGTCTTTGGGCCTCACTGATTGACAATCTAGTAGAAAATAGATAGAGTTAGATGCAGTGGAAATCCTTGGTTTTCAATCATTCAAGCTAAATCTGGGTTGATGGGGTCTCATGAGATAGCAATAACACTTAGACTTATACACAGAGCTTTACAGCCCTCTCTAAGCAGTTTACAGAGTCAGCCTATTGCCCCCAACAATCTGGCTCCTCATTTTACTGACCTCGGAAGGATGGGAAGCTGAGTCAACCTTGAGCCTGGTGAGATTCAAACTGCCGAACTGCTGGCAATTTGCAGCCAGCAGAAGTAGCCTGCAGTACTGCATTCTAACCACTGCATCACCACGGCTCATAAGATAAGCTATATTTACACATAGCATTGATGCAAAATGAGTGTTTCTTTTAATAATTTGTTAATGTCTATGCACGCATACATATTGCTATATTTTAGAGTTAAATGTCTTACTGAGTTTGGGGAGCATGTTGATTTCTCCTAAATCAAGCATACTATTCCCAATCATTTGTTTTTTTGGAATCAATATAGAAGAAGACAATTATTACAAGCCTTTCCTTGTGTTTGTTCCTGTAGAGCTCAAGGCCACTGGAACTGCACGCTTCTTCAATTTCCTTCTCAACTCAACAGACTACCGAATCTTACTGAAGGATGAAGATCATGACCGAATGTATGTGGGGAGCAAAGACTACATCCTCTCACTGGACCTTCATGATATCAATCGGGAGCCCTTGATTGTAAGAACATTTTTAAAATTTTCTTTTCAGGGGTAGGCTGAGGGAAATTCTGTTTGATGGAGAACAAAATGCTTCTGAATCTGTGCTGAATTTGCAGTAGACAGATATTGAAGCAGATGAGTCTCTTTGGAAAAGTAAGTTGAAAATAGGATTGCTTTTTTTAAATGATCTTTCTACGGTTGAGATATCATTTTTTTCTGGGGCTTAATGCAATGAACAAAATATTAAACAATATTTGTCCAGAACTTTTAGGAACGGTTTTGTTTTGCTTTTGGGGAGAGTATTTTGTCTCTTTAGAGTTTTTTTCCCCCTACATTATTCAGTATAAGATTAGTTTACCAAACATAAAACAAAAGTATTAAACAAACTTTTGACAGGCATCTCTTGCACCACGGTGCCATTTAGTGCTTATTTATCTTTTTGTCTGCTTGCTCACTTAAAGTCAAGAGTGCTTTGGGACCAGAGGAAAGCTCAACATGTAATCTATAGGCTATCTGATCGGAAAAGATGCCTAAGGAGGGTTATTTTCCATTTTTAACTCAGTAGAGAGATGTGGGTGGAAAGAAATAACTTATAGATCCATTCAGGAATACATAACTATTTATATTTATATTTGTGCCTTCAAGTCAGTGTTGATTCCTGGAGGCTGCCTGGAAAAGTCCCTGCAATTTTCTTGGCAAGATGTCAAAACAGGTTTGCCATTGCTGGCCTGCTTCCTAGGGCTGAGAGAAAGTGACTGGGCCAATGCCACCTAGCTGGCTTTGTGCCAAAGGCAGGACTAGAGTTCACAGTTTCTAGTCTGGTGCCTTAACCACTAAACCAAGGTGCGTCTTCGTAAACTCAGGTGACTTAACCTTAAGAGTGAGAATCATTGCTTATATCTCTGCATTTTAAACTGGGTTTCATGATCATTCCTGTAAAATGTTTTAAATAGTTAAATGTTCTTCATTTCTAAACTATTACTTATGAAGCAGTATAAATTTAAAATTTGTATTTGTGCTTGCATGTACTTGTTATTACAACAAGAACTTAGCCTGTTGCTGTGATTCCAGAACAACCACATTGTACTTTGCACCCACTGATAAATAGGGTTTTTTTCACAGTCAAAGGCAGGTGTGTCAATGGTTTTTCTCCTTCGCTAAACCGGAGGTGGGCGTGGCTAGTGCGTGATTCATTGGGGCCATGGGCCATGAGTTTAACACCCCTGGTCAAAGGAATGGGGTAATTTCCAGAATAGCCCCCCCCCCCCAAAAAAAAAGTAAGGCATTTAAGAAACACTTCTGGAACTAACAGCTAGGTGATGTGACTGCTGGCTTCTAACATAATCACATGGAAAAACTCCAAGTGATATCTAATGCAAAACTTCCAATTCAATAAACAGTATTGTCTGGCTTGGGGCCAGGGTTAAGGGGAAAATATGGGAAATCAGAGTTGTAACTGTGAGATGTCGTTTCACTTGGCAGATCCACTGGCCTGCATCACAGCAAAGGATAGATGAATGTGTCCTCTCAGGAAAGAACAATAATGTAAGTACTTCTGATGTTATCCCCAAGCTCATTCAGGATGGTGAAGTCCTAATATTATGCAGGAAAGGTTGCTGGAGGTTCATCTTTCACCTATCTTTAAAATAGAAATCACCATAGGCTCAAGAAGGGTATTGCTCACACCTCCACAAGGGTTTCAGGCGGACAAGAAAAATCAGCAAATACTGAGTGTGCTTTGCCACCTTTTCCTGCCTCATCCCACCTCCTGTTTACTCTCACCCTTTCAGCCATGAAGTCCAGATACTTTAGGTGGCAGCTAATAATAGAATTCTGTTGACTGCTGTGTTTGCTAAAAGATGACCCCATTTTAGGTCATTTCTGCACTATTCCTGCAAGGGTTTTATAATCTTTTGGCCCTCAATATTTGTATCTTTGGATACATAAGATATACGTGGATTTGTATCTTATGATTTATGTTTCATACAGGTAGTCCTCAACTTACAACCATAATTGAGCCCAAAATTTCTGTTACTGGTTGAGACAATTGTAAGTCAATTTTGCCCCATTTTACTACCTTTCTTGCCACACTTGTTTAAAGCAAATCACTGCAGTGGTTAAGTTAATTAACACAATTGTTAAATGGACCTGGCTTCCCCATTGATTTTTCCTTGTCAGAAGATTGCAAAAAGATCACAAACATGATCCTGGGACATTACATCTGTCAAAAATATGTGCCAGTTGCCACATGTGTCTGAATTTTGTTCGTGTGACCATGGGGATGCTGCAAAGATTGCAAGTGTAAAAAATGGTCATAAGTCACCTTTTTTCAGTGCTGTTGTAACTTTGAAAGTTCTCCAAATGGACTGTTGGAAGTTGAGGACTACCTGGAATTGTTCTTTACTGATTGTTGAGAAAGAAGACTTTGGCAACAACATCATGAACCCAAGAATTGAGAGCAATTGTACACCTGCATTTCCCCATATTTTTTATAAGAGAACAAAATAAGGGCTAAAGTTAATGGTTTAGGTTTTTGAGCTGAAGACAACAGATCAGTGCAGAATGGAAGACAACCTGTGGATTATGGACTTCGTGCGATCTTTGACTGCCAGATCTAGTTCTAGATCTGCTATGGAACTTTGCCCATATAGAGCCAAGGTGGCGCAATGGTTAGAGTGAAGTACTGCAGGCTACTTCAGCTGACTGCTAGCTGCAGTTCGGCAGTTCAAATCTCACCAGGCTCAAGGTTGACTCAGCCTTCCATCCTTCCAAGATGGGTAAAATGAGGACCCAGATTGTTGGGGTCAATAGGCTGACTCTGTAAATTGTTTAAAGAGGGCTGTAAAGCACTGTGAAGCAGTATATAGGTCTAAGTGCTATTGCTAGCGCTATTTTGCTCAATAATAACTAATCAGAAAAATGTCAGGAAGAAATCTCTGGTATTCAGCTGGTAATGACAGAAACCTATGGTAGTATGAGTAGTGAGGGAGGAGAAGCCTATGTTCTCCCAGCAACCTTGCTCAACTGAAGGATATGTTGCTGTGTATGACATGCAAATGCATGTGACTAAAGCTCATGAGCGACAACCTGGCAATTTCTAGAGTTTTTGTGCCTGAAAATGTTTTTCTGTGCATGGAACATAATCAGATGAAGAAGCCTTATCAGCATTAAATTGTAGGAGCCAAGAAAATATGTTCAGCCAGAACGAAGTTTGTTGGTAATAATGCACACTATTTTTTTTGTCTTAGTAAAAGTAAGGAAGCAAGGTTAGAGGTTACCAAGCTGTTTCCTGCAAAGCCTAGCTAGCCTTTTGACCAACTGTCCTTGAACTCTGTCTTGTTGAGACCTCTCAGCTGCTACTGTTTGGGGTTTAATTTCAGAGGAGCCAAACGCCTTGAGCAAAGGAAGCTGCATTTGCTTGCATATTTCCCTTCCTCTTGAACTTTATTACCCTTGGCTCCAGCTGAGATCCTCCAGACTGAGGCATGAGGCAAGGAGGAAACATGAGCTGTGAAGAGGAAATGGGACTCCATGCTCAGACACACTGCTTTATGCTTCATTCCTGGTCCTAGATCCAATTAATTAATAAGCTTAGGCCTTGCCACATGCTGGGAATTCTCTGCTTATTCTCTGGTGTTTTCCGTTGCCACTTGCTAAATATTCAGTATAAGTTTCATTAGCCAAGGGGTTTCCAAGCCCTTCACACTGTTTAATGCAGCATTTTTCAACCTTGACAACTTTACGATGTATGCTCGTCAACTCCCAGAATCCCCTAGCATGGTGGCTGGGGAATTCTAGGAGTTGAAGGTCATACATCTTAAAAGTTTCTGAGAATGCAAAATATCGCTCTAACAGATCCATCCATTAAATAGTCATCCTAGTCATCAGTTTCTCCTTCTGAATAAGGAGAGGGAGAGCTTCAGAAGGTTTCTAAATGGTCCTCACTATCTTGAAATACAATGTCATTAAGGTGTCAACAAGCATCACTTTTTTCTTTGTGCAATTGCTAAAAAAGAGAAAATAAATAAGATGAAAAATTACTAACATAGCATTGTTTTCTTTATTTAGGCTTCACTGCAGAATTATTATTATTATTATTATTATTATTATTATTAATAATAATAATAATAATAATAATACACCAGATAGCACAATACGCCAGATATCACAGTTTTAGAGGGCCGAAGTGTACAGTTTATTGATATCGCTGTTCCTGGAGATGCCAGAGGCGAAGAAAAAGAACTAGAAAAAATCATGAAATATCGCAACCTGGCCATCGAAACTAGATGGCTATAGATGAAGCATGTAACAGTGATACCATTGTCATTGGGGCACTTGGCACCATGTCCAAGAATTTTACAAGATACATCCACAAATTGCAGCTTCCTGCAATAACACCAGCAGAACTGCAAAAAACTGTGCTACTCGGAGCATCTTATATTTTAAGAAGGTACTTGGTTGATACCTAGGACGCTGGCAGTAAACTGTATCAACCATTAGCATCAGTCACTGGTATTTGTAATGCATTTTTGAATGTTCAGTTGGCTGAGTTTCATGTTTAATGAATAAAGTATATAATAGTAGTAGTAATGTTCTAGCGAATGAAAAAGACAAGATCTTGTGGGATTTCAGAATTCAGACTGACAGGCCCGTGACCCACAACACACCTGATATAACAATAGTTGGGGGAAAAAAGTTTGGTCCATTGACATTGCAATACCTGGCGATGCGCGAATTGAAGATAAGCAGCAAGAAAAAATCATAAAGTATCGGGACTTGCAAATTGAAGTTGAATGACTATGGAAAAAGAAATCTTGTGTTGTCCCAATTGTAATTGAAGCCCTTGAAGCAATACCTAAAGGGCTACCTCACTTTTTGGAAATTCTAAATTTATCGGACTTGAACATTCTGATTCTACAAAAAAAACACCCTACTTGGAACAGCTTATATCCTCCGACGTTACCTTAACAGTTCCTAGGTCCTTGGTTAGGACTCGAGCTGTTGAGCTACCTACCAGCCCCAAAGGCTGTGAATCTCACCAAAGAGAGAGAGACAACAATTACAACAATTACAACAATTACAACAATTACAACAATTACAACAATAACAAAAACAATAAAATAAATAAACTTGGTTTATTTATTTAAATAAACCTAGTATGCTGGCAGCAACCCATATCAACCATTAGCACCAGTCAAGTGATGCATTTTTGAATGTTCAGTTGACTGAGTTTCATGGATAAAGAATAAAGCTAATAATAATAATAAATTAAATTTGTATAAAAACTGTTTCCCAATGATTTGGGGAAGCTCACAATAAAATAAAGCTACAGTTAAACTGGAGTGAGGCAAGGGGCTCTCACCCTCTTGCCAAAAAATTATTTATTTGTTTAATACCTTAACACATTATTTATATAACTTTCTTATTGTGTACTGGCTGGGGAATTCTGGGAGTTTTTAAAATAATTCTTGTTGCATTTCAAATAGTGACAGAGAAAAGGAGAAAAACAAAAGAAACAAGATGCAAAATCATACATAATTAAAAAAAAATATCAAGTGCTTAAAATGAGTGTAATTATAATTATATAATGTAGACATTATACACATAACCACACTCATTTCTAATACACTTATACACTATAGCTATCATTTGTGCTGACTGGGGATTTCTGGGAATTGAAGTTCATACATCATGAAGTTACCAACATTGAAAAATCACTGGTTTAACAAGTGGGTTTAACAAGTGCTTTTCCTTTTTCCTCGGAACCAATAAAAAAGAAAGTTCTCTTTTGGGTCGATTAGAAGGATTTTCCTTTTATGCATTTGTATTCAGATCATTTTCCTTGTGTTTGAAAATAAGCAGGACCAGGAGTCTGGCATTTGCAATCCTAATATAGTCCTCTAGAATTGTACAACTATTATTTTCTCAGACTTTAGAAAAATTGCCAAGGACAAGAAGGAAATCTTTGACCTACACCATTTATAGTCTGTTTCAGCTACAAATATGCTGTAGTGTAAGACATGGGGGGAAAAAGAATGTTGGCTCTGAAATGGGAAATAATTCAGAGTTCTTAAAAATAAAAATAAAGAGGATGGGAGAGAGAGCACCAAAAATAGGGCATGCAGAAAATTTGCTTTGCAGAAATATCCAAAATCTCTTTGGAAGAAATGCTTCACAATCTATATTTGCTGATTCTAAAGGGGCACCAGGCCTCATTTGCTCAGAAGTGCCACTTCAGTGACCGCTAAATGCTCATAACTACCTGTCCGTACATAGTTATGCTTGTTGCAGTGCACAAGGAGCTTTCTTTAATAGTAAAGCCATTTCCTGCAGAAGACCTTCTATATTTGACTCTTCCACTGGGGCCATGATGAAAAGAGGATGCAATTGCTCACCTCCTTTTCTTGAAGCGGACTCAATTTTGTAGGAGGCTTAAGTTAATATTTCATTTGTTTTCTAGGGTGAGTGTGGGAACTTCATCCGACTTATCCAGCCCTGGAATCGAACACACTTATATGTCTGTGGCACTGGAGCATATAATCCTGTCTGCACCTTTGTCAACCGGGGTCGCAAAGCACAGGTGAGATGATGTCAGAGCGTATGATTAGAACTGCATCCAGATTGGTAACAGGGAAACACTTGGACGTGGCCTCAGCCTACATTAGAAGAGCAGAATCCAGCATAATTACATTCCCATAGATCCTGGTGGGGGAAACAAACCATCAGAAGCTGGCTTCTGGCTTTGAGCACTGAGACCGAGCCTTCATTCATTTAGCCCCATGTTTAAGCCCAAAGGCGTAAGATAATGTGCAATAACTTCTCCTCTAAACTTGAACACTGGCCTAAAGACACTCACTCATCCCTTGGATAAGTGAATATGTAAGCCTGAATCTCATCAGTTCTAGTCTCTATAGTCCCAAAGTTACAGTGACTTGCAAGGTGAGAAAAAGGAAACAAATAGATATAGGATATGAGATAGGGATAAAGTAAATACTAGCTGAGATAATTCTTATTCTTGATGCAATTTAACTATCCTCTTTAAAATTGAGGTATTGAACTATTCTCCCTATCTACTGAGCAGTCACTTTTTAGAAAGAAAGTTCAAAGCTTCGTGTGGCTTTCCATACTCCATATAGCTGGAGATCAATTATTCAATAAAACCCTTTAAAAGGCTCCTCTGAAAATGTTATGACATGGAGCCCATGTATAAATCCAGCAACATTAACTCGGGTATTGCTCTTTAGAGTAGTGTTTTAGTACTCGTGACTGCTGATATACTGTGAAATCAGACCTAGTGTGACATGTTCAGTATTTCTTTATCATTTCTTTGAATGAAAGCTTGCTGAAAGATATTTGGATTGCTTGCAGTGTTGTGTTGCTTTTCTTCAGGTTGGTGGTACAAATTTCTCTGTTCAAGAAAGAATTGGAAATTGTCTTTGCCCATTCCCATTTCCGGGACTGTATCTATAACTGAATTGGAGATGGGGCAGTATAACTATGTAATACAGACTGCTTCCCATCCATATAGCATGAGGCTGTCTCTCGCGGTTTATATTTATATTAAACACATATTTTATATTTTGGTTCTATAGCTCTTACCAGCATCATTTGATCTCCCCATTGCTGGGATCAGTGACTACAATGACAATAATGCTTTGCCCCATCTAGCAGGCCTCCTCCTATACACCTATAGATATTTGGAACTAATAGGTCTTGAGAGAGACCATGCCATAAAGAAGCAAAATTCTTAGTCAAATGATGAATCTTACATTAAAAACAATGAGAAATCTTTCTCCTAAAGAATGATTCGGCTGAGTAAATCAGAGTTCATAATGTTGCTTATTCTATTTTAAGTTTGTTTTTGGTTGGCTCTGGGAAGTCCCTCAAAACCTGGAAAACACTCTCATGTTTAATTTATCTTATTTTTCCCCTTATGGTAAAACACTGCAAGTAGAATGAGATTCCTATTTTTCAGGGTCTCAAAAACATTTCCATGCTTAACCTGAACACACACTATCATAATTACAGGAAGTCTTCCTGGAAATGATTGAAGTGCCTGCTTACGAAAATGTTTACAAATTCAGGACCAAGGATTACCTTTTATGTTAGCTCAAAGGCAAGAGTCTTAAGCGAGATCAAATCTATCCAAACAAATGGTTATACAGGCATTCTCCAGCCAATGCTAACATTTTTCTAAGCAAAATAGAGCAATCAGGATTTCTATGCTAGGTTCAACCACATAGAACATATCCCTGAGCCTTGCTGCAACAAATGCACAATCATGCATGTTTCCATTTGTACATATTAGAAAATGTACATACCATTTGTGTGTACTGGGATATTCTTTCTCTATGCTTAAAGGAGGTGAGAGATTTTAAGCATTATGGTGGTCCATCCATTTCTATCTTCTGTCCATTGACTATTGGGGTGAACCAGAGGACTAGTCTCATTTTTGCAATGATCCCAACTTTGAAACATGAGTGAATAAGGGAGAAGCATATGAAAATGTTTATGAATGCATAGCTACTTCAGACATTTGATTGGCTATGATGGAAGATACACTTGTTTTCCAAAGAATATTTCCAATTCACTATGTATTCTTATCCCACCAGGAAAATAATTGGAGTATAAAGTCCCCGGAAGGCAGGGATAAAGGAAAGCTGTGTTTCACAGGTTCTATTATGTAGATGGAATTTTATGTTTTGGAAAAGATAACTTGAAGCTAATTTAAAAAGGATCACAAAGTTTGAAGAAAAAAAATTGTAGCAGAATTTTAAAAAATGGTCTACAAGCATCTGATGATTAATTAGGTAAATTATGTGTCGGAATAAATTGTGTTGATCTGGTTTAGTAACTGTGGTTTCTAAAGTAGACGTCAAAGAAATAGAATAGAATATTGTAAGAAAGGAGAAAAATTGTAAGAAAATTAAATATACATTGCATGGGTACATATAGCTCAGCGCAATGCACATTTTTAAAGCAATAAACTGCCATTGCACTGAATAGAGTTCAAATCCCAGGAATGCACAAAATTATGTCACGTTGCGGTAATTGATCCAGCATCTCGGGAAATGTCATTGAAGTTGCTTCAATTATGTCTTTAAAGGATTATTTGCATTCTGCACATCATTCATCATTTTTACAGTCTGGAAGCATGCCATGTTTTATTCTACTATTAATAGAACATTATTCAAGTTTCATTTCCCAGCAACGAGAGGTTTTGCTGTTGTTAACATGTTTTCAATTAACAGATAAGTGACACCATCTTTGACATTAATGGGTCTGTATAACCTCCATCCAATGTGGACTGGTACATCATTACCAATTTATGTAACATCAGCCTTATCTTTGCTATTTAGCACACCTGTAATAGTTTAGGGGGTGTGATTTCATTGTATTTTGTTTTGACTTACTGGTTTTAGATATCACTGATCCTTAAAAATGATATAAGGGAAAACTGCTTGTATAGCCATGGAAAATGTTTTCACCATTAAACTACCTTCTCATTTTCATTTTCCTCAAAGGTTTTGCCTAGTTTAATTTTAAAACAGACCTCACAACCATTTTCTGTCACAGGTTTCTGATACTATATTGCTGCTATGACTTTCAGTTGTAACTACATGATAAAAGAAATATAGAGGTACCATTTTAAATATTGTTAATGCTTCAAAAAGGACTTTTCTTCCCAAGATCTAAACAAAAAGCACAGCAATTATTGAAAAGAAAAGACAATCTTTGCTTCATACTTATTCTGTCTTTAACTACAGCTTATGCCTGTATGCAAAAACCAAGTTAATGGCCCACCATATCCTGATGGCCTTACAGCTCTTACTCATTGATCATGTTCACTAGAAATAGTAATTTAGCAACATCTGGAGCCCCAGATGCTCATTAAAAATGTTAAAGATGTATTAGCTATGCAGCCAAATCTTTTAGTTCTCAGTGTTGACCCATTCAGGTATGACATTCTCCAGATAGCCCTGGAGAATAGCTGACTATCCTACTCAGAACATAGAGAGGATGTAACTGGTCTCAATGGTAATCAATATGTGTACGTGACAGAGATAGTGAAGCTTCTGCATGCTCTCTGGCCACACCCTGACATTCCTGCTTCTCTGGCAGATGATGCTGCCAGTGCTAACTCTCTGCTCCTCCTCTCCTCAGGCTTTTGAGCTGAACCAGTCCATCCAGCAGGGAGGACGGGGAAGTAGAGCAGTTGACTCCTCCCTCCACCCGTCTCCAGTGGAACGCAAGGTGGGAATTGCGCTCTGCCTGTCCTTCCCCAAGGACAAAATGGCTCCTTCCCTAGCATGCCCGAGCCTGGGCTCTCTAACCTTCATTTTCAACTGGCATGCACCTAACAGGCAACTAAGGGGCAGGGGGGAGGGCCACGTGTGGCCAGGATAGAAACATGTCCCTCCAGCAATGAGCGCGCTTCCTGGACAGCTTCTCCTTGCGTCTCCTCTCTCAGACTAATTCCTCCTTCCCCAGGCTCAGGCATCAGACTTGCGTCAAGAAATAAGGTTCTCAAAATGTTTGACCTTAGCGTATAGGACAAGATCCTGTATCCATCCACTTGAAATGTAGACACATGAGATTGTTATTTCAAGCAAATGTTGAACTGAAAAGAGGCCGCCTCATGAGCTGCAAGTAGTTTGGAAGGATCAAAGTCATGCTGAAAATGGGAGGCGGGGTGGGTGGGTGGGATGTGGATGGGATGTATTTCTGTATGTTGTATAAACACATGTTAACAGTATGAACAGAGAGGAAGATCCAAGGGGTTGGATGCTGTTTATAAGAGCATGTTTTAATTTGGGGGATCAGCCAGCTGGACGTGTACACAATTACAGATTCTAAATTTATTTTTTTTAGCTGTTGGAAAATGAGAGAGGGAGAGAAGAAGGAAGGAAGGAAGTAAATTGTGTAGTCAATTTAGTCTGGGGTTTAGAATTACTGGCCATGAGATTTGTTTATTTATCAGTTTTCTACACCACCCATCTCACCTTAGTGATTCTGGATGGTTTACAACAACATAATGAAACAATATAAACACAAGAATAAAGCACAGATTAAAAGCATAGTTGAGAACAAAGTTAACACTTACAAGTTAAAAATTAAAGAGATCCCTTTCTTAATGTGTTTCTTCTTGGATTTCAATGTGATATAAATCCTTCATCCTTTTTACATTTGGCAACAGATTTCTACATTGAGTTCAAAATGATGCACCTAAAATGTTCATATGATGAATCTGCAGAACTGCCTCTCTAAGGCCAGACAGATTCTTTTGGCCGTAATATCAAACTGTTGCATGACTAAATTGTTCTAACAATAAAATCTAGACTTTCAAACATTTCTCTGAACAGGTTAATTTCAAGTGTCGATGTTATTTTGCAACATCTTAGTTCACAAAGTCCTAAGGTGAATTTAAAGAGTGCATTTTAAACAAAGATCGTCTAACTTATTTAGTGGGCCTCCTGAAGGGATCAAATGTAGTTCTTTTAAGTGAGCAGATTCTTTTTCTTTAAGATATTCCAATTCCACCTTTCAACAAGTTTGGGTGGCTTCTATTATTAAAATAGATAAAATACTTAGCTGAGATAAATAGTCCTCAAAAGGAATCTCCCTGAAAAAAAGGACAGATAGAAAAGGGAGGCATCCTTCTACCAGAAAGCAATATCATATATGTGGCCAGGTGATCTTTCCACTGTCCTTGCCCCAAGCAAAAAATGATCCCTGCACTTTCTGTCAAAGCCCTGTCATTATTCAAAGCTCTGTGAATTTCTGACAATATTTTGATGTTTCTGGGCTTTATCTAGGCTAACATTGAGACTATATGCTCTCCAATTCCTTATAGGCATAGTCACATCTATTCTTTCATCTTGTTCATTCATCCCAACCAACGCCTTTGATGTGTTTTACACTGACTCAGCCCATTTTTAATAAAAATTGCTGACTTTAGCAATTGTTCAGGAGAAGTTGGGCCACAGTTTTTTTTGTTTAGACAGATCCCTCTTTAAGATGGCATTTATTTGAAACCCTAGTGGCATGAATATTGTCAAAAGGAGGAACCCACTAATAATATTCTAACCACATAACTCACATTCTCTCTCATGCTCTCTTCAGCTTTTGATGCAAAGCTGTTAAACAATTGTGATTTCCATTTGGGGAGTTGAAAATAAAGACCCAAGAAGCTCCTATTTTTATTTTTGTCAAAATTAGTTATTAATATATAGCCACAGTTCTTCAACAGTATCTCTACAACGCCTGGTTATCTGCCTATATTTGAGCTTTTGACTATAAAATACAGACAAAACATGTTATCAATCAACAGTGTTCAATCTGCATGTGGTCTTGGACAGCTAGTAATGCAGCCCCACAAGATAATTAAAAATATTTTTAAAAATGAAGTTTTTTTATTTATCTAGATTAACTATATTGTATACTTTATATGTGACCCAAGATCATTCCTCTTTACTCAGTGTGGCCCAGGAAAGCCAAAAGGTTGGACAACCGTGTTGTAAACTATTAAAAACATATTGCACACCATAATTTACATGGCTAATAAAAGTGCAAGTGTGCCTGTTAAACTGACTTTGAATTTACTTTTGTTTCAAAATGGCTGTGTTAATATTTGTGATTAAAAAAATATTTTAACATTTTCAATATGGATTTCCCCAAATATATTTAATAGTAAAAAAAGCAGTGATGTCCCTGTCATATTTATTTCAAGATGGATCAATTAAACAGTGGGAATTAAAAGTTATATTAAGTGTTATGCCAAGTATTTCTATCAATCTGTCAAAACACAAAATGCCTCTAAGCTTTTATAGAGCATTTGCTTTTTTTAAATTTCCTGATGGTCCTAACACAGTAAAGCAACAATTTCCTAACAATTTATTAACAAGACCTAGACTGCTTTCCGCCCCCCCCCCCAAAGTGAATTCTACCACCCTGGTTAGGAAGGACATCTGCGTGGCTCTTTATGCACCTGCAGACTTTTACAGCAACTCTTAGCAAGAGCAGAAGTAACTCTCAACATACCATATCAGAGTTAGGGAGTAATTAATGTCATTTATTTTAAAACTTTCAGCATGACATCTCATGTCTGGATCTTATCAACCCTATTCATGTTTATCTGCTCTTGGGTATCTTCAGAGAAAAATGAACTAGATTTGCTACTACGTGTTCTTTCATATAGCTTGTTATAAGGCAACTAGTGGTTATCTGAAAGTCTCTGAAGTGTTTAGTGGAGAGATGTGATTCATGCTATATTCACATTTATCTCAGTTTAATATCTCATGATTACATTTCAGCACCAATTCAGATGCTGTCATCAACAATGTGACACAGCATTATTTAAACAGTCCCCTATGTGGATGGGTATCATTTAAGAATAATTTGGGGGTAACTAAACACTTTCCTCAAATGTCTGCATGCACAGTGCAGCTATTTTTCTCCACTGAATGGCTTACAAGCAATGAGAAATTCTGCATGCCTGTCAATGGTCTGAAAAATATGATATAGCAGGTCAGTATAATAAGAGGGAGGGGGATGGGCTTCCTTGATGAAGTTCCTTCTCTTTGCTTTGAATATGATTTATGATGATTCCATGACTTGGCGAGCTCTAGAAGTAACATTTTGCATGCAATGCCTTGTAACATAACAGCATGCAGGAAAACCGGGCAGAAAATAGCATTTTAATATTAACTGTTCCTTTTTCCTATCCCAAACAGATTTATTTTGTCCCCCCAAAAAAATGTTATTTTGGCAATTCAAATGTAAAACATATACTTGGGGGACGATTAATAGTTCCAAAATATAAAGTGGTTGGGAGAGCTGTGATGAGGCTGAAATATTGATCAGAATTGTAGTACATAAACAGCACTGCACTTGCTGGGATGAACTAAGAGCATCTAAGAAAATGTTCCCAATTGGCCATTTAAAACATGCATTAGGAACAGTGCCTGCTGTAACTTCTCTGCTGCCATTGGATCTTCTGGCCCAATGTTGATGGAACATTCAAAACGTGGACTCTGCTTTACAATAGAGCTCACTGATGGGGGAGAAAGCTATCTTTTATGGGGTGAGCCATTTGTTTAAGCCTGAAACATAGTTTGGAGGTTTTCTCCACTCAAACAAAAGTAGCATTTAAAAAGGACACCATGGCATGGTCATGGTGTGGAAGTGTCTTCTCTGTATAATGAACTGATGTAATCCCCACTGATCTACCCCAGAATCAGCTTTCATGAATGGTTCAAGGCCACTTTGAGGGGGCAGACATATTCGGGGCCAGAATTGCCTAAATTTAAGCGTTTGTAACTGTATTGCATGAATGTTCTACCCCAAAAAAGATAACTTTGTATTCTATTAATTCATATATGTGTGCCTTATATCTGAGGTGGCTGGAGATATCCAGAGTAAAGGTGTGTGATAACACAGATGGTATATCCATCTCTTGCCTTCTATTCCAGGATTATATATTCTACTTAGAGCCAGAGAAGTTGGAGTCAGGCAAAGGGAAATGCTCATATGACCCGAAGGTGGACACAGTATCAGCATTAATAAGTGAGTTTCTTGGCTGTACAATGTCAGTCTTTCTAGTGAGTAATACATTAGTCAACAGAACCCTTAAAAGTATACTCTGGTATCTCCTTGCATCAGAAGGAGTCATAAAACTCTAGATCTTTTTAAAAACACCCAAAAAGGTTGATAGTAAGATTTTTTTAAACTCAATGAGTTCCTGAGAATACTTATAAAGAAATAAAGTGAAAACTATTTCGATTGTGTTCCTTCATTTTCACTTATTAAAGGTGGCATTGCTTCTCCTATTGACATATGACACTGAATCTATTCTTATTTATTTATTCAACTTATATGCCACCAATCTCATCTGGAGGCGACTCTAGGTGGCTTACAATCATTAAATGGTAATGATTTGATGTGAAATTTAATTGATACTTAGCAGAATTAGTAGAGCTATCAACTGTTATTCTGTCATAATTCATTAATTTACTGAACTTGATATACCCTTAACTCTTGAACTCTCTCAGCAGTAAATAAATCTCATAATAAAAATGTTTACAATCAAAGCATTAGAAATAGTTAACACAGCAAATAAAAACCAAAGAAAAGAACTAAGAATTAAAATGAACAAGGCTTAAAGGTTCATTTTAAAGGTGAGTACGAAGAAACTTTGTAAAGGTAACAAATACCTTAGGTCAGTGTTAGCAAATATTTTCAGCACCGAGTGGTGCTGGAAACTGGAAGAGCAGTTCCCCAGAGCATGCATGTGCTGGGAAGCTCAGCTTCTGATTTCTAGTATGCACATGCATACTGGTCACCTGGTCTTCCAGTTTCTAGCATACATGTGCATGTGAAGACCAGTGGCTGGTGCACATGTGGACACCAGAACCCGGAAAAACAATGGGCAACGGGTGGCATGCCCAGAGAGATGGCTCTGCATGCCACTTCCAGTACTCATGCCATAGGTTCGCCAACATTACCTTAGGTCCTTCAACATTGCAGAAACTATATTCCAAAGAACAGGGCTGGCAGCAGGGATCACCAGCGGATGTGGCTAACTTCCCAGACAATTCAGCAAGCATTGAGATCAATATTATTATCACTTATTAAATTTATATGCTGCTGGTCTCATGGCACATGGGAGATGTTTTGTTAAATATTCTGATCACAAACAACATAGGGCCTTAAAGATATCCCATCAGGATGCTGAATCCTTTTTTAATTCCACTGATTGTGCAGAGTCACCATAATTTCCTCCTGCAGTTTTAACCTTCTTGCCTTCATCTTTTGATAATCGGTCTAGTTTGTGCTTGGCCATATGAAAGAGAAGGGGAGCAACGTGTCTCATTGGTTTTTTTTATCTTCCATTGCCTCATGCAGACTTTTCTGTTTTATGCACCTGCAGATCGATTCCAAGCATGGACCTTCTTCTGAACTTTGGCTAAGCAGTGTCTCCCTTTCCCAGATGGCTACTCCATCTCTTATGTGGGAACTCCACCTCCACAGATCTTTTCCTTAGGAGGAGAGCTGGAGTTACATAAGCTCACAGCAGGGAGATCATTAGGAGTGGTATCATTGTCCTGCTTACCCCACGCTAACTAGTGGCACAACAGCTGCACTATGTTTCCCTCCCCCTCTCAGTCAGATCCAGGACTGGCCAGAGTTCTTGATTCCCATAAATCTCCCAGCCCCTTGATGTGACCTGCCAGCCTCTGATTTTGTCCAGACACCAATATCCATTTACAGGACAAGCCCTAAAGTTTAAAATTAATTTGGCAGCAGCTGTGACCCCGGTTTGGGAAAAGCAACAATTGTGCCCCTGCGCCAGTGCATCAGGGCCTAATGAACATTTGGTTCATTTATTAAGTCCTCTGTTATGAGCTTTGGAGCAGTAGCATCAGCAGAAAATCCCCACGTTCCATGCGCACATGCTTCACTTGCACGCTTGCTTAACAAAACTGCCAAATAAAAAGATGTTTGCCTTTTGCTCCTGACAGACTGTTTTAAGTCTTTAAATGGAGGTGAGAGGTTAGTAGAACAAGACCTACAGTACACACCCTGGCCTTCTTCTTGCCTTTATTTTCCTAGCGGCTCTTTAGAATTTGGCAGAAGTTAAGAGCTTGGCCTCGGGCTCACTATCAAATATTTAAAAGACTTCTAGCTTTGAATTAAGCTGACCTTCAGAATATAGGGATTCAGTGGGCTGGTCTTTGCAGGCAGCTTAAGACAGGGCATGGGAATTAAGGAAAAGTAAGGAAATCTTAGAGGGACGCAGAAATCTCAGAGGAATGTGGTGGCTCAGTGGCTAAGACACTGTGCTTGTCAATCAGAAAGGTCAGCAGTTTGGCGGTTCGAATCCCTAGTGCGACGTAATGAAGTGAGCTTCCGTTACTTTTCCCAGCTTCTGCCAACCTAGCAGTTCGAAAGCATGTAAAAATGCAAGTAAGAAAACAGGGACCACCTTTGGTGGGAAGGTAACAGTATTCTGTGCATCTTCAGCGTTTGATCATGCCGGCCACATGACAATGGAGACGTCTTCGGACAGTGCTGGCTCTTCAGCTTTGAAACAGAGATGAGCACCACCCCCTATAGTCAGGAATGACTAATACATATGTGTGAGGCGAACCTTTACCTTTAAGGAAATCTCTGTACTTCACTCTTCCTCTTTCCCATATCTTTCTGCCCAGTATCACTCCCTTTTGAGATATAGGCTACACAGTCCCTTCTACTACTATTTGCATGTACAGTATTTAAAATTTTAAATTTTAAATTTAGGTTGCCTATTGAAGCACTAACCTGAGCAACAGGTCTTGTGACTAAAGGCAAAACTGTGACAGGGGGAAATATGCTGATAATACCCCCTCTCCCCACACTTCAGCATTGCAATGCTTGATGTCATTCAGGAAAAATAAATTTTGCATTCAGTTTCTTCTTCTCTTGACATTATATTAAACACCAAAGTCATCACTAAAGATTCCTTTTCTTGTTTTTGAAGGTGGACCAGGGAATAATCTCCCTAAACATGTTTCCCTTCCCAATATTCAATTCATGTTTAGGTTGCCACCCACAATTCTTGTGTACAGGGGGAAAAAAGCCAGGGGGAAGCTCCTTTCTAATCTTCTTCTGCTCTGTTCATAGAATATTATATGAAAAATGCAGACAGTGCTCTCTTCTGTCTGTAGAAGTTCGGGCTTTCTTTGTTATCTTTCATTCAGCAAATCAGTGGAATGATGGGCATCCCAGCTGAGTAGAGTACCCTTGCTTTGTTCCTAGTATAGGAAAGAGGGTCATTTATCATAATACAATTTAACTTTTCCAGCCCTAATGCCCTCAACACAAAAGTTGGGTGGGGCAACTTTTTCCAGGATACTCTGCCAGCATGGCAATACAGTAATGACAAGAAATTCAATAAGGCATTCCTTAGAACAGAACAATTGTGTTCTCTTCCTCCCCCTCCCCCTGTTTTTTACCCTTGCTCACAGATGAAGAACTCTATGCTGGCGTCTACATTGACTTCATGGGCACAGATGCAGCCATCTTCCGCACTTTGGGCAAGCAGACTGCCATGAGAACTGACCAGTACAACTCCCGTTGGCTCAATGGTAAGTGAGGGGCAAAATACAACAGAGTTTGTGAGGGAGGACAGAAAAGGAGATGGTGTTCGACAACTGAGTCCATTGTACAGGCCACACTGTGGGGTGAAACTGATTTCTTAAAATGTTGGGGTTTTTTTGCCTAAAAACAGCAGAAATATTGTCCGTGCAAAGTTGAAAGGTTCCTACCATCACTTTCTTTTTATTGTCCTCTGCTTCTAAGAAAGAAATATCACTTGGCACTTTGCTATCATAATTTGCTATCATTATGCTTGTGGGAGCACCCAGCAATCTCCTTTCTTATTTTTAAATCCCCTCTGTCAATGCACAATGTGGTATATGACTCTCCAGACCTGATTTCTTCAAAGCATATGGTATTGTGCCAAGTCATATCAACTTCCCCTGATTGGTTTCTTTTATTCATCCATATATAGCCTGCTCTCTAACTCAGTTATGAATCTTCATTAAGCTTGTTGGGTCCAATCTCCTTTCTTGGTGCCCTGTGGGTCTTTTTTTATTATATTTCCATTCCCATGACGCTCTACATATCCTTCTGCTATACCCTCTTTCATGTGATAAACACATTTCTTTTTCCAATCTTCATAATACATTGATTTCCTCATTTCTGTTCTATTGTCCTTTGCTCATGCTGTCTATCTATGTGCAAGAAAATGGGATAGAGTTCTTTCTTCTTCTTCTTCTTCCATGCTTGTAGCATCCACAGATCTGAAATGCCTCAAGGGTGGGTGGTTTGAAAAACACAGTGTTTGGGGAATATATATTTGTTTATTTGATGTTGCTCAATGCCAAACAACTCTGGATAGCTTACACTTTAAAAGCAAAAGCAATAATTTTTTTTTATTTTATGATAGAGGTCTAGAAGGGAAAAAATCAACAAAAAGCAATCGAAAGAGGGTTCCCAAGGCCTGGGAGAAAGCAAAAGATTTTGGAACATCATTACACTGGGACATTTTTAAGATGTTGGATATCCATTTTTCGGAAGTGGTATAGGGTTTCCTGCCTAAGCAGTGGGTTGGACAAAAAGACCTTCAAGGTCCCTTCTAACTCTGTTATTCTATTCTATTCTATTAGGGTGGGAACCATATGGATCTGTCAGGGGGGGATACTATTGCAGAGGACAAATAGTTGAATAAATAGAGGGTGAGGGTGTCTACTTTGCACAATCTTACCACATGGACAGAAACAAAGGAAGATAGGTAGCTCCTCAAAGATCCAGGCTTCATAGATGATAACCAGTCCCTGGAATACACCAGGAAGCCCAGAGGCAAACAACACAGTTTATGGAGCAGCAATATTACATGGGCATACTGCGCCACATCCGTCACAGCCTAGGCTGCTGCATTCTGGATCAGTTGTAGCCTCTGGGTGATCTTCAAGGGCAGCCCCATGTAGAGCCGACTGCAGTAATCTGCAAATGCTCATTTGTTTACACTTAGCAGATCAGATTGCTGAAGATGACATAACTGTCCGAAGTGACAACTGACCTTTATATAATTTTGTTTAGCCAGCTGGGGAGGAGTACAACTATGATTGAACTATGAAACAAAGGGAGGCCCCTTTGTTTGCTTCCATGCCCGTGACATCTTTCCCCTTCTGTTAATTCCAGAGCAGGCTGTTTCTGGCATTATTCCTCCTTACAAATTTGATGGTAAAGGGCAGGTTTGTACTCTTGTCATTTCTGATAACTGATCCAGAGCATTTAATCCCTTGCCACATCTTCTCCAGCGTGCATCCTGGAATGGGAGCCAATAAGAAAAGATCTTAGCCTCCTGTTGGTTGCAACTCCAGCTGTTAAGGAACAGCACAAACAGCTGAGTAAACCGAGGATGAGTATCATGTTTAGAGGAATCTCATTTTAGTAACCTGAAGAGAGCTATCGGTGTAAGCAATGCTGGATTACATGGGCCACCATATGCTTGGCAATTCGTAATTCAGAGGCTCTAAAGAAAATAACCAAACTTCTCCAAATTGCAAGCTTCCTAGAAATTCTTAGAAGGTCTTGAAAGCGGACAGGTGTCCTTGCAGCAATATAAATCTTATGCCAGAGTCTCATACCAAGGGATGTTTGGTAGAAATTGGGAAGGTTATTGGAAATGGACATCAAAATAATAAGTTTGGATTTACAAAACATTCCATGTCTTCAATGAGAAAAATGAATGAGTGGACTGCAATGCTCTCTATTTGGCTGCATTCAATAGAAGACACAGGAAGACTTCCCAGTGTATTTTTGCCTACACAATCCCAGGCAAGGGAAAAACCCCAAGCATGTCATCGTCGTCTTCTTTTGCCTGTTTTACAGAGAGATCCACCACTAGCTAGGTTTGCCAGACCATACAAACCAATCTTACATTTTCATGCTATTTTCTGATTCACGCATAATGCATGCTGTTGCCAAGTTCTGCCAAATAACCTTCAAAACATCCTAGGAATTGGATTGCTGGCTAGAACCAATCATGCTCCACATTTTCCCAAGTGTTACATTGCTGTCTCTAATCTGTAGTTATTAAGCATTGCAAATTCTCTATTATAGTAGCTTTTTTTAGATAGCACAGTTTATTATCTTATTCTATTTTATTCATCAGTTGAATTGTAGCTAAACTTTAATTTTAGTTAACCTAATAGCGCTTTTTATAGCAGTTTCATAGCTTTTCCCCTTGCCATTTTTTAGCACAATAGCTTAACTTTGGTTATCATCAACTGAAAGGAAAACACGTGTCCATAAAAGGACTTGCAGAGATGATCAAATTACTCCTAGCAATATTCTGCTGACCCCCCTGGAAACATAGGCTATGTCCAAATAAATTCTTAATCTTCTAAGTTATCGTTGTTTTCCGCAATGTAGCCTAAACCATGCCATGAAGTGCTGTGATATATCTGAAGAACCTTCATTTCTTTTCTTAATCATCTTTTGTGCAGCTGAAATACCATGGACCCTTTCTTTTATATGCTAATACATAGGATGGGTCTATAGGGGCTGGACAGAAAATAAGCTGATGCAAGAAATTAAGCACTGAGTGTGCTTTCTATTTAGATAAGGGAACGCAGAACTAACAAATTTGGTATGGCTTTGTTGCCCAAATTTTGAGAAACACTACCTCAGCACTTTTATCTAGCGTTATACCCATGCATTCCTGTTCGCTCTTTTAAAACACTGCTGTGTAAGTAAAGAATTCTTTATTTCATCATTTTACATTACAAATGGAATAATACGAGGAACAGATTTCAGAATACCACCAGAGTGGACTATAGCCCAGTTAATCAGGATGCTTGCTACGTTTTCTGCAGAGCTGCGGTGAATAGCTGCTTAACTCACTGAACACTGTGTCAACATTTATTTCTGTTGGCTGAGACAAAGACTTGCAACTATCATCACATCCCAGGAGGGGGTTTCAGTGCAACAAACAGCAAGGGGTGTGGGATTTTTTTTCCAAAAGTAGTTGAGATTCTTTTGGGAGGATGGTGGGGCTAAGGTATGAAATATTGCCTAAAGAAATGCTTTTTTTTTAAATTATAAAACATTTAAACCATAATTAATTTACAGAGGTAAACCTTTAAGGCAAATTGCATGTTACAGTAAAGAAGGGAATAAAAATCAAACTATCAGCATAGCAATGTTCTTATACAAATCTACACATTCACATCTACATCTACAATATTGTGTACAATTCTGGTGACCACATTTGAAAAAGATTATAACAAAGCTGAAAAAATGCAGAAGAGGGCAATCAAAATGATCAGGGGCTTCAAACGCTTTCCTTTAAGAAAAAGCTGGGTCTTTACACAGCATGTAATTAAGCTATTAATATTTCAATGATTTTTTAAAAAGTCATTCAAGGAATACAGATCTATTGATCCAGAGTCCCAAGACTCTGGGTTGGGTGTGACAGGCATCAAAATTCAAGAGAGCCAAAGCAGGAGATTGACATGCCTCCATCTCCTCCTTGTGAACACCCAAAATGCCACTGTAAAAATCCCAAAATGTAGGGGGAAAAAGTTGACCTTTGCTTGATTCAGCATTTATATGGAGGGATATAAATATATCCCTTCTTCCTCCTGGTTTCTCCACTACAAGAACTCTGTGAGGTAAGTGGGACTGAGAGAGAGAGTCACTAGCCCAAGGTCACCTAGCTGGCTTTCATGGGTAAGGTACAGTGGTGGGTTGCAGGCGGTACGCCCCAGTACGGATGTACCGGAGCCAGCCCGGAGCACTGGATACCATTCCAGTACGGTGCTCCGGAGGGCCTGCCCGCCCACCCAAGCTCCTTACCGGTCTTTTAAGTCTTCTGTGCTTCCACACATGCGCATAACTCGTACAGCACCTGCGCAACACTCTGCTAAGCAGCTGGAGCATTGCAGAGACTCGCGGAGGTGCTAAGACACATGCGTGCGCTGCGTGCATCCATGTGGACGCCGCTGGGCAAGTTCCAACTGTACCAGTTGGAACAGGATCTGGAACCCACCACTGGTAAGGTATACGTGAACTCACTGTCTCCAGTTTTCTAGCCTGGTTTCTTAACCTCTACACCAAACTGGCTCCAATGTACATAAACTGAGATAGGCTGCACAAAGTGAAACATAAGGACATACAAAGATTCCTGGCCCATTCTGGTCCCTGAAAGTAGGCTAAATACTGTATTTAGTTAATTTACTGCTTGAACACATAGTTGATTTTTATTTTTGTGTTTTTTTATACTATGCATTTTATTCTTTATATACGTCACTTTATGGAATCTGAATTTTATTCATTTTATTACTGAAAAAACAGTGAATTATATGACTTTTTAGATGCTAACTTAGCAAACCAATATATTGCACCCAAACCAATTTGTTAGATGTACTAGTCCTAAATTCTGCAGTGGAAAAACAACAAAAGCAACACATTTCAAGTGCTCTTTTTATACTCAACTAAAATTCCAATATTCTTTTAGGACCCAGAAAATTCACCAAATTACTTCACAGATCAAAAAAGAAAAAAAAAACCAAGATTACTTTGTGAATGCACCATGAGAATGAAAATATAAACTAGTGCTGGTGAATCTTCCTGCAGTTGCCTTATTAAAATTGCTTCCATTCTTTGACAAGATAATTTATCTTCTAACTTTTGGGGCAGCAAAGATTCAGATTAAGAGCCGGTTTAGTGTAGCAATTAAAGCATGAGGCTAGAAACTGGAAGACCGACCTTGGGCACAAAGCCAGCTGGATGACCTTGGGCCAGTCACTTTCTCTCAGCCCTAGGAAGGAGACAATGACAAACCACTTCAGGAAAACCTTGCCAAGAAAACTGCAGAGACTCGTCCAACCAGGAATTTGATGCTGACTTGAAGGCACCCCCCCCCAAAAAAAAGATCAGGTTTCTGGTATGTGAACACAGATGTTTCAAGCTAATTTCCCCATGTGAGCTATTCAAAAGAGACATTGCAGGTCAAGAAAGAATTCTGCAAACAAAATATGTGCTCCAAAAAGTGAGACCCAACTTTTGGCATGCAACAACTTTCTTTCAATCTAGATTATTTTTCAACTGAGAATTGAATTTCAGATAAAAGAATCGTGTCCCAGACAAGGCTACAGAAAACATGAGGCAAATAGCTGCAATTAACAGAAAAGCAATATGTTCCATTGTAATATGCTAGGAAAAATTGCCAGTTGATATTTCGAGCCAGTTAACTTGGCAAGGCTTTGTATTCTGGAACAATAAGCTAAGTTCAAGCCTTAGCTACAGCAGATTTGGAGCATGAAAAGAAAATGGAAGATGCTCCTTTTTCAGTGGGTGAATCCTGACACCAAAATGCTGCTGAAGAATTGTACAGGTGTTGTTGCGGCTATATTCTCTATTTTCTTAAAGGATATGCTGAGGATCACATTTGGCCTTTGTGTTTCAGATGGTGAACTGGTGTGGCAAAAATGTAGCTATTAGGCTCCAACAATGTATTTCATTATTTCTCCCTTCAAATTAACATTTGAAAACAATGTGTAGAAATGTGTAGAAGGCCACACCAAAACTTTAGAGGGCTCCGTTTAGGTACCAATGCTGTAAATTTCTAGAGACTGGGGGGAATATTTGGGGACTATTTCCCCAATTCTTTAATCCTAGTAATTGTCTTGGCTTTATTCCCTTCTGCAGATCCAGCATTTGTCCATGCAAAGCTCATCCCAGACAGTGCTGAGAAAAATGATGACAAGCTATATTTTTTCTTCCGAGAAAAATCCACCGATTCTCCACAGAGCCCAGTTGTCTACTCCCGCATTGGACGCATTTGCTTGGTGAGTGCAGAAGAAGAACCAGACTGGATGATGTTGAGAATTTCCCATACAAAAAAAAATCTACATAACTCTAAACATTTCTGTATCCCCCCCCCCCATCCATCCTTTTCCAAAGGTAAAAACCTCCTCTTCCCTCATTGTTCTCATACCTCTTATGCTACTTTGATATATTGTTCTACAGCTAGAATATCTGTCCATTTCCATACAGTCATCTTTCTTGCTCCTATAATTTTTCCCATTGGGAACATTTAAAAAAAAAAGTCCAGTTTAAGAGCAAGCCTAAAAGTAAATCCTTTTGATTCCAGCATAGTTAGGTTGCAGTTAAAAACTATAGCCTCTGTGGCTTTAAAAAAAATCATGACATTTATATCCTAGACAGACATATAATACTTCTATGTTGTTCTTTATGCCAACAACCTGGTGATGTGAGTTTTGCTGATATGAGAGTGACAAGCCCACCCTTAACCAGTGAAATTCCATGATTGAGATAGAATTTCAACCTAAATCACGGCTCTTCTTTGGTTTAGAATGATGATGGAGGCCATTGCTGCCTAGTAAATAAATGGAGCACATTCCTAAAGGCACGGCTCATCTGTTCTGTCCCAGGGCCTGATGGAATCGAAACACACTTCGATGAACTCCGTATGTATATTCATGGCACGGATTGTGTATGTATGTGGTGGGGCTGGGGGGAGGGGGAATGGAAAGAGATGAGGGGGTATTTAAGGGAGCCATTGAAGCCCTAAGCAATTTAGGAGATGGCTTAGCCTGTGAAGCTCAGACAGATTTCCCACAGGCAGCCAATAGATTAGATCAGGTCTGTAAACTGCATTGATAGCTCTGAAAAAAAAATGCTTGTATAGTTTTAATTTAAAATGAAAAAAAATTTCCCCAAATTCTAAATAAAAATAAGAGTAATTTTCTGTCAGAATGCAGAGCTAAGATTTTTTTAGTTGCTATACTTAAGGTATAGAATAGAATAGAATAGAATAGAATAGAATAGAATAGAATAGAATAGAATAGAATAGAATAGAATAGAATAGAATAGAATAGAATAGAATAGAATAGAACAGAACAGAACAGAACAGAATAGAATAGAATTCTTTATTGCCCAAGTGTGATTGGACACACAAGGAATTTGTCTTTGGTGCATATGCTCTTCAGTGTACATAAAAAGACAAGATACATTCATCAAGAATCATAAGGTACAGCACTTAATGATAGTCAGGGGGTACAAATAAGCAATCAGGAAATAATCATATCAATATAAATCATAAGGAAACAAGCAACCAAGTTACGGTTCTGCAGTCATAAGTGGGAGGAGATGGGTGATAGGAATGATGAGAAGACTAATAGTAATACAGGCTTAGTGAATGGTTTGACAGTGGAGAGGGAATTATTTGTTTAGCAGAGTGATGGCGTTTGGGGAAAAAACTTTTCTTGTGTCTAGTTGTCTTGGTGTACAGTGCTCTATAGCATCGTTTTGAGGGTAGGAGTTGAAATAATTTATGTCCAGTATGCTTAAGGAAGGGAGAGGGGAGGAAGAAAAATATACTGAAGTTTAATAGCAATAGTTAGACTTATATACCGCTTCATAGGGCTTTCAGCCCTCTCTAAGCGGTTTACAGAGTCAGCATATTGCCCCCAACAACAATCCGGGTTCTCATTTTACCCACCTCGGAAGGATGGAAGGCTGAGTCAACCTTGAGCCGGTGAGATTTGAACAGCCGAACTGCTGAACTGCAGTCAGCTGAAGTAGCCTGCAGTGCTGCATTTAACCACTGCGCCACCTCGGCTCTTTATCTTGAAGTTTATCTTCAGGATATTTGATAATACTTCACCTCTGTCGTCCATGTGGATTATGGATAGTGGAACTACTTCGGGTTACTCCAAGGTATCAAGCTGGAAAAGTCTGTAAAGTATGCAGTGTATCCCACAAGTTCATTGAGTAGATGATATATAATTTGGACATTTTTTTAAAAAAATAGTATGGCTTGAAGAGACAGCAAGCACATTCATTTAGATTAATGAAACCATGGATATTTGCCTAAAGCCAGGAAGACAAAAACAAGCATTTTGAAAGATTCAATAAACATTAAAAGGAAGTTTGGAAGCTTTTGATGGTTAAGATTGAAGGTCAAAGAAGGAGAGATAAGAAATAGTAGCAGCAATGACTTTTGAAGGGTTTTGTAATGTGTGATTTGTCAGCCATGAATGAAATGCTTTACTGAAAAAAAGAGATCATTTTTCTCAAAGCAAATCTGTGTGCTTCTGTCCTCATGTCCTTACCTGCAGGCTTTCTGGAGTTTTCAGTTTAGATGGCTGTTGTAGGAAGCAGGACATTTGTCTTAAAATGGGCCTTTTCTTAAAGGATCTCCTTTGATATAAGCAGCTGTGTAGCAAAACCTGTTGGTCAGATTCATTCTGGAAGCCCATCACAATTTGTTTCTTTGTGTTGCATTGACTAGCTTGCAGCACTTGCTGAAAAGGAAGGATGAGTGAGGGGAAAAGGAAGCTTTGAGTTACCAGATGGAAAGACCAGGACTGGCTTTGAGATAATAGAAGCTCATTCAAGCAGGGAGCCTGCTTAACCTCCTGATAGATGTTGTATTTGGGGGCAAAGCAAAGATGAGGGGCTCCAGAATGGCTGTGATTAATGTTGGGGATCCCGTTTGCTAGAAAGGCAGACGCAATCGCTTAGCGGGCTGTTTGTCAGCTTCCTCTCAGCACCTGCTTAACAAATGGCTGTTGGTCATTCGAGGATAAGTCCCATTGCAGCTTTTAGCATCATCAAAAGCCTTTGATGGATTCTCTCCTGCTAGGGCACAAGTTAGCATTGGGCCTTCCCCATGCTTGCTTTGCTTCACTTCCGCAAAATTATTACCAGACGGTTCACAGGCAATCTTCATTCCCTGGGTTCTTCTGGAATCTCTTGGCAGGGCTCCTGCCTGCTTACAGGAAGGATCTCTTCGATCAGCATCTGAAGCTGAATTAGAAGCAACATCTGCATTCTTTCCTGTACAGGGACATTTTTGATTCCCATTTTGAACTGAAACGAGAGGTTAAATAAAAACTGAAAGTTGAGCATGTCTGAAAATCTGCTGAAACATGCCAAAAAGGGGGGGAAAGTGTGTGTTTTAGACAATCCAAGTCTAATGATCATTTCTTGTATTTAAAACATTTTTTCTAAAACTCCCCCCCATGATAAAAAAGGATGTATTTGATATTTATTAGATATTATTGCAGATTTGTTGGAGAGTAGTTTTTAATAGATTAATGGAATTTGATTTAACCTCCATCATCATCCAGTAGACTCAGGTCTCTTCTGGTCCAGTAAAAATCTGCATCTATATAAAGCCCCCCATGACTCTATGCAGAGCCGTGGTGGCGCAGCAGTGGTTAGAATGGAGTACTGCAGGCTACTTCTGCTGACTGCCAACTGCCTGAAATTTGGCAGTTCGAATCTCACCAGGCTCAAGGTAGACTCAGCTTCCCATCCTTCCGAGGTGGATAAAATGAGGGCCCAGATTGTTGGAGGCAATAGGCTGACTCTGTAAACTGCTTAGAGAGGGCTGTAAAGCACTATTAAGTGGTATGTAAGTCTAAATGCTATTGCTATGAAGCCGGGCTGGGTTGAGCTGTGGCTGCTTGTTTTGCCAAAGACTGTGAGTTTCTGGACTATTTGCACCACTTCGTATAGCAGAATTATATATTAGAAGAAACAGGGAATGCAAAGCCCCAAATCTATTTCTCTTAAGCTACCATAGATTTGATTTGATAGCTATCCCCCACCACCACCAAAGATAGATAGCTCCATGAAAAAAAGGCAGGATATCAGCCAAAAAAGTTGCTCCCAGTATACCTGGGTTAACTTCAGATTCCTTCGATTATTTGCTGCTGAATCACCAGGACAGTTAGTTGTGCTGTGTGGTTGACTCTAGTTGTGCTGTGTGGTTGACTCTCTCCTTTCTCTTCAAGAGGATGTCTTCATCCAGCAGACCCAAGATGTGAAGAATCCCATTATTTATGCTGTTTTTGCAGCCTCTGGGTAAGTGTTTCATCAGGTACTCATAATAGTCTATCTTTTAGCCTTCTTGAGCAAAATCCCCCAGCTGAACTTGAAATCAAAATAATGGTAAAATCAGATGCCACTGACCCCAATTCTGTGAATATTGGCCATCTGCTCCCTGCTGAACCCTGCAGGGTTTGGAACGAAGGTTGGGTTGTTGTAGAATTTTGTGGCAGAGCTGGAACACAGCCCAGAAGTATTGGCTGCCAAGTGTAGGGTTTTCCCACAAACTGCAGCTGTAGCTGAGATTTGATCATTCAGGGAGGAAAGTAAATGGTGGCTCCTCCCCCTTTCCAAGATACATTTTTGCTCAGAAGGATCAAGGAAGTATCACGTAGCCTTAGAAGAGCAAACAGCAGCAGCAGCTAATGCCATTTTCCTCCATGCTCCAATTTCTAATGATTGATACTGGAATGTTATCTTGAGAACATAGCAGGATAACTCCAAAACATCTGTTTGAGACTGGCCTCAAACACCCAACATTGCTTTGTCTTTCCAACACTGATAGCAGTGTCCTGATACCTAAACAGCTGCCACAAAAAAGAGAGAGTCAAGCTATCGTGTTTCCCTGAAAATAAGAGAGTCTTATTTTCTTTTGACCCCCCTGAAATAAATGCTTGGCCTTATTTTTGGGGAGGTCTTATTATTTTTGAGGTGCAGGAGGTGGTGAGCATGGTCATCTCATGGCTGCTGCTGTGTTGCAATATTTTTGGAGAGGGCTTATTTTTGGGGGGAGGGATTATTTTAGGGCATGCGCTCAAAAGCCCAATTGGACGTATTATCCGGAGGTCTTATTTTCAGGGAAACAGGGAATTCTCCAAAGCACCTGAGGGCAGGACAAGAAGCAATGGGTGGAAACTAATCAAGGAGAGAAGTAACCTAGAATTAAGGAGACACTTCCTGACAGTTACAACAATTAATCAGTGGAACAACTTGCCTCCAGAAGTTGTGAATGCTCCAACTCTGGAGACTTTTTAGAACAGATTGGACAGCCATCTGTCTGAAATGGCATAGTTGGTTTCCTGATTGAACAAGGGGTTGGACTTGAAGACCTCCAAGATCCCTTCCAACTCTGTTATTCCCTACCCCCAACCTTTCCCTAATCCTGGCTTCTTGGGGCTTTGAGTGCGATCAGAGATTTAAGGGAATTCCAAGAGCTTGCCAGCGATGAAAGATGAATGAAGAATATTCCCCCATTGAAACCGAAAGGCAAAAAAAATTAATACAAATGATACCCATTATTTTTACATGAAAGAGATTATTAACATCTGAGACGAATGTGCAATTGTTGTTTGTCTTTCTTTGCACAGGTCTGTGTTTAAGGGTTCTGCCGTGTGTGTCTACTCCATGGCTGACATTCGCATGGTCTTCAATGGACCGTTTGCCCACAAGGAAGGTCCCAACTATCAGTGGATGCCTTACACAGGCAAAATGCCTTATCCCCGTCCAGGCACCGTAAGCATCAGTTACATCTCCAGCAGGTTCCTTCTCTCAGATTGCTGGGCTTGGGACGTTGACCTCTCTTCCTGATGAAAATATATGTTCTCCTAAGAATACCCATTTTATGTATGACCGTTTGCCCTTTGAATAGATACATAAACAAATATTTATGGATTGACAAGATATGTAGAGGTGTGCGTAAGACAGAGTGTGCCCCCATGCACAATGTAAGAGTCCTTTGTGGGTGCACTTACATTAATAGAATTCCTTTCAAATGAAATTCATTTATAGGAAACATGGGGTGTTTTTTTTGAGATGACATGTTTGGCACCTCTAGCTAAAGGATTTTAAATACCAGGGCTAATAAAGGAGATCTTTAAGTAAAACCCCAGAGAAATACCCCACAGTTGTACAAGCTAGAAAGTCCTGGGTGCTAACTAAGCTCTTCCACTTTCTGTATTTTTCACAGTCGCAGTGAAAGACATTACCTGTTGGAAAATGTCTTAATTGTAATTGTAATTGTAATTTAATAAATTTATATGCCGCCTAATCCCATAGGACTCCGGGCAGCTTACAAAGTACAAGAGTAAAAATAAAAAGTTAAAATATAGGGAAAGAGGAAACAGATTTAAAAGCAACACAACATACACTCAACCTAGGTGGGGCTGGACCTTGTTCATGGGGTCAACAGCCCCAGGCCTGCCGGAACAGCCAGGTTTTGGTGGCTTTTCAGAAGGCCGAGAGAGTGGGAAGGGTCCGGATCTCTGCAGGTAGATGGTTCCACAGGGCCAGAGCAGCTACAGAGAAGGCTCTCCCCCAGGGGGTCGTCAGCCGGCATTGTCCGGTCGACGGACCTGGAGAAGGCCCAGCCTGTGAGATCTTATTGGCCGTTGGGAGGTATGTGGCAGGAGGCGGTCTCGCAGATATCCGGGTCCTAGGCCATGTAGGGCTTTAAGCTGTTCTTCCTGTTGATCCAACTCCTGCTTTCGGTAGCCCAGTTTCTCCTTCTCTTCTGGTTCCCCTTTTTCCCTGCATGCTGGGATTCTCTTGACACTTCCCTGCATTTCTTTCCTGGTGCTTCCCCAGATTCTTTTGTATCAAGTCCTTTGGTGCCGCACAGCTCATCTCTTTCAGTGCTCGACATTTGGCCACCACGTGTGAGGCTGATTAGCATTTCCTCTCTAGATTGGTGGTCTCTCATTTACTGGCATCCTTTCTCTGTTGGCAAAATATTCCAAAATAAGGAGAATTCATTGTTTCATTTCATTGGCTCAGAGAATGTGGTTTTCCAGTCTCTTTTACTTATACAACCCCCTCAGGGTTTTTTTTTTTTTTTAAAAGACCAGTTTTTGCTATATATATGGGGAGGCTTCCAGAAAACCCAAAGAGCAGGCTGGGTTTGGCTCCCACCGCTGAGCAGCTGCTTCAGATGGGATTCTGAGGTTGTTGTTTTTTAATGAGCATTACTAAAACACACCACAATCTAAGAATTACAATGATGTTAGCAAATGAGAGATGCACAAAGGTATTTCAGCCTAAGCGGATCAGCCTGGTAAAGCAATGAAAAGTAAATTGAGGGGTGTTGAAAGAGTTGGATCTCTTTAATGCTGAGAAGACATTTTGTTACTCAGTAACAAAATTATCTTATCCTGTAAACTCCTCAAATCTTTCCTTCTCCCAGAATGAAGCAATAATTTTATTTATTTATTATTATTATATACTTTATTGATTAAACATGAAATGCAGTCAACTGAACATTCAAAAGCGTCTCACAAATGTTATTGACTGGTGCTAATGGTTGATACAGGTTGCTGCCAGCATCCTAGATATCAACCAAATACCTTCTTAAAATATACGATATTCCAAGTAGCGCAGTTTTTTGCGTGGCCTGACAAATGCGCGCACGACAAAAGCGCGCCAACAAAACTGCGGCGAGAACATCACAACGTCATAAACGCACCCACAACAACGCGCCGAGGGGGGAGGAGAGAGAGAGAAGAGTGTTGGATAAGGCACAAATATGGTGTATGGAGAGCAGAAGAGCCAATAATTGTTTTTTTGGAGGAGCTGATGGTAAGATGAATTGATGTAAATATTTAACAATACAACATGATATTGGCTATGTAATAGTATACATGTGGTTATATGTTATGAAAATGGAAATAAGAAGTTTTCATGAAGAGAACAACGCGCCGACAAAACCGCGCCCACAAAAGTGCGATTTAAGTTAAGGTAAGGGTTAGGTTCAGGGTTAGGTTTAGGGTTAGGTTTAGGGTTAGGGTTAGGATTAGGGTTAGGGTTATTAGGTTGTTATTAGTTGTTTGTTGAAGGCACGCATTTGTCGGCACGATTTTGACCTCGCGGTTTTCTCACAGCAGTTTCCTCGGTGCGCTTTTGTCGAGCGCGCATTTGTCGGTGAACCGTTTTTTGCAGTTCCACTGGTTGTTTGCAGGAACCTGCAATTCCTTGATGTGTTTTGTAAAATTCTTGGACATGGTACCAAGTGCCCCAATGACAATTGCTATCACTGTTATTTTATTAATTTTAATTTTAATTCTAATCTGAATCTTAATCTAAATTTTTTGTAAACTTACATCCTGCTTTTCTATTCAGATGAAACTCAGGACACTAATGACTAAAATATTAAAATATTGAAAAAAAAATTGCAAAAGCATTTTAATGTGAACGTACACAGGCCTATCCCACAATACTTTGGTAGCTGATTCTTGTGCCTTCAGGTGAGGAGCAAAGGATAATTCTTTTATGGAAAGCAGCCAAGGTGCCTTATCGCTGTTCATTGTAATTATATCCTGCTTTTCTTTCAGGAGTTTAGACTGGCACACTTACCACCCTCTCCTCCAATTCTTCCTATATCTAAAAGAAAGTGAGCTTCCATGGCTGATGGTAGATATGTACTTAGCCATGGAGGAGATTACACAGGGAGTGGGGAGAAATGGAAAGTGCTTGAAGTGTTGGCTTCAATCAGGGGTGGGTTTCTCGCCCCGTTCCAACCGGTTCGGTTGGAACGAGGCCGGCGGCGTCCTCGCGCACACGTGCAGCGTCCTCGTGCACGCGTGCGGTGTCCTCGTGCACGCGTGCGTACTAGCGTCTGTGCGATGCTCCAGCTGCTCCTGGAGGATCGCGCAGGCGCTGTATGCATCCTGCGCATGCGTGGAAGCGCAGAATTCATCAAAACCGGGTAAGGAGTGGGGGCGCGGGCACGGGCGCAGGGGGGGCCTTCGCCGTTCCCGGAAGTTACTTACTTCCGGGTTCGGCGACCAACCGGTTCACAGGGACTGCCGCGAACCAGTTGAAACCCACCCCTGGCTTCAATATATAATCATTGATATATTAGCTGAACCATATCTCATACTATTTTTTCCTTGTTTTTTTAGTGCCCAGGGGGAACATTTACACCCTCAATGAAATCAACCAAGGACTATCCTGATGAGGTGATCAACTTCATGCGCACTCATCCAATGATGTACAATGGTGTCTACCCCATACACCGCCAACCTCTTGTGGTGAGAACCAACGTCAAGTACAAGTTCACAACTATAGCTGTGGACCAGGTGGATGCAGCTGATGGACGCTATGAGGTGCTTTTCCTGGGCACAGGTACCCACTGATGTGCATTGAAAAGAATACACAGCACTTCCACCCACCAATTCCCCAGCCTGGAAGATGAGCATTTGGGGTTTATGTAAAAGCAGTTAGGATAGGTTGTCTAGGGGTAGTCACTTAAACTTTTCTGTATCTCCGCTTCACCCAGGTTTTAGTAAATTTTGGAAGTAATTTATCTGGCAGTGCAATTAGTTGGAAGATGGTAACAGAGTTATCAAATCTCAACTCCAACTTTTCAATTTTTACTAGAATACTGTTTCAGAAGCACAGGAGAACATTTGAAATTTCTGCTTATTCAAGGCCTTCTTTGGAAAAGTCAGAGGAATTCAAGCTAACATTTACTGCTCCCTAAGTCACACTTCAGAGGCCTCTTATATATAGAATTGATTTCTCATTTCCTATGGTTTCCTGTATCACTTGCAAGGCTGTTCCAGAGGCAAGAACAGAATTCTGGTAATCTTTCCTCAGTTTGAGTGAATAAGAGTCCCCCTCTTCAACTTTAACAGAGCAAAAATATATCAAGCAAGGATTCCAATGGATTCAGTTTCTTGTTTATAAACATGCCCTTCTAGAAGCTCCAGAGTAGAATTGATCTGAGCCAGCAAAGTTCCCATCAGATGTGTTGAGCTCCAGTGCCCATAATCCTGAACCTGGATGGAAAGGCTGAAATCCATCATTCATATTTGGAAGACTAGTAAGAAAGGTTGATGTAATATTATCTCCCAACCAGGCAATGTTGACCCATCATTCTCCAAAGCTTTGTCAGGTATAATTAACTCAAAGCATACAATTTTGCACATGTCCAAGTCTCTACTGAAGTGAATGGAACAGTATTACTTTAAGGATAAAAAACACAGAGATCTAATGACATGATTTATCAAAGTGCAGAATTCATATATAGGGAAGGCATGGCTAGCAGATGTTCTTTGCACTGGACTGAATCTGATGTAGTTGAGTTACTTGCCTCCCACAAGTCAAAGGAGACCAGCCAACAGGGCAAGAACCTGCCAACCAAGAACGTTCCTCATTAGCTTTCAAATATTGTTGCGTATCTGCACAGTTATTCTTTGGGCTGCCCAATTCACTGCACAACATCCAGCAGCTGTACACAGTCTGGCCATCACCTGTCGAAGTCTGCAGGGAGTTTCTGCTTTCTTTCTAGCCAAAGTTGTCAATGAATCTGCAAATCTTAGTTATTTCCTGTTGCAGAAAGAACCAAGTTCAGGGATCAAAGTACTATCTGGTGGAATTCATGGCTGTGGGTGGCATTCAGTACAGAAGGCAGATAGAAGAGGAATGGTTTGGTTGCTCAGATAGAGATTCCTGCTTTTAATATCATCTCCAGCCGTTGAATTCATAACACAGTCCAACATTCAGAAGTCAGTCTTGTGAGTTCATTGTCAAAATGTTTAAAAGGAATAGCTGCCAGCCCCACTTCTCTGTTTCAGACCACGTCTAATGCTTTCTCAGAAGCATTTGTGTCTGGTTTTTAGACTGAGTTATAAAAAAGTCATCATAAGGACTAGTTCTAAAAAATAATTTTAACTATTTAAATTTGGATAGTTCCAGTTGACGTCTTTAGATATAGTTATAAATATTTCCTTCACTTTGAAGTCTATAACCCACACATGTCACAAAATCGAAAATGGTGTTTGTGTTTTATAAGATGAGAACTGTTTCAGTCTTCAAGAAAGCACTCGGTACCCATCTTTCAACACAAACTAGGTAGAAACTATCAGAAGTCTTCTAAAAGAGCATGCAGAATTAAAGATTCTTCTCCATTTTGTTTTTAAAAATTTCCCCTCCAGGTGGTTTCTGTGAGAAGAGCCAATTTGTTTGCTTTCTTGCCAATTTTTTTTTTTTTTGGCTTTACTCTTGCAAGTAAGGCAGAGGCAGTATTTCCTTTCAAAGTAGTCCTAATGCCAGGAGTAAATCTTAGAGATGGATGAAGATCTGCCTCACTTTCAGGTAACTGAAGAGGAGGCAGGAACACATCCATTCTCAGCCCCATGCTGCTTGCTCTGATTGTTATACTAGGAAGCCAAGTTGATATAAAAATGAAAACATTCTACAGAATAATGAAATGAGGATATGTTTAAATAAGTATTTATTATTATTTTAATAAATATTGACTTAGTACTGTAATCCTTCTTCATGACTAGCTGGCTCATGAAATTGATAGCCCATGTGGAAAAAAGCACCTTACACACACACAGCCATGCAGTTTTTTGAGATTCATATAAACCGAAAAAAGTATCAGCACAGAATTTGCTTTATGTGCAGTTCTTTTTTCTTGGGTTTAAATTCTTCCTGATTGTTCTTTAAGGTACTTGTTTAGGTTTCTTTCTTTCATCTCAGAATTGTGGGCTATTCTGTAGTTCTGTAGACTCATAACAGGAATGGGACTTTTTTGTGGTGGCCAAATTATGAGAAAACATGTCAGTTCAACCAATTCTTGCACGGAAAATGAAAGCTGAATGAAGCTCAAGCAACGTTCTCTTATGACAACAAGCTAACCTGACATTCCACCCAGATACTTTCCAAATATGCAGATACTACCCTTTAAAAAGTTGTTAATGCTATTTAAAATGGAAACTACACCGAAGAGAAGGCCTAAATAAAGTCTGTTTCTGTTGTGTTTCAGATCGTGGAACTGTCCAGAAAGTCATAGTTTTGCCCAAAGATGATTTGGAAACAGAAGAACTGATGCTAGAAGAGGTTGAAGTATTCAAGGTACAGGTGATGAATACCTTACTCTAAAATTTTAATTACATGTGTGCTCCAGAGCAGAAACAATATAGTGGCAGAATGGAAGCTGTGAAGGTCATTGTTCACATTTCAGCTCAGCTATGATTTTACTAAGTAAAATCTGTCATTTGCTATATGGAGTCTGGATCATGATCTCTGATTGAATCAGACATGGGTTGCTCCCAGTTCAGCAAACAGGTAGTAGAAGTGGTGGGAGGCTCCGCCCACCTGCCTGGACACTTCTGTGCATACGCAGAAGCGTCGCATGCGTACAGGAGCGTGCCCAAACCAGTAATTAAAAAATTAGCAACCCACTACTGGATTGGATCAATATGGTGGTTGGGCATCCATCCTGGTGAAGTTGGAGGGTGCAACTAGTCCAGACGGCAATGGATATGGTAGTTAAGGTGCACCTTAGTATGACAATATAACAGCATTATTCGGCAAGCTGCAGTGGCTTTCAGTAGACATTTATGTGAAATTGAAGGTGCTAGTTGTTACCTATAAAGGTAACATACCTTCCTGGCACAGGGCTAGGTTAATTATGGAACTATATCTTCTTGTAGAAAAGATAAGTTCCCAAAAAGGGTCATAGGAAAGGAAAATGGTGCTACTGGGAAAGTAGAAAGTGTGAGCTTCAGAACAGCCCTGTCTTGACTGGGTTGTCCTAAAAAGGGATACTGAGGATTTTGGAAAGCTTTCACATTTCTGTTATTCCACTTTAGTACAATAAAGAACATTCTTAGAATCTCTGCTGAGTGTATTGCTTACCTGGCCTACCACAAAGGGCTGGTATTCTCAATAACTTCCACCCATTGCATATTGTTCCAAGAGAGCATCATGTTCTCTTCTTTTAAACAAACCACCTGATGGGATCTCTGATGAGATGTGCCTTTTATGTCACTGCACCTGCTCTGGAGAACAACAGGCCCCGCAAGATCCAGATGGTCCCAACCCTGCTGGTTTTTCATAAGATACTGAAGACCTCCTTTTTCCCCCCTGAGTGCCAGGAATTTAGATGAGCCATTTTTAGGTGAATTATACGTATAGACCAGAATGATGTCATTTCATTTTTGTTGGCTAGTACGCTTTTGTTTTAACTGGACCTTAGCCATTCAGGGTCCCATGGTGAGTAAATACATAAACCATTTTTTTCTATGCTTGAACAAGGATCTTATTACCAGACAATTTGGTTATATTAATTAGTATAAAACTATGTTAAGCAGTACAATTAAGTAGAGGTTTATCCTTCGCACTTTTATTTTCTCTTTATATATAATGTGACAAGAATTATTTTATTGATTTATTTTTATTTTTATACTGCCTTTATTATCTTATAAATAACTCAAGGTGGCAACTATACCTTCAATTTTCCCTACAACAACAACCTGTGAGATGAGTTGGGCTGAGAAAAAGTGACTGATCTAAAGTCACTCAGCCAGTTTTTATGCTGAAGGCAGAACTAGAACTTACTGGTACATTTTTTGGCTTCTAGACTGATGTCTTAACCACTAAACCGAACTGGATCTCATTTAAATATTCATATATGCATCCCAAAAAAGATACATTAGTCTATCAGTATCAATCTCATTTTTTAAGTATATAAATGCACAGTATTACTGTGCACACATCCACATCCACAACCAAACCCAGAACCTGTTTCAAAGTGCAGTTTTAAAGATCAGTAGGTTTTGAAGAGGTGGAGCTGATCCAAAAATTAATAATAATGAATACATAAATATTTTAACATTACCTTTATACCTTTATTAAGCAATAGCACTTAGACTTCTATACTGCTTTACAGTGCTTTTACAGCCCTCTCTAAGCGGTTTACAGAGTCAGCCTATTGCCCCCAATAATTTGGGTCCTCATTTTACCCATCTTGGATGGATGGAAAGCTGAGTCAACCTTGAGCCTGGTGGGATTTGAACTGCTAAATTGCAGGCAGCTGGCAGGCAGTAGTAGTAGTCTGCAATACTGCACTCTAACCACTGTGCCACCGAGGTTCTTTGATGTATAATAAACACCAAATATGACATTATTTAATGTCATATTAAATGATAATTGTCTAGGAATGATGCAAGGGCTAGATTAAAATTACATACTTTGAATACCCTCTCCAAATCAACAACTGGATGCTTAGAACTGATATTAATGAAATCAAAGGCCCAGGTTTCTCATTCTCCCAGCTTTTCACATAAAATACTTTTAATTGGCATGGATGCAACACATTAATTGGTCTGCTTTCCCTAAACTATTTTAGGGACCCTCCATTCAGTTTTATACGTGGATTAACCATCATCAATTAACTGTTTGGTTTCTCTACAGGTTCCAGCCCCAATCAAAACCATGACCATCTCTTCCAAAAGGGTGAGTATTCTCTTCCTGACAATGTCTATGGAGACTCTCAATCATCCAAGTCATGGTTGTCCCAAAGGTGCTTTTTCCAAAAGGCACTTGGAATTGGTTTTGGTTTTTTTTGTTTGAAAATGTTTCGCTTCTCATCCAAGAAGCTTCTTCAGAACTGAAGCATCATTGAGACTCTTCCTGAGACAATTCCTAAATCAGTTTCAGAGCTGGTTCATTGAAAGTGTGCTTTTTCCCCCAACTATTGTTCTTCTTGGCAAAAGGCTAAGTTGGAGGTGGCCCCTCCTTCAATTCTAGCACTTTTCTGTTTCTTTGAGTACCTATACCTGCCTTGGGTGTAGTCCAAAGGTTCTTGGTTATTGAGGTGCAACTCTGGGTGAGCTGGGCAAGGTAGTGTTTCTCTCCACTTTTTCTCAAGGAAATCTATATCACCACCATCCCAGTTGCTGGTGAATTGTGGGAGCAGAAGAATCTGTAGCTCTGTCAATATCTGAATGTTACTATGCCCCAACAGCAACAGCTCTATGTATCCTCAGCCATTGGGCTAACCCACCTGGCCCTTCACCGCTGTGATGTGTACGGAGAAGCCTGTGCTGACTGCTGCTTGGCCAGAGATCCCTACTGTGCCTGGGATGGCAAGTCCTGTTCCCGCTATTCTGCTTCTTCCAAGAGGTACTTCCAAGAGACTAGAATGACTGCTTTTGCATGATGCAGATCTGGATGGGAAAGCCTTAGCAAAGAGACTTCCCAAAAAACTAGGGAGACAAGAAGAGGGACATAGAATATAGAAAAGGGATTATTTCTAAAAAGAACTGGAAGTATATTGAGAAAAAATGTGTCTGAAACTAGCAGATCTTTTTCTAAACTGATACTCACTGTCATTACAATTCTCAAATCATTCTTGGGTCTCTGAATAACCCAAGTATGGTGGGGGGTTTTTTTATAGTCTCTTGTCTTATTTCCATCCATCTACTAGTTCCAACTTTTTGAAATGCATTTTAATCCTTTCAATTACGATTAAACCTACAGCACTTTCCTGCAGTTTCACGCCACAAGATCAATCACCTTCACTCAGATCTGTTGCATCGTTCCTCTGAGTTCCACGCCCCCCCCCTTGTTATTATTAGTGGTTTGTTTCACAAAAACACAACATACCTTCCTTTCCCTAATCTAATTCATGAATTCAAACACTTACCTCTTACTCTTCTAATCCTCCTAACTATATCCCTGCATGCCATGTTTGCCCCTAATGTTATTAAACTGCCCAAGACTATTTAGGATAAATGAGGTTTCCCCATGCTACTTTTTAGTAATAGAGGGAAACAGTGGAGTAGGTACTCATCCTACACATATCAGTGTCACATGTGGAATTTCATGATAACTATGAACTACTAGCCAGTTTTGAAACCCGTTACCCCTATGTAGCACACCCTACATCCCAAGCATTACCTACACTGTTCTGCCCAAAGTAGAAATGGTAAACTAGTAACTTCCTTGCAAGCCAACATACTGGTTCTTGGAAGATGTTAGAGATTTTTCATTATTGGCTGAGAATTACTGATGGATTCCCTTTGTGGGTACAGGCTAGAAAAGTAGAACAATGAAGTGGAATGCAAGGGCTTTCTGTCATGTTGCTGTTTCCTACTGTCGGTGGTAGGATATGAGATTTCAGTTGCTGATCTGCTGCTTCTTTTTTCATTGCAGACGTAGCAGACGTCAAGACGTCCGCCATGGCAACCCTATCCGTCAGTGCAGAGGTTACAATTCCAATGGTGGGTACCCTATTCTTAGTCTCTAGGAAATAAAGGTGCTATGGAAGTCTTGGGGAACTGTGACTTCTGGTCCACTGTCTGTAAAGCTGGTTGCAGCTGCATTTCACATACTGTTTTAATCCATATAAGAGATGCACTAATGGCTAGTTTACCAGAAGAGATCAGTGGAGGGTAGCAAACACTTACCCTTTATTTAGTGTTCAATAATGGGATGGATTTTCACAGTGTGATTTTCTAAAGCAGATCACAAAAAAACCCAGCCAGTTGTCATATTCCCTGAAAGTCTGTGTGCTGTGTGGGAAATCAGGTTCACACAAAAAGGATGTTTGATAATAAATGTGGTCACTTCTTTTGGGTAGATAGCCTTTGATCAGTCTAGATTAGGGGTCAGCAACCTGAGGCTCTAGAGCCACATGTGGCTCTTTCACCCCTCTGCTGTGGCTCCCTGTTGCTGGTTGGTGCCACAATTTTGAGAAAAGCTTCCTATTGGATGGGGTAGAAGCACAGCATGCCAGGAGGAGACTCTATGGCAAGGGGGGTGGGTTTTCTGGTCAGCTCCACAATTGATAGGACTTTCGGTTAGGTCAGGTAGATGAAAAAGGACGCAGTGCTAGGAGGAGACTCTATGGTGAGGGAACAGGACTTATGGTTGGCTCCAGAATTGAATGGGGGGCGTCCAGTTAGGACCTTTGTGGATCTTTCAGTGTTTAAGGTTTCTGACCCCTTAGGTGATGCTAGATGATGCTACAAAGATGTCATGTCTCCCATTGTAATCCATCATTTGGTTATCTTTTCCTTCTCCCACTTCCAGCCAGCAAGAACTCAGTGGAGGCTGTTCAATATGGAGTGGAGGGAAGCACAGCCTTTCTTGAATGCCAGCCTCGCTCCCCTCAAGCTGCCATCAAATGGCTCCTCCAGAGAGACAACAGTGACCGAAGAAAAGAGGTGAACAGAGAAGCAAGGGAGGAAAAACCTTTGGGGAAAGTAGGCAGAGAAATGGGGTGGAGATATTAGAATGCATGGTAGAGAAGGAGGAGTCTGCACTCCAGTTGAGGGCTTGTGGGGAGGGGTATCCTTCCTCTTTATGTTGAGAGAGATGGACAACCATTTGTCTGAAATGATATAGTGCCGTGATGGTGAACTTATGGCATGTGTGTCCAAAGTGGCATGTGGAGCCAAGTCATCTGGCACATGTGGCACGCCCATTCCTCTTCCAGGTTTCTGGCATGCATGTCCATGCGATGATCAGCTGGCTTTCATGCGTGTCGCAGTGCCGGAAAGTGGAAGAGCTGGTCTTCCATTTTCATGCGTGTGCATGTGCACTGGCCAGCTGATTGTCACACATGCATGTGCACCAGAAACCCAGAAGACTAGTTGGCTGGTGCACATGCACATGATGGAAAGCGGAAATTCATTTCTGAGGGTGCGCATGTGTCCTGGGCAGCTCCTCTTCCAGGTGGCGGCCCTGACGAGCACGCATGTGCTCCCTTTTTGGCACTCAGTGCTAAAAAAGTACACCATCACTGATATAGCGTTCCCCCCACCCCCTCTGTGAGTAGGGAGTTGGGCTGGAAGACCTCCAAGGTCTTTTCCAGTGCTATTGTGATTGATTGAGATGTGGCTCTTTCATTCTCCCCCTTGAGCCTGCTTTCAACGTTTTCACTGGCATTAGAGCATTTTTATCCATACTTTGTATACTAAAAAGCACCCAGGATTCTCTCACTATTTAGCTGACAACCTCTTGGAAACTTCCATATTTCAGAAGTAAAGAGAAGATCTGCCTTTGTGCTTTGAGTTTCATAAGGCAGCACCTTCCATATGAGTTGGGCTGCAGCTTCCTTCACCCAAGACTGCACAGCCATTGGGCATGGCTGGTTAGAGATGATGGTTGTGGTCAACACAGAGAGTGCCAGATTGGGAATATGCTCCGGAAGTTTCCTCAAGCCATTGGAGCTAAAGCTGGTCTTTCTTTCTCCCCTCCCACCTTACATAATTTCTCAAGCAGAAGATAAGAGGGTTTTCTCAAGCCCTGCCTGTGCTCTCATTTGCTCCTGAGAAAAAGAATAGGAAATGGGCTCTTGGCCATGATTGGCTACATATTATGACCGCAGTAGAGGTTTTGGTTTTGGTTTTAAATGCTACAACTGTTCTAACAGAAAACAGGAGCACGCTACAAGCCCTAAAGCACTCCAGGAAGACAACCATGATCGACTGTGACCCGTGGCTACTTCCTTCCCTACCGTTGTGTTCTAATATCTTCAAGCCTGGCTGATCCAGCTCTACTAACCATTGTTTTCTGCTGCTTCTCTTTCCACAGCTCCGCACTGAAGGGCGAGTACTAAGGACAGATCAAGGTTTGTTGTTGCGGTCCCTGCAGCTCTCCGATGGGGGCCTGTATTCTTGCACAGCCACGGAGAACAACTTCAAGCACACCATAGCCAAAGTGCAGCTGCATGTACTGAGCAGTGAAACTGTCCACGCTGTGCTCTTCCAATCAGAAGGCCCCGTCCCCTCCGCAGCAGCCATGAGAGCTGGCCTGCCGGGCACCTTCAGCTCTCAGTACCATGACCTTGTCCAGCTGCTCACACAGCCTGAGATGGGACTCATCAATCAGTATTGCCAGGGATATTGGCGGCACGTGGCCTCTAACCACAAGGAGACTTTGGCTGGTCTCAAAGCCAAGGCGTTGCATGACCAGAAGAAGCCCCGAAACCGCCGGAATCACCAACCAGAGATGGATCAGCACACATGAGAGTGGCAGCTGAAAGGGACTATGTGATGGCAGTTCTATAATTCCCCATTTTCATATAGATATATATTTCTCATATATATATATGAGAAATCTCACACCACCACACACCGTTCCCTATCAAGGCAGTATTTATTTGTAGGTTGTATATAATCCATGGGTCTTGCCTGGGTGTGAGGTGGCAAAGAGCTCGGAGATGCTCTCGCCCCCATGGCAGCTGGCTCTTCCTTCCCACATTTATCTGTGGTACTGGGAAAAAATTGACATCTTGGAGGTAGAGAACAGAGCCAAAGCAACTCCTCTCTTTGCCTCTCAAATGTGGATAGCTGACCCCAGTCAGGGAAGGAGAATTTCAAGGATGTCCAATGGCAAAGTTACTGTTTCCTTAGCTCCCTTTCCCCATTGTGGTTTTAGCACAGTTGGGCACAATGCTCTACGGATCCACAACAGTGGGGCAGTGACTTTTAAGGCTGGCCCATCTTCAGCAAATTTGAGATATTCCTGTTACTATCACTGAAACAATTCCGTTTTGGTGGTGTTTTGTTTTTTTTAAAGGCAGCTGTCAGGCACCAAGCATTCTCCCAGTCCTACTCCCCTTGTACTACACACCCAGAGGTGTGCCCCTACAAAGCACTTTCTTCCTCTTCTAGAGATCTCTCTGACTCAAAAGCACATATTGATGGGACGCCCTCCAGGGAAACTTGCTATGGAAACTGCAATTCTCAGGCTATTTGAGGAAGAAGGAAGTGCTCCATCAAGGATATCCGTGTATGACCCATGTGATGCTCTTCCTGCTATGAAAATAAGCCAATTCCACTAGGAGTTCAAAAAGGACTTTCTTGATTTGACAGTGCTTCAACTGGAGTGCCTTCCCAGATGAATGGGATTTGGCCACTCAGGGCAGAGGCAGCTGGCTTGGTTGAGTAGTTTACCATTGATGGGACACAAGGGCCATATCCAAATGAGTTATGCCAGGGAGATGTAATGTACATATGAACCAAAGCTACTCTCCTGTAGTGCATGCATCAGGCATTTCCAAGACCAAAGACAGCATGGCAATTGAAGTAGGAGAGAGGATAAAGGATTGGTGCATGGCCATTGGGATATCTGGTTTCTGCTTTGCTAACCCTTGGAGGAATCGGTGCCTTGGTTTCCCAACTTAAATTGTATAATGTATTCATCTCAGATTGCCCATAAGGAGTCCAAAGCTTCAGTATGATACTAACATCCCATGGAGCAAAGCAATATAAACCAAGGAGAACTGTAACAATCCGACCGAAGGTGTTCTAATAGTCACAGAAGAACTCTATAGCATCAACATTACTGAGCAGGTCACATGGCCAACGTAAAATAAAGACAGGCTGGTGAGAAAATGAAAGGGGAGATTCAGGGAGATCTGTTTGTCTTTCTCTCAATTGTAATGTGAGTTTATGGAAAAACAGGCTAAATTTTTAATAAGCATTCATTGCATGGAATCATTGCTTCTCTCCAACCTGACTGTTCTCTCTTGTCTTCAGAAATGAAGCCAATTTGGCTAGATTCTCAGTCTTCTTTTAAATTATAATGCAGGTAGTCCTCGACTTACAACTGTTCGTTTAGTGACTGTTCACAGTTGCAGTAACATTGGGGGAAAAGTGACTTTATAACCAATCCTTGCACTTATGAACATCACAGCATCCCTATGGTTGAGACCAAGATGTATTTATGACCGATGCAGTGACCTGGGGTTATGCAATCGTCATGTGCAACTTCCCAGCCTTCAGACAATCAACGTCAATGGGGGAAGTTGGATTCACTTAACAACTTAACACATGATTCATTTACAACCGCAGTGATCATTTAACCCTGGCAAACAAGGTCATAAAATTGGGCCCAACTCACTTAACAACGGTTAGCAGCAGAAATTACGATCTCAACGGTTATAAGTTGAGGACTACTTGTAATTAAACCTGAAACAAAAACAGATCACATGCTTCTCACCCTCAAATAAGCACATTCAAAGAGGGAGGGGATTCCTAAGTGAAAAGGTAAACATACCAAATTTAAGCTATGTCTTAGTTTATTCTCTTGAATGTCTTCCAACTGTGCTCATTTTTCCCCTTGTGGTAATCTTTCTTGAATGTCTCCCCCCAGCCCCATAGAAAACAATTTGGTGCTCTTGGGTCTATCGATCCAAGCTTCATCGATAATAGGCATGATTTTTTTTTAATCTTCCCTACTTCCGTAGGGAAATGAAATTAAAAGTAGGCCCCATCACAGCCACTTGCAGAGTTGCAGCATTCTGCATATCCTGGATTTCTGATTGGATTAATCTGTGCATTGAGGCAAGGAAAACAAAGCACTTTCCTATGGCTACAGATCTTGTTAATAGAGAGCTAATTACACAAAGCTACAGGGACTACCATTACTAAGCATAGTGGGTATAGAAACTATCTTGCATAAACCTATGTCACATTACACTAAAGCAGAGGTGGTATTCTACCGGTTTGGGCCAGATCGCCCGAACCAGTAGCAGAAATTGTAGCTGGCTCCATCCAACTGCATCTGGCTCTATGGCATCCCATTTAGGCCCCTTTTTTTCACCAAAGCACATCCGCAGAAGGATCTGCACATGTGTGCGCTCACATTTGTGAACTGGATAGGGAAGGTAAATGTATACCATCCCCGCCTAAAGGTGTAGCTGGCGTGAGTTAGGGTGATAGAAACTATATTGTTTCTGCTTCTGTCGGCACAGCAATGAAGGGGCTTCACAGCAGAGTTGAAAACTGAAGAAATCTGCAGTCTATGTGATTCATTCCCTCCTCCCACCTTCCCACCCGGCTGTTATACCACCTGCTGTTAACAAAAGGTGTTCCCCTTTAATGCTTGGAAACAAGACCTCCTTCATTCACCCTCCCTCCCTTAAAAGCAGGCCCCCTTCCTCTGCCAGTCTGAGTGAGTGATGTGAGTATACTTCCTCTTGTAAATAACTGTAAATAAATAAATAAAAAATAAACCTGAGATACGGGGCATCCGAGCAGTAGCTCCACACGATGAAGTCAGGCGCAAAGCCACATTGCGCTTGTAATGTGAGATTCCTGTGGATGGAACAAGCTAATAAACACTGGCTTTGTTTTTGGAAACTCCAGACTCCTCCATCTTCACTGCCATCGTCAACTGAGCCCTCTTTCGTCTCGCTGGCCCCGATTAGGATTGCAATATTTTTTTTCTGCGGCCTGCTCCCTCCAGGAAAAGCATTTACAATGATAAGAATATAGGCTTGATACTGAACGCTTGTGACTCTTTTACTCCTGGAGAATGTACAATGGTGTTGCTTTTCACATATCTACCGTCCATCCCCCATGCTCGCTCGCATGCTTTAATCTTGTTGTATTTGCAAAATTCCCCAGCCAACTTTTGCGACTTGAAAACCAAAATATCACACACACTAATAAAGGGGCTGGATTAGCTATACCAGGGCTATCTAACTCCCAGCCCAGGGCCAGATGCATCACACACTGGCCACGCCCACACCAGGTTTAGCGAAGTTGGGGGGAAAGTCCTGATATGTCACATGACGCCATCAGGACGATGTGAGTTTGACACCCCTGGGCTGTACGAAGAGCCGTATCAGATTGCAACTATCATATCACACACTGTTCTGGAGAGAAGGAAACTCTGGGTTCCCTTCTGAAAGCAAGAAGTCACCAGCTAGCAATATATCAGAAAAGTAGCATAGTTTTCACTGTCAAGAGACCTTTTGTGTTAATGTAGGCCAAGCCTCCAAACATAGAAGCCCACAATTGCTGTTTGAAGTGGTGATACCTATTCTGTTATGGCTTTCTCTAAGCTTTTTCCTTAAGTAAGCCAAACGGGGGACCATTGTCCATCATGAAAAGGGTGCATTTTGTCTTTAATTTGAGAGTTTTCTTTTCTTTTTTGTGGTCTATCTGCATTTCTCATTATTCAGCTTCTCCAGATGATTTGGGGTTTTACAAGAAAGGAAAGGGGGGAAAAAACACCACCCTATCTAGCTGCTTTTGGACATCTTGTGTAACTTTATCAATTTGTATCCTGCTCCTCTTCACTAGCCCAGTTTCTCAACTCACAGACTCCAAAGATCACACCATTCCCACTTCACCACCTGATCATATGGGCCTTTTCTCCTTTTTCAGCTCGATGGTGTCCTTTTCTCATGTCTTTTTTGAGAAGTAGCACTCGGAACTGTACACACTATGCCAAGAACGGTCACACCTCACGCAACACATCCAAGCAGTTCCACTCCACCTATAAATATGGCCACAAAAATCACAACTGGAACTTTGTGGACTCACAGGCTTTATAGCGTTCCTTATTTTAAAATCCCCAGGATAGATCTTCAAGAGAACCAGAAATAACATAACGAAGCCCATCAAATTGTGGATTTCAGATTTTTATTTGAAAGCCATAAACTGGTTCAGGTTTCATTGAAAGGGACGTGAAAGGGATACCGAGGAGCTCAAGTGCCACTTGTGTAGTAAACTTCACAGTCCAGAGACTCATTGCATTAGATGTTCTCCCAAATATGAGAGGCTAGAAAAGGCTCAGCACTTGCATTTCAGTGCATGAAAACATAAGACTCCACTGAAACTCTTGTCTCAAGGTTCTTTGTGCAGAAATTCTAGTGATGCATATATAACTGTTGACCATAAAGTCACCCAACTAGAGCTTGATTTCCATTAACTTATAGGGCAACAAGTTACCCCCACTCCTTCCTTTTTATGGCAACCAATAGCTGATTTTCTGCTGCTTCTGGTTGATGATCAATCCGGGAAGGATAAATATTGGGTTTCTCATGTCTGGGCCTGGCCCTCCATGCCCTGAGGCCTAGAGACAAAGAGGTCTTGTTCACAATAAAAGAGACAACAGGAGTTCCTACCTCTCTAGGGTGTGATGAAACAGCTGGTTAAGCAAACCTACTGGGAAGAAGAGATCAAGGTCATGGACTCATTTCCTGTCCTTTCCTGCCACTGGCTAAGTTGGGGGATTGGATGGACCATCAGGGACAGGTCTGTCAACCTCCCATGGATGTCACAGGCTTTTTCCTGCTAGCATGCAGTTGTGAAGCTTGACAAGGATTATGTGTATCTACCAGTCTCTTGTCTGCTGAAATGGCTCCCTGAGATAGATGGTCATGGGAGGAAGATGAAAGAAGGAGGCATACTGCTCTGAAATGTTTACAGGACCTGAATGGTCCTTGTTTCTTGAGATGCTGAGGAAGAGGCAGTTTCACAAGTTCTTTCAGCTGGTGAAACTTCATGACAAACTCAGAACTGCTACTAGGTGGAAAGGCCAAGCTGAAAGTTAAGTCTGACAGTTTTCTGTACAGCCTCCAGGCTTCCGTCTATTTCCACTGTTGTTGGAAGGGTTTATTTTAAGATGAGACATCCATGGGAAGTCTTTTGCGGGTCACCATAAATGAGAACATTTATAGTCAGAAAAGAAACCCAGCCATATGATTCATTTATCATATTTATAAAGTGTTTCAATCAGTTGTGATTCTGGACAGTGAACAACAAAGCTAAATCAAGCAGAATACTGACAAAGTTATTAAAATATTGATATCCCTATAGATCCTAGATGAATAGGCCAAAGCAATTTGGGCCAAAGGCATGGCAGGGCCTGTAACCTTTTGCTGTGCCATATAAGGCTTTAAAGGTGATAACAAACTGAGTCTGGAAGCATTATAGAAATCATAGCAGGTTCCTATCAGTTCCCATCAGATTCCTATAAGTTCATACAGATGTTAAGTAGTATCCATCCCAAAATGATATGAACATCTTTATCCATAAAGAAACCTGTTGCTCTGCCAAATTTTCTCTAGAGGGGTTTAGATACCACTGGACAGTATGCAGATATTATAAGCACAGAGGAGAAGTAATGCTTGTCCACTTCTGTTATCAGTATGTAGGCTCACATGTGTCAGCCGTTAAAGGTAGACCAGATTGGGTACTGAAGTCATGCTGACCCATATTATTTTTATTATAAAGATATAGTAACAGAATCTTGCAAGTCTGATTGTGCTTCCTCCTTCCCTCCTTCCTTGATCTTTATGAGACCTCAGAGAGTTTTGTCTGAGATGTTTTGGCAGATTACAATTCTGCCCCAGAGTGAGGTTTCTTTTATCTATTAACTTAGTAGTGTTTCTTCCTCCTATCCCTCAAGGCATTTTCCTCTTCCTACTACGAGCAGTTTTCAGTACTCCATCATGGCTAGTTTCAGAGTTTCATCACTGTTGCTATAAGCATCTTTTCAGTAACTTAATTCCCCTCGCCTCCTCAGTGAAAAATGGCTTGGGAGCAGCAATGGGGCAGAGCCCTTCTTGAACCAATCTCATTCAGCACATTCGCCATTTGCAAGTTCTAGGCAGAACCAAATTGCCAAAAAAAAAAGACCCAGATGTCCTCTAAAATCTCGAATCCATTAGTCACCTGGGACAGATCCTTTCAAAAGGCCCATTACCTGTGCAGATGTCCAGGGCTTCTGTATAATATCAGTTTGACAAGGAAGTGGTCTCATCATGGCAAAGGGGAGATACCAACATCCTCCACCTGCAGATCACATCTTCCATTATCTTTACTCTAAAGATAAAGACCAGTAGGGAGATCAGTGACAAGCAAATTAAATAAATAAATGGCTATCTTTATCCTTAGGTTTTGTAAGAAGTGGTTTAAAAAAAGTTAATTGTCCTTACTCATTCAGATGATGGAAACTGACTTTCCAGGCACTCCGTCTAATTAGAAGGACACCTTGGAATTTTAGAACCAGTAGCTCTGTGTTTCCCCAACTTTGGCCACTTAAAAATATGTGGACTCAACTCCCAGCTATGCTGGCTGGGGTGTTCTGAGAATTGAAGTCCACACATCTTTAAGTGCCAAGGTTGAGAAACCCTGCACTAGACTATTATAGTGCAAATCTTGGGGTCCTTGGCACAGATGTAATTGATGATGTTACATAGTTTGGTAATGAAACATCTGCAAGAAAACAATCAAGCTCAGAGAGCACCAAGGACCCTGCAATGCAATCCTGAGCTGCAAATATACTCTTCTATTGATTGTGCAAACCTTGAATGGAAGAAAAGCAGGAACGTCTCATGTTCTGTCTTCATTAGCACTGTTCACTCAGTGGGCAAACAAATGCTCCTGGAAAGCCCACAATGCAACAGAAAAGCAACAGACCATCACCACACATCACTTGAATTTGGCTTTCATAGCTATAAGTGGAAATTTTAGCACACATATTCTGATTTCTATCAGCAGCAGCCAGCTTGACTATTTCTGTTTTATTTAATATACATTTCCAATGTCTGCAAATCTCCCAGGCATTCCAATATTTAACCCTCATTCTTCAGCCCTCCAATTCTGCTAGTATTCATTATTCATGTTTGCTATAAAAATAATACTTTTCTCTAAACAAGTAGACCCCAATGTCCCCCCCACCATCAGATGTAATTCAGTTGCTGCTCTTACACCTCCAAACACCTAAACAAATTCGTCTTTTGTTTACAAAACTCCGCTTTTAGAAATTTAGAAGAATGATCACAAGATTGTACAACTGGATTTGGATCAGGGACTTTGGGTTCACTTCCCAACTTGATTGTGGATTCTGTGTATAGTCAATAGACACACACACACACACACCTTATTTTCTTTTTGCAAATAGCAAAAACCTAATTTGTGTTGGGAATGTGACTTCAGTGGAACTTCCTGTTCAGGACTTCCCAACCCTCTATCTTCAAAGAGCAATGGGATGTTGATGAAGTATTAACTGTTTACTCTGTATCCCCCCCTTATTTACTACATTGTGGATTTTGCTATAAGATTGCTCATCTCTGGAGACTCACCTCTGCCTTTAGTTCCTAGCCACCCATGCACAGATCACTTGCTCTCTAATTTTTTTCCTGGCAGGATACAGTTAATTTAGAGCTAGGTCCTGCCTGCCTCTATTTAAATATATCTCCTGTTCTACAGTCCCTCCTTTGCAGTGGTGGGTTTCAAAAAAAATTAGAACCTCTTCTGTAGGTGTGGCCTGCTTTGTGGGAGTGGCTTGCCAGCCATGTGCCTGGCTGGGAGTGGCTTGGCAGTCATGTGACTGGGTGGGAGTGTCCAACTTGTAAAATGTGGTGAAACTGACTTAACAACCATCTTGCTTAGCAACCAAAATGTTGGCTCAGAAACTCTGGCATTTGAAGCATGCAAGTCTTAAAGCTGTCAAGTTACAAGACCCTTGCACCCCTAACCCTTTACAAAAAAAACCCGGGGGTGTTCAAACTTGAAAGCTTTAAGATTTGTAGACTTCAACTCCCAGAATTCCTTCTCCAGTCATGTTGGCTCAGGAACTCTGGCATTGAAGTGTGCAAGTCTTAAAGCTGTCAAGTTACAAGACCCTTGCATCCCTAACCCTTTAGAAAAAAACCCAGGGGTGTTCAAACTTGACAGCTTTAAGACTTTAAGGTTTAGATAGGATTCTTAGAGGTGGGTGGGGTGATTGGTGAGCCAGCCAATCAGTGAGCGGCGGGTGGGGCAAGAGTGCTGCGGACGGGCGGGAGGGAGGGAGCTGGAACCAGTTCTAAATGGCACGGTAGATTTGTGGAACCTCTTCTATAGAAGAGGTTAGAACTGGCGGGAACCCTCCCCTGATCCTTTGCTAATCATTGCTTAGGCCAGATTCCCATTTGTCAGGTGCAAGCAACCAGAACTACTCGCGAATAGGCCCAAGTAGATACTTTATTTCTGATCACCTATTTTACAAGAATCTTGCCAGAGTGTCTGCCTTCCTTTGGAAAATGGCAGATGTAGATGTCAGGGTTTTTGCTCAGATATTTGCTCCCACAAATTGACTCCAGGATGGAATGGCTTTTTACTCACCTTAGAAGGGCCCCTCTGCTTCAGCAGGTGATTCCACCACACTACTCTTAGGGATACATATGCAGAGACAAATGCAAATCCACATTCAATATTACAAACCACATGAAAAGCTACTAATGAGCTATTGACAGTGATGGCACTGGATATGATAGGATTAGTAGCTTTATTAGTCAGCCTCCCTTTCTATGTTTCTTGCTCCCCACACCTTTTCTCCAAGAGGTGTTATTATTTTTGACATTGGAGGGAGGGAATGTCAGCCATTTGATATTTTAAACCATAATTAACCATAATTTACCCATTGCCGGAGTGAGATCAAAGCATGTAAGCTATCCACAGCAGGCCCATTGGTGCATCGCCCTGTACAGTTAGCATGGCAGGAAAAGGCAGAGCTTGGAGGAAGGAGTATTCCTTTTTCAGATGCTTGTCCAGGTCAAGAGCAGATGAAAAAAAAAGGAAACTGCTGAGTTCAGCATGTGCAGGGATTGAAGGAGCCTTATCTCAGAAATGCCTTTAAGCTACTGAGCACGAGATTAGAGCCTGGGGAAGACCTTGGGGCTGCCTCCAATGGGGCCCTTCTTCAGTTGCCCTTGCTCCACATTGGGTGCTTCAGACCACCTGATTCCCAGTTCGGCGAAATCCCTCTAAGCCAGAAAGTGGCTGGTATCGGCTGAAGAAGGCAGCAACAGTGGGTACTGAAGGTGCTCAAGAGAGCAAGGCACAAAACTGGGCTAGAGAAGAAGGCAGCTCCAACAGGAAAGCACTGGAACCCCTCCCCAGGCTTTCCTGGGAATTCCCTTTCACTAACTGAAGGGCAAAAAAACAACTGGGTGATGGGTGCCGGTGCGAGTGTGGAGGAAAAGCATTCTCGGGAGCTGGAAAAAAAACTCAAGGAAGATGCCGAGAAGGATGCCAGGACAGTTAAGCTGTTGCTTCTTGGTAAGTAACTCCTCCAAAGGAAATCAGAGTGACCTTGTCCACATTAAGGCAGGCACTATCAAGGAGTTCTTCCTCCCTTTTCCTACAGTGTCTCATTCACTTGCATGCCTGGGTGGAAGGAGAGCAGCGTGCATTTCATTCAGAAGCAGAGCAATCTTAACCCAGAAGGTCTCCTGTCCCATCTTCTGTACATGCAGAGTGGACAACAACATTAGGAAGTCATGCAAAGGCAAAGCTTTAATCCAAGTCCCATGAAGATTTACCTCTATCCATATATACGCTGTATTTATTTATCAAATTTTAAAATCGCCCCTCTCCCTCACAGAGGGACTCTGGGTGGTGCCCAGGTAAAATATCCAATCATAAAAACAGTATATAAAATTTAAAAAGGCAAAGATGGATTAAAAGTCAATATGAAAGTTAATTAAAAGGTGAGAGCAGGTCTTTCAGGGCACTAGCCAGCCCCAGAGCTGTATGCTCCTGTATGCAATCCTTTGAAACATCAAACGGGTGGCGTAGAATAATGGTACCTGGTTCAACAATATTAACTATGAGTGGGATCCAGGTGTCTAGTGGACGGCCACGTAAGTATGAGTGAGCAATGTGATGCATCCTTGAGTGCGTCAACAGAGGGATAGTTTCAAGATTATGAGAAGTGATAGTGCTGCTTCATACTGCATTAGTGAGGCCACACTTGGAATACTTCATCCATTTCTGATCATTAAAATGCAGAGAAGATGCTGAGACCCCCAGAAAGAGTGCAGAGAAGAGCAACAATGATAAGGAGTCTACATCCCACAAGAAACAGTCAAGGGAGCTAGGTATGTCTAGCCTAATAAAGAGAAGAATTAGGGGTGATATGATAGCTGTCTTTCAGTACACAAGGAGCTGCTAAGAGAGGTGGGGTCAGCTTATTCTCCAAAGCTCCTGAAGGTAGGACAAAAAGCAATGGAGGATGGAATCTCATTAAAGAGAGATCCAAAGGAGGAACAAAGGAGAAACTTTCTGACAGTAAGAACAATTAACAAATGAAACAACTTGCTACCCTGAGTAGTGGGTGCTCCATCACTGGAGGTTTTCAAGAAACTGTTTGTCTGGGATAATGTAAGGTCTCTTGCCATGGGCAGGGAGTTGGACTAGAAAACCTCCAAGGTCTCTTCCAGCCCTATAATTCTATCCTATTTTCAACCCCAAGCAAGGCTGTAGAGCCATGTTTTTACCCTGAAGGCCAAGAGAATGGAGGCTTGCTTCACCCTTCACTTGTGAGACAAACATAAGAGGAAAAGATACCTGCACATTTTAAAGAAATTGGAACTTAAAGAAATTCCTTCTAGGTACATCTGTTGAGACATTGCTTATTCTGAGGGAAGCTTAAGGCATCTCAGACCAGCTCCTGCTGCATGTTGATGCTGATTTCCTTTGTCATTTTGGGAGCTATGCAATTAAATCTCCCTGGATCCCAAGACTTTTGCTGAGATAGTTCTGCTGGGTCCTCTGCTTTAAATATACCCTCCTTTTGCACAGATGAATAGAAGGATGGAGTGAAGAACTGTAAGTATGGTTACCTTCTCTTGTATTCTTGGCAAGACTTATTAAGCTGACCGGGTTAGTTAGCTCAGCTTTCCCAAACCACATGTTCCGTAGATGTGCTCAGATTATATTTTCAAGAATTCCCAGGCAGCAGAGCTCAAAAAGTGCGCCAAGTTAAAGCAGGATGAAATATCTAAAACAACTTGGGTCTACATTTACTATTGAGCAGCGTGTTTTTTTTTAAATGGTAGCACTGCACTGAGTTGCACATGCATATAAACGATTGCTGCAAGTGAAATATAAGGAAAAGGCGGAAACACAATGGGCATTGTGAAATGGTTCTTTGTCAGAGAAAGATGCATCTAAATATTACAGAAGTGCATGCTGTTATTGGGTCGTTCCCATAGAGAGCCATAGCTGTATTTTTTGGTCAGCAACTTTGTTCCAGAATATTGATGGACTTCTCATTGGCAATACCAGCCAACCCACAAATTAGTGCAGCCGATGGACTTCCTTTTCCCACATTATTAAGGGAGTTAAATGGAGGGCTGGCCTGTGGGAACTTCTTCTTCAGTCTTCCCTGGTCTGACTGACCATTCAGATGTTGGGATTGGAATTCCAGACTGCCTTAAACCTATGTGCCTTCCACACAGTATATGATAAGAGACAGCATGCCTCTGTTTCCCATCCTCAGGTGTGGCACTTTCATAACTTTGTGTGCTAGAGTTGCCCTTTTTCTATAAAGCACCGAGGATAAGCTGGTCAATGGCCCAGATCTCATTATCTTATTAGCTCTCCTGGAAAGGTGACCAAGGCTGACTTAGAGCATTTTATCCCGACACCTTTGGCGTTGGTAATCCTGCACAGATCCTTTGTTGCAATATAAGATGGAAAAATCCTAAAGAGGGCTTTTAGAGTCAGCCTTTGGGGGGAGGGAGGGAAGGAGGGAGGGAGGGAAGGAGGGAGGGAGGAAAGGAAGGCCTTAAATTAGGTCATAAGGCCAGCATGCCTTTAACTCAAGCTAACTTTTTAGAAAAATCATATATGAAATATTTTGCTTTTTTCCTCCTTTAAACCTTGCATTTCCTAACCCAGCTGCCAAAGTTTGAAGATAAAAAAGAATTAAGATAGTTTGATCAAATATGGAGCCAGTAAGAAAGAGGGAATCTCCATACTAGGTCATAGGTGAAGCTGACATCAATGTAGGATATTGGAAAGATTTGCACAGAAGGCTGGTATGAAATGCACGGGTACAATGATTATCTGAAAAAAAATGTCCATGCTAGATTTAAGTCTTCTTCCCAAATGGAATTTTTATAATATACTGTTGGCTGCTAAAAGACATTTGTAATAACCACCCAGTGAGTTAGATTTGGCTGAGGAAATAGGAAAATAAATGTACTAAATTGAATCTGAATCTTTCCACTTCCAATCCTGGATCTTAACCACCACATCAAAATGGTTTAAAGGCTCACTGTAGTATTTAAAATTAATGAGTGATATGATAGTTGTGATTCAAGTTTAGGAGTAATTAGTAGAGTTATAAAAGCAGATGCTGACAAGTTGAGCTTGCCCAGTAGTTGAAAAACCATTGAATCCAGTTGCAAAATGATTGAATCTATAATGATTTTTTTAATAAAACTGCTGCTGTCAAAAAAAAAAATCCAGAGAGATTAGAGTCTCCCCAAATGGGGGCAGAATAAATAGAATATAGGGATTAAGAAGCAAAATAAGGTTCTGTTTTGGTTAAATGGGAGACAACAAGGTAAGACTTTAAAGATATATAAATGAAAAGACCTTGTTTTTCTAAAGTGTAATGATGCAGAAATGAAATGTAAGTTAGGAGAGTGTAAAAGACAAAGAAAGAGGGTGGGATAGAGACAGATGGAAGCATTGATCCAGTTGCCACAAGACTGTGACAAAAAAGCAGAAATAGAAAAAATAGAGTTTGGAAGTAGAACTGAGTGAGTTTTTCTCTGTGTGCCACAAGCGGGAAGGAAAGGTTAAACAACAAAGAGCTTAACTGGAGAAAGTGGAAGGAGACAACTACTTTCTTTTCTGCAGCGAAATATCTAGTAGGGATTCCTCTCCATATGGAAGAGATAGGAGAAGGAGCCAGGAAGCCCAAGGGAGTGTCAGGCAGCAATTTGTGGCCAATGTAGTGTGTGGTGAGCGATGGATCACCAATAAGAGAATTGACAGAAAAAAATGGTTTGAAGAACCAAATGCAGGCTAGATCAGAAGGTCCAGGATGGAAAAGATACAATCTGGAAGGAGAAATCAAGCTGCGATGTGGGAGAGTTAGGAATGCTGCTACATGAGAATTTGCAGAGTCAGCTGATGATTTAGGATGTTCTGCAGGAAAGGGAGTATATTTAATATATACTCTGCTTTTAATATGTGTACTTGACCATTAGGAATGCTACAGCAAGGGGACTAGCTTCCGAGCAACTTATAAAATAGCGAATAAAATAATTCTCTCTCCCTTACTCCCTCTTCCTTTCCCTTTCCCTCTCTGTCTCTTTCTGTCTCTCTGTCTGTCTCTGTCTCTCTCTGTCTGTCTCTGTCTCTTTCTCTGTTTCTCTCCCTCTCCTCCCTCTCCCTCTCCTCCCTCTCTCTCTCCTTCCCTCTCTCTCTCCCTCCCTCTCTCTCTCCCTCCCTCCCTCCCTCCCTCCCTCCCTCCCTCTCTCTCTCTCTCTCTCTCTCTCTCGTATGTTAATAGAGGTAACTGATGCATTAACATTTATCTCCCCATTCTTGGGCACCACATTCTTAAAACAAAGTGCAAAATTATTGAGGAGAGTTCACCAAGGATTTTTTGGGAAGATCAATATTTTGAATTCAGAACAAATCTAAGAGTGCTGAAGTGCAGCAAATGGGCTCTGGTGTTAATTTGAATTTGGTGTCATATAGAAAGTATTGGGAATTGGGAACAAATACAGTTTTTGCCCCTTTTCATTTTTTGTTCCACCAGGAGCTGGAGAATCGGGGAAAAGCACCATAGTCAAGCAAATGAAGTAAGTCTTCTTCCAACAATTCCTTGACATCCTTGCCATTGCAATTGTCAGATTCTATTCATAAGAAGTCTTCCTCGTAGGAAGTGTTGAATCAGTCTGCCCAACTTATTTTAAAAGATTGCTTTATTAAATGAATAAAATAGATTCCCAAAAATAAGTAGCCTCTAGCAAGAGCTTTATTAATTTTATGGTAATACAAATGAGATCAATACCATAGACATCCTTCAAAAATAAGACTGCTGTGTAACTGCTTTGCTTGGAAATCTCTTCCCCTAATCTTGGGGGGGGGGCGGAGGGGAAACCACAATTGTGTATAAAGTGAAGGCAGCACAGGGGGACGGGGGTAGAGAAGGGGAAGCTTTATAAGCTAGCTTTCTGGCTTAGGTTTTAAAAAATAGTAGCCATTTTGTAAGATGCTTATTACAGGATCTCAACATTCCAAACATGCCAGTTTTCCAAAAACCTTTCCTTGCTCTCTGTATATTTCCCTAAATGCTTGGTGTTTGAGGAAATTAAAAATGTACCAATATCCCAACAGCCACCTTGTTTTTATTTATTCAATGTACTTTATTTTATTGTCATTGTACGTCAGTGGTGGGATACGACCGGTACGCCCCGATACGGGCATACCGGTGCCTGCTGGGAGCACCAGGTACTGTACCGATATGGTGCTCCGGACGCAACACCCGCCCACCCACTCTCCTTACCGCTATTTGTGCCGATTGGGGCATTTGCGCATGCGTACAGAGCGTAGGGCGCCTGTGCGATGCTATACCGAACAGCCAGAATGTTGTGGGCGGTGGGTACACATGCCCACCGGTTGCAATGAGGAGCTGCTACAAAGAGGTGGGGGTCAATTTATTCTCCAAAGCTCCTGAAGGTAGGAGAAAAAGCAATGGGGGATGGAATCTCATTAAAGAGAGATCCAGAGGAGGATCGAAGGAGAAATTTCCTGACAGTAAGAACAATTAACGAACGAAACAACTTGCCACCCTGAGTGGTGGGTGCTCCATCACTGGAGGTTTTCAAGAAATATTAATGCTTAACTGTAGCTATGCCACATAGGGCTATAAGCTACAGTAGGAAATAAATGCTAAACAAAATTGTATGTGATGTCCCCGTGTAATCATCAATTGATTACCATAATTTAAAGAAGTCTTTATTTTTGCATACTATATTTTTAGGTGCATGTACAAAAAATGTTAGGTATATATCAAAAACACCAAGTGTGTATGCAATCAAGAAATATATCTGTCAAAGATATAATTCAAAAGATTCACATACCATAAAGCCCCCATGCAATTGGTTGCTTTTGGGCCTGTGTTATATAAGCCCATCCCAACGAATCGCCATGGTTGATATAGGAGAAAAGTTGGTATCACACCTTGTGTTAAAGAGAAAGCAAACAAATCCCATGTACCAGCATTCAGATTTAGCATTAGGTGTGAATTAGATTTACAACGTATCTAATGGAATTCCGTTCTTGAGAATATTGCAATCTCCCTTGATAACAGAACAAAAAAAAAAAAAAAAAAAAAAGAAATCTGGAGATACTTATAATAAAACATTCAAGGAAAAATGAATCAGAAGCTGTGTCTCTCTGTAACATGTAATTTGCCTGAGGAATATACTTAGTGCAGTGTTATTGAACCTTGGCAACTTTAAGAACTATGGACTTCAACTCCCAGAATTCTCCAGCCAACATCTAATGTTCCTGAGAACGTCTGGATTCATTTTCTGTTGTTATCTTCCATAGAATTATCCATAAAGATGGCTATTCTTTAGAGGAGTGCTTGGAATTCATCTCCATTATCTACAGCAACACCCTGCAGTCCATGCTGTCCATAGTGAGGGCAATGGGCATCCTGAACATCCAATATGGAGACCCAGCCAGACAGGTTGGTCATTGAGGAATTGTTATGTTCGTATCTGGTTGTTCTTTGGGCTTTCATTCATTTATCAGACTTATATGGCAGCTCAACTCACCAGAAGTGACTCTAGTCATAATAAATATATAAAAACAAACCTTATAAAAGTATAAAACAATCATTCAAAGTTAAAGCATTATTAAAAATTAAATAATTTGGTATCTTGTCGCTATCTTCCACAACAAAAATGTCTGATAAAAATGAAAGGAAATGGAAATGGGCAATGGGTAATGGACAGTTAATGCGATTTGGACAATTGGGATTATACAAACATCCAGAGAAATTATTTCCAAAGATAACAAAAAAGAATGTAGGCCAGAGAAACTCAAAGCAATCATCCTTCTAACTCTTTTTGCCCAGACTCCTTTTTTCAGTGAAGGAGGAAGTGAAGGACTCCCCCCCCCCTTTCCACCTTTCAGGAAAGTCTCATTGATTGAACGTCATCTTCTGTCTCACTTGTAGGATGATTCCCGTATGTTGCTGCACTTAGCGGATACTATTGACGAGGGAACCATGCCTAAGGAGATGTCGGACATCATTGTCCGACTCTGGAAAGATACGGGCATCCAGGCCTGCTTCGATAGAGCCTCAGAGTTCCAGTTGAATGACTCAGCTGGCTAGTAAGAGATCTTAGAAACTTTGAAATGGAGGGTATGGCTTGGATCCAGGGATTGTTATGAGTGTGCAGGATGATTCCCAGCCTAATTTAGTTACAATGGAAGATACTAGATGTAAATGGGGGCATATGTCTCTTTTCCCATATTATACAGATCTGATGCTTGCTTAGGCCCTTTCTTAACCAACTGAATTCCTATATATCTGCCTCAGGTGGAAAGAGAAAGATTGTTCCCACACTACAGGCAGATATAATGGAATACAGAGTCAGAGGAGAGGGGTTTTATAGCAGTGGTGAAATTCCGTGGCACGACAAAACCGCGGTCCACTAAAGCGCGCCCGATTAAAGCGCGTCGCTGACGTCATCAGCAGCGCGACAAAAAAGACCGCGGAGAAAAAAGGGCGCTTTAAAAAGCGCTTTTAAAGCAAGCCGATTCACGTAAAGGTAAGGGTTAGGGTTAGGGTTAGGGTTAGGGTTAGGTTAAGGGTTAGGGTTAGGGTTAGGTTTCGGGTTAGGGTTAGGGTTAGGGTTAGGTTAAGGGTTAGGGTTACGTTTAGGGTTACGTTAAGTGTTAGGGTTAGGGTTAGGGTTAGGTTAAGGGTTAGCGTTAGGTTTAGGGTTAGGTTTAGGGTTAGGGTTAGGGTTAGGTTTAGGTTTAGGGTTATGTTAAGGGTTAGGTTTAGGGTTAGGTTTGGGGGGGTTAGGTTTAGGTTTACGCGTTAATTTTACCTTTACCTCTCAAAGCGTGCTTTTTTCGTCGCGCTGTGATGACGTCAGGTACGCGGTTTCATCGAGCGCGCTTTAATCGACCGCGGTTTTGTGGTGGAACCGTGAAATTCAATTTTTTTTTACTACCGGTTCTGTGGGTGTGGCTTGGTGGGCATGGCAGGGGAAGGATACTGCAAAATGCCCATTCCCACCCCACTCCTGGGGAAAGAACATTGCAAAATCCCCATTCTCTCCCCACTCTGGGGCCAGCCAGAGGTGGTATTTGCTGGTTCTCCAAACTACTCAAAATTTCTGCTACCAAAACCTGTCAGAACCAGCTGAATTTCATCCCTTCTTTATAGCCAAAGTGGCAATTTTCAACTACTGCAGTAGGCAATGTGCACCATCCCCTTACTTTTAGGAAGCCATATAAGATGTACAGGGGGACCTTAACAGGATCGTTTCTCTGAGTGGGTGTGAGGGGAAGAGAAATGTTCCTTGGGATTCTCTGGCTTCTTTGACAAAAATGATCCTATCTGAATATTCTCTCTCCAAACTCTTTCAGACCCCACTGTTCTTCAAGAAAAAAAGGGGCCAGATATTTCAAAATCCCACAGTTTGCCCAATATCTTAAGAGATCGAAGCTGAAAGATCCAGGGTTCTTCTGCATCAATTACATGATAGAACTATATTTCTATACCTGCAGTTACCTGAATGATGTGGCACGGTTGGTAACTCCCGGATATGTTCCCACAGAGCAGGATGTTCTCCGCTCTAGAGTTAAGACCACTGGGATCATCGAAACCCAGTTTTCCTTCAAGGATCTCCACTTCAGGTATTGTATGTCCTAAGCAGTGATCCACCAATAAGAAGATCGTCATCTGAGTCTAATAGCCTTACTTTCAATAGGTCAGAAAATAGGTTTTTAAAAAAGATTTTGAATGTTCAAAATTGTTCACTGAACAATAGAGGATAAAGGTTGTGTCAGTGGTGGGTTTCAAAAATGTTTGGAACCTCTTCTGTAGGTGTGGCCTGCTTTCCGGGTCCACTGGTGGAACCTCTTCTAACCGGTTCGGTAGATTTGACAAACCGGTTCTACCGAACTGGTGTGAACTGGCAAGAACCCACCTCTGGGTTGTGGATATACGTGATTTGTGGGAGTTTTTTTAGATTCATGATTCTTGATTGTTAATACATTCACAGATAAACCTTGAGACATTGATTGATTTGGTTCTACTGCTGGGACAGTTGTCGTTTTTTTTCTCCATGGATGGTATTTTTGGTTGCATGTGTCCACTGCTTCTCTCCCATTCACTTCCCAATCTCACTCTCTGTTCCAAGGATGCTCTGGGGAAATGGGCTTCCTTTTGTGCAAATTGTCCCCCCCTTTTCTGGAATGGGGGGGCAGGGAGAGCACACAGGCACTGAGAATTGGCCAAGAGGCAGGTGGGCTGGGACAGTGCAGTGATGGGGATGGTGCAGAGGTGGGTTCCTACAAGTTTGCACCTGTTCGGTAGAACCGGTTCGTCAAATTTACCGAACCAGTTAGAAGAGGTTCCACCAGTGGACCCGAGAAAGCAGGCCACACCTTCCAAAGAGGTTCCCAAAATTTTTGAACCCCCCCCCACACACACACTCACACTCACACAGAGAGAGAAAGAGAAAGAAAGGAAGAAAGAAATTAAAAAAGAAAGAAAAAGTGAGAGAGATGAAAGAAAAAAAGGAAAAAGGGACAGAAACACAACAGGAACGAAAGAGAAAGAGAGAGAGAGAGAGAGAGAGAGAACACATGGCCGACAAGCCACTCCTACCAGGTCACATGGCTGGCAAGCCACTCCCACAAAGGAGGCCACACCCACAGAGTAGGTTCAAAAAAAATTTGAAACCCACCACTGGGATGGTGGATATATGTGATTTGTATGTGCCGTGGCTGGTTAGGAGCTGCCCAGTCTCTCCTCCTGATCAGCATTTCTATTGGCATACAAGAGGAATCAGAAATCCTGTTTTGTGATGGGTTGGGATGCAAGAAAGCCTTTGCTAAAGGCTTCTACAGTAAAGAGAAATGATTGATATAATTCATCCCATGGAAATTCACTGAGTGATTTTGGGCCAGCCATTCAAGTTAGGCCAACGCTGTTGTTGGGGATAAAGATATCCTTGAACTCCAGAAGAAAAGATGGAACATTAATTTGCACCTTTAAAATAAGGGGAAAAAAATAGTAACAATTTAAAAACTGGAGGGAATGTATCTTCTCAGAGCATAGTATCTGAAATTCAGATAATATATATTAATCTTTCACACTGAGCCCTGAAAACAGACAGAAATCAACATTGAAGGCTAGAAGTAATTCAATAATATAGAACAGCTATTGAACAGAAAAGTAGAGGAAGAGAACGATGATAATAAAAAAAAAACTGATCATATCTGCATTGTCTGAAATACCTTATGTGCACTTATCCAGGAAGGAGTATGAAAGATTAGCAGTTTAATAAAAACCACTTTTTATTTTTGTGAGGATGCACTGACCCCTACTGATGTAGGGTTGGAATAACCACATTTCCTTCTGAATAAAAAGATTTTCAAGGGCATTTTATTATTTTATTCAATAGTCTTTCATTTCTTGTTAGAACACCTCGATGTGGCTTTTCCTAATGACCCTCTTTTCCCTGTATATACTGCTTGCATTTCCATATTTTTCCATTTCAATTAAATTGATAAAATACAGAAGTCTATTTCAAAAACTTATTTAAAAAGAGAGATACTTTTGCAGTTCATCCCAGGTTGCAGCTGAAAGCAGCAGCCAGGAAAATACACCTGAATTACTGTGAAAAAGAGTAGTCAAAGAACGTTCAGGTTTGTTAAAAATCTCACCTTTGACCTTTTTCTTGGCTATCAGAGTTGAGAGTGAAATATGCAAAGTTGTTCCAGTGCCCATTGAAGAAATTCCTTGCCAGATCCTTCCGCTCTGTCAGTCTTGGTCTTCAGTTCCCAGCTTTACAAATCCCCATTGCTTGACCACTTCCTTCCTATGTACTTGCACATCTTCTGCCTTTAGAGTCGATGTTGGTTCCCTTTCCCCTTGTTCCTACTTCCTCTTCCTGGGCTCACCATATGTTTAACCCAGTTCAGGTTTTCACTAGTGGTTCTGGAAAATTACCAGCTAAGTGACTGGGATAAAAGTCACCATTTCAGGGAGGCTTCCTCCAGGAAATGCCTGAAATCCCCATTAGTCTTTAAATAAGGAGAGACCTTCTAGCATCTTCAGTTACTTCTCCATCAGGTAGACAGGTAATGGGCTTGACTAAATGAGATTAACCCAGTGTTTCTCAGCCTTGGCAACTTAAAGATGGATGTATTTCAACTCCCAGCATAGGAATTCTGGGAGTTGAAGACCACCCTGCTTAAAGTTGCCAAGGTTGAGAAACACTGGATTAATGTAACCCCTTGCTGATCTATTTTGGTTTAATGCAGTGGTGGGTTTCAAAAATTGTTCGAACCTACTCTGTGGCCTCCTTTGTGGGAGTGGCTTGCCGCCCATGTGACCGGATGGGAGTGGCTTGCCGCCCATGTGACTGGATATGAAGATGCCGACGACACTTGTCAGAACCACCTTAAATTACCTCACACACAGCACTGGCATGCATAAGAATATGATGTAAAGTTGTTTTTTTAAAAGGCATCTTTGGTTTGTGTTAAAACAACTTCAACACACGCAATGTTCTGATTGCACCACAAACGCAGTAGTCATCCTTACCTTTCACAGAGGCACTGAGTTTTATAAATATGAGCATGATAGTGTAGAATAATCATATCCAAGAACCAGTGGTGGGTTTCAAAAATGTTTGGAACCTCTTCTGTAGGTGTGGCCTGCTTTCTGGATCCACTGGTGGAACCTCTTCTAACCGGTTCGGTAGATTTGACGAACCGGTTCTATTGAATAGGTGCGAACTGGTAGGAACCCACCTCTGGTTTAATGTAATATCACCATAGGTTAAGTAAGCCTGTGAATCTCGTGTGTGTGTGTGTGTGTGTGTGTGTGTGTGTGTGTGTGTGTGTGTTCCTATAATACAGTATCCTCTTACAGTTAGCTTAGTTTTGGAAAAATGACTGATACACTCCAGTGCTCTTTATTTTCTGAGCCTGCTTTTCAGATTACTGCTAACTCTGCCCCACACTCATCATTTCTAATCCCCTTTACTTATCATCCCTTTAAATTATTTCTCAATTGGTTTTCCACAATTCCTTCAAACGGCTTGCTTTTTCCCATCTGTCCTTGAGTGAGCCTCCTTGATTTTTCTTAAATCTTAATTAATTAATTGATGTCTTAATTAAATGGCAGAACTTATTTTCTCTGCAAAACTATTATTGGCCCTGCAGTTTTAAATCTTGCCAGACAGATAATTTTACTTCTTCTCTGAAAAGATACACTTTAAGCGTTTTGATATACCATATTTTTCAGTATAAGACGCACCTTTTTTCCTCTAAAAAGAGGCTGAACATCTGGGTGCATCTTATACACCAAATAGAGCAATTTTTGCCTCCTGAAGCCCCGCCTCTTCACCAAAATGGCCATGCATAGCATTATGGAGGCTTTCAGAGATCTCCTGGGGGCTGGAGCAGGCATAAATGAATGAAAAATGGTCCGTTTTCCCCCCAGCAGCACTCTATAAGCCTCCATAAGGCTATGCATGCATTTTTTTTTTGACAAAAGGCCTGTTTTTGCAAAAAATGGGCCAGTGTTTTGCTTGTTTTTTACCCCCTCAGGAGTACTCTACAAGCCCCTCCCCCGGCTATTCATGCCTTTTTTTAAAAAACAGGCCCGTTTTTGTGAAAAACGGGCCGTTTTGTGGAGATTTGCAGTGTGCAAAAACTCCCCCCCCCCTTTTCAGAAAGCTGTTTAGTTAGTGTGGTTGATGAGAATTACATTGATCAAGTGCTGCGCCAGCAGAAACAAAGTTTTTGGTGCTACAGGTTGTCAGCGATTTCCTTCTCCAGTACATGGATAAATACACCTGGAAACATCTACCTACCTACCTACTCGCTCTCTCTCTACCTGCCTACTGTATTTCTCCCTCTTTCTCTCTCTCTCCATCTACCATCTACCTCTCCCCAACTGCCTACTCTCTCTCTCTCTCTCCCCCTACCTATCTACTGTATTTCTCTCTCTCTTTATTTCATATATATATATATATATCATATTTATTTCATATATATATATATATATATATATTCCACATGGAATATATATATATATATATATATATATATATATATATATATATATATATATATATATATATATATATATATATATATATATATATATATATATATATAAAGTCACAACCCCTGGTATGCCCAAATATGGGAGGAAGGTCACACTTCCATTCTGGCTCGTCACAAGAGACCATCCAGACAGAAACCCAATATTTTTTACTGTTGCCTTTTTGTTACATTTGTTATATTTGTGCTGATAAATAAATAAAGGGAGACTAGTATAGATCTATTTCAAGCTATTTAGCTCTCATCAGCTAGCCTGGCCTGGCTGATAAGGAGTCGAGCTCTGTAGCTCAATGGTTAACACATCTGCCTAAGAGGCAATAGAGCACAGGTTCGATTCCCAGCAAGGGTATGGCTAGCTGATCCCTCTACCTATCTACCTACCTACCAACCTACTCTCTCTCTCTCTCTCTCCCTACCTATCTACTGTACTTCTGTCTCTCTCTATTTCTCTCTCTATATCCCTCTACCTACATATCTACACACTTTCTCTCTCTCCCTACCTACCTACTGTATTTCTCTCTCCATCCCTACCTATCTACTCTATTTTTCTCTCTATTTTTCTCTCTATCCCTCTATCTACCAACCTACCTACTCTCTCTCTCTCTCCCTATCTACTGTATCTACTATATTTCTCTATCTCTATCTCTCTCTAGTTCTCTCTCCCTCTACCTACCTACCTATCCACACATTCTCTCTCCCTACCTATCTACTGTATTTCTCTCTCTCTCTCTAGCCCTTTGTCTACCTACCTAACTACTTTCTCTCTGCCTACCTACCTACTGTATTTCTCTCTCTTTCTCTCCCTCTCTATCCCTTTATCTACCTACCTACTTTTTTTTAAAAAAATGCCTCTTCAAAACCTGAATGTGTCTTATATTCCGGTGGGCCTTATACTCCAACAAATACGGTAATTCTTTTGTGAACAGTGCTGAAGTGGGAGAGTCACTTCATCATGAGAAGTGCAGTAAAGTATTAACAAGTCACAATTCTGGTTCTGTTCATTTCTGTTTGGCCAATTCCTCTTCTGCCAATATCGTTTTTGTCTCGGTCTGTTTCTTTGCTGGATGCAAATTTGCCTTTAAAACATCAACATAAGAAGAAATATGCTTTTGCCTGCATTCTTCCCAACACAACTTTTGAGACTTTTCCATAATAAGTTCATGAAATATTTTCCTTTATATGGATATTTGGGTATGTATGCTTTGAAGTTTGAACTGGATTAAAAGAAACGGACAAATTGAGGTTTCTATTATTTAAGGCTATTCTGTTTCAAATATTCAAAACAGGTACAAGTACTGCTCAGCTTATGACTGTAATGGAGCCTGGAATTTGCATACACCATGTCAGTCATAAGTTAAGGCAGCTACATCAGTGGTGGTATTCAAAAATTTTTTACCACCAGTTCTGTGGGCATGGCTTGGTGGGCATGGCAGGGGAAGGATACTGTAAAATCTCTATGTCCACTCTAGGGGAAGGTTACAGCAAAATCCCCATTCCCTCCCGATCAGCTGGGACTAGGGAGGCAGAGAATAGATGGGGGCAGGGCCAGACAAGTGGTATTTACTGGTTCTCCAAACTACTCAAAATTTCTGCTACTGGTTCTCCAGAACTAATCAGAACCTGCTGAATACCAACTCTGAACTACATGACTGAGCCGATTTTACATTTCGTGGAGAGGTCATTCTGTCAATGTCATAAAGCGAATGCCACTGTGGTTGTAAATTAAATACTATGTTCATTAAGCAAATACACCCATTTCTATGGGATTTTTTTTTCCAGAAACTGGCAAAAAAGATCAAACTGGGGGGAAAAAATGCCATAAATTGAGGTCACATGACTGTGGAATGCTGCAACTATCAATAAAGACAAGTAGGTTTTGCCAAGTGGCCAAAATGCAGTCATGTGAGTGTGTGAGTGAGTGACCATTGGAATCAGAACTGGGTCATAAGGAGCTTTGGAGGGGAAGTGTTCATTATAACTTTGAACAATCACTAAGTAACCCATCATTACCGGAGGGCTACTCTATTGTGAATTAAATAAAGATAGGAAATGAAAGCATTTCTTTTAAAATTCTTGATTACACCAATTCCTCAACTTCCTGGCAGGATGTTTGATGTCGGAGGCCAGCGCTCAGAGCGCAAGAAGTGGATCCATTGCTTTGAAGGCGTCACCTGCATCATTTTCATTGCTGCTCTCAGCGCCTACGATATGGTCCTGGTGGAAGATGATGACGTGGTAAGGGGCATCCAAAGTCATCTTCCAATTCTTCTGATTATAGCAAATTAAAGAAATTATGCGTTTTTTTTCCAACCAAGATTTAAAGGGGCAGTTTCTTTTATTCTTGGGGTGGAGAATTTACTTGTGAAAAGGAGATTGCTATAACCCCTGAAGGTAAGTTTCACAAGTTTCATACCATTCTATGAATTGTAGATAATGGAGAAGGATAGGGACTATACACAACTTGGCTAAACTAAAAATCATAGGGTTCACCTAACAATTATGGCAGACACAGACAAAGACACACAATTCATTTGCTTTTCTACTTCTTTAGGTATCCCACCACAAAAAATGATCTTGAAGTTTTGTCAGATTCATCCCAAAATAAAATTTCTGTTCCTCTTTTTAGGGAAAGGAGTGGTGCAGTGGCCAAGAGGTGGAGCTCTTGTCTCACAAATGTTGTTTATTAGTCTTGTATGCCGCCCACTCCCGGAGGACTCCGCGCGGCATACAAGACAAATCAGGGGGCTGTGAGTTTGATCCTAGGTAGAGGCTGATATTTCTCTCTCTGGGCATAATGAGAATATAGTTGCTGAGCAAAACTCCACATTAGCGACAGGAAGGGCATCTGGCTAGTAAACCCTCTGCTAGCTCCATTCAGTTGCTCAGATTCCATCCCCCAAGAGATTATGGGGTCATTAATAACAGTTTTAGGGATAAATTGTTTAGATTGTGTGCACATCTTTAGTAACTGAAATGTAGCTGAACTGAATAAGGGGAACAAAAAGTGCCCTGGGTTTTTTGTTCCTTGTTTCAGAATCGCATGCATGAGAGCTTGCACCTCTTCAACAGCATCTGCAATCACCGATACTTTGCCACCACGTCCATTGTTCTTTTCCTCAATAAGAAAGATGTTTTCCAAGAAAAGATCAAGAAGGCCCACCTCAGCATCTGCTTCCCAGATTATGAAGGTGAGTTCCAGTCAGCAGCATGCAGGCTTGTGTGGATATACTTGGAAGTAGAGTTTTACATTTCCAGTCAATTATACAGTGATGGAGGAGCATACAAACGTCATACTAGGTAGCATGGAAAGTAACAAAAAATATTATATGGATCATATGGCTAAAACCTGAACGCCTAAAGGATGACATCTGGTTTTGGCATTCTATAAAATGATCATTAAGAGTCCAAAGAGAAAGAAGCAGGTCCTTAGCTCTGCCCTGTTGGATTAATTCCCTTCAGATGTTTGGATCATAATTTCCATTGGTTTGCTGAGCAACAGCTATGCTGGCAGGGACCGATGGAAGTTGTAGTACAACACATCTGGCTGATGCCAATTTAGGGAAGGCTGATTTAGATAAAGCCAGATAGGAAACTATCACGTTACACTACCAGGAAAGAAATCAGCAATAAAAATGAATTTTTAACATCATCAACCATGGTCTCCTTCTTCCATTTTTATCTGCACAAGTTCTCCCTGTGGGGGAGAAAAAGCTGCCCTGAACTCCAGCTACTCTTAAAAAGCAAGTTATCTTCTATTTCCCTTGCTGCCGCTCATGATCATTACTTTATTACAAGACATTTGTTTTGAAAAATAAACACTAGAGGGCCTCAGTCCTCTGTGAAATAGGGCATACTTTTCTGCCATGTAAACCAGAATTATGTTATTATCCGCTGTTTCTTCTAGGAATACATTTGTGTGTTCAGTATTTGTTGTTTTACACTGTAAATGTAGCCATGTTTAAGAGCACGCACCCATGTTATGGTTGCAGAGATGCCTTCTTCTCAGTTGTTCCAATACTGGAAGAAAATACAACATAATGGGGAGTGCAAAGCTGCTAAGAGTGTGTTGGGCAATTCACCCAACAGAACTTCTCAAAAAATTACCTTTTAGGAAACGGTGTTGAGAGAGATTTCAATCACTGAAAGGGCAATAGAGGCCCCATGTGCTTAGTTCCAGACTGCCTACTTTTCAAGCATTCAGAGATAAGTGATATAAGTGGGTGACGTTCAGTAAAATAGGCAGGATTTGATTATTCCCTGGGAGGGAAGCTCTGTACAATGTAGCTGATCATTCAACAATGAATACCGAACACTTCTTAACAACTGCAATGTTCAGTGCACTAAGATTCTGCTTAGTATAGATAGGTATCATTTCCTCAATATGAAGTTTTGGCTCATTCTGGACAAATGAACACTATTCTGAGCCAGGAGGGCTTGTGTTACTCTATAGGTGAAGCTATTCTTTTATTACCACCTCTCTGCAGGGACCAATACATATGAAGATGCAGGTGCCTATATCAAAGTCCAATTCCTGGAATTGAATATAAGAAGGGATGTGAAGGAAATCTACTCACATATGACCTGTGCCACAGACACAGAAAATGTCAAGTTTGTCTTTGATGCTGTCACTGACATCATCATCAAGGAAAATCTGAAGGACTGTGGCCTCTTCTGATTGCAAGTGTTTGTTTTTCCTAACTTGTTGGCTCTGGCAAGGCAGGGTCAGATGGGTGGATAGATATGAAGGCTAGGCGAGGGGGGCTTACCTTGAATAAAATTCCATTCATTGAAGCAACGTATATATATTTAAGCCAAATAAAGTTGTACAAAATTTCTGTAAAAGTGTCAAGAACCCTTCAGGCAGATTGGGGGGTGGGGGTGGGAGACAAGGGTGTGTGTGTGTGGAATTGAGGCCAATGTCCAAGCCAGATTTTTATCTAATTACATACATAGGCTAATGGAGAACTTTCAAGATATACAAATTGAGCCTTATCAAATATAGTCTAATGGCAAGTTGCAATAAGGGCTCCCCCAGTTTATTTGGGAGAAGCAAAAAGCAATTTCCCAGTTCTTGGAAATATACTATATATTCCAGCTGTTATTTTCTTCTGCAAACATTGTAACAGTGGTGTAGTGTCTAATACCAGTGGAAACACTGGGATTTGAATTTCTAGGGATTTTTTTTGAAACCTGGAAAGTCTGTTCCTTTTGATTATAAATTCAGAACAGTTGGATGACAGCTATCTAGTTTGGGCATCACATGTATAAAAGGGGGGGGGGTAAGGAAACCCTGGTCAATGAAAATTAGCAATTTGCCAGTGAATTTCAGAAGTGAAATTTTGGGTCAGTGGGGAATTATTAAAAGTGCAATGAAAAATTATAGACCCCTGTGATTAGAGTAAAATAAATTATTGGCATTGAGGGATTACCGCAGAGATTTAGAGTAGGGAGGGCCTGCATAATCGAAGAGGGTTGGTAGCTTGTTCTGAATGTTTCCACAGAGATCCATGACTTCTAGCTCTGCTTGCGGTCTTCTTCAAGGCATTGTATGAACAACTATGTCAAGCAAACTCAGAATTAAATGCCTCGATCCAGCTGGCCTCCTCTGATGTTCACAGAAGGTGGAGGGATTGAAAGAATACAACATATGAAGCCAACATGAAGCCAGATTGTAGGACCTCAGTGCTCCTCACTATGTAATGCACCCTTTCTACAGGCATTCCTGCTCATCTTAATTAAAATCAGTATTGTCAATTCAGCTAAGTAAAAGGGCAACAACATTTCCCCTCTGCAAATTGATGCTATCTGAAATAATTATCCAGACTCAAGAAGAAAAATACTTATTCTATCCCAGGAGCTGGGCTACACAAGTCATTTGTAGCTTACTAATTTTTTTTTTTTTTAACCATTAGAAAAAACTGCTACTAGATGTTTCCCAACTGTGGTATGCTTGCATTTTGACATTTCTTCATTACTTTCACTTTCAGCAGGAAAAGCAGGCCAGCAAATTCTTTCTTCCAGTATCTGAGCCACAGCTGTGCCTCTAAGGGGTAAAAGCGGTTAGCATGTGTGGCCTTGCCTCAACAATGAACCTGCTTGCTGATACTGCCTAATTTTGCTAATGTCTTTCTCCTTGTTCACTCTTGATTTTTCGTTAACGGCACCGCTTTTTCTGGATGACGGGAGACATGGCGATTACCGCAACTATGCATTGTATTTTGAACCTGTGTTTCTTCTGGTTTTGCACACTTGGGAGCTTCTGTGACAAACTTGCTCCATCTGTTCACCACAGAAAGGAGCAGTAATGAGACCAGTCAGAAGGCTGCCTGATGAAGATCAAATAGAAGCCTGTTCAAATCTGGTGATGGCCATCCCCAGCACAAATCATGGCAACTAAGGGTGTTTGTGTGTAACTATTTGTGATTCATGGTGACAGGTCACTCTTCTCCTCCTACAGGTTCTAAGATTTATGGTAGCTTCCACTTGTTAGTCATGGATTTGACCCTTCAGGTAAACTTCATCTTGGAAGATGTTGGTCAAGTCACTTAATATTATTTGCTACGGGCAAACACATCTGTGGTCCACATTTTTCTTATTATTTGTGAGGTGCAGGAGGCGGCAAGTGTGGTCACCTCCTGGCTGCTGCTGTGTTGCAATATTTTTGGGGAGGGCTTATTTTAGTACATGAGCTCAAAAGCCCGATTGGGCTTATTATCTGTGGAGGTCTTATTTTCAGGGAAACAGGGTACTTAGTGCAAATTGAATAAAAGTAATAAGAAAAAACGACTGTTTGCATTGTGAACTTTATGAAAAATGTGTACAAACAACTCAGAACAAGTTACAAGTGTTGTCTATGGCTTATATGTTTTGCATTCAAATAATGTCATAGATAATACTGTGTGCATTCAGCATATTTCAAATATTGTGTTTCATCTTTCACAATTCCACAGCTTCTGATAAAATGCATTATTACAGTATCTTTTTTAAAAGTCTTCCTTTATCTCTCACCAAATTGCATGTGTATTGTGGACAATTCCATAAAGATACAGTAGGAAAAATCCTGATATATTGCTTTACGAGTGATTTTGGTATTTTCAGGTTAAACTCTATGACTGAATGCTTTTCTTGAAAACAAGAAACAAGAATAGCAAGGATATTTCTCTTAATGCCTCCCATTAGTTCAAGCAAGGAGGGGCAGCCAACATGCTGGATGCCCTGGCAGAAATTCAAGGGCCAATACTTCACTGCAGCACGTGGGAAGACCAGAGGTTCCTGTACTTTCTTCAGTATTTCCTTACAACACGACGCTTTTGATCTATCTAGATTATAAGCCGAAGGAGGAACATATACCATAGAATGATAGAGTTGGAAGGGACCTTGGTGATCTTCTAGTCCAACCCCCTGCACAAGCAGGAAACCCTGTATCAATGATGGCAAATCTTTTCGGCACCGAGTGCCCAAACCAGAACATGTGTGCTTGCACACCACAGCTCCGGAAACTCAAAGACCAGCTGGCTGGTATGCATGTACCTGCCGGTCACCTGATCTTCTGGTTTCTGGCTCACGCATGCATGCCAGCTAGCTGGTCTTTGGGTTTTTGGCATGAATATGCGCACTGGCCAGCTGTTCTTTTGGTTTCCGGTGCACGTGAAGACCAGCTTTCCTGCGCACATGCACGCACCGGAAACCAGAAGAGCAGCTAGTGATGGTGTGCGTGCCCACAGAAAGGACTTTGTGTACCACCTCTGCCATGCGTGCCATAGGTTCACCATCATGGCCCTATATCATTTCAGACAAATGGCTGAACAATATGTTGTTAATAATCTTGTGTTGGGGCAACCACAACTTCTGGAGGCAAATCGTTTCACTGATTGTTCTGTCAGAACTGTCATTTCTTAGTTCTATGTTGGTTCTTGCCTTGATTAGTTTCCATCCATTGCTTCTTGCCTGGCCTTCAGGCGCTTTTGAGAATAGCTTGAACACCCTCTTTCTTGTGGCAGCCCCTCAAATATTGGAAGCGAAATATTGAAATATGCCACTATTATGTATTTAGGGAAAAACTATATTTGAAGATTATAACACATTTCCCTTTTTCTGTATTTAATTATTATTCATAACTTATATTTTCCCTTTTAGCCTTGTGGGGCATTCTGTTCATGTTTGCGTATTTCAGGAGGGGAAAAAACAAACACTCACTCAGGCCACAAAACCCTTTAGAAGGACCAAACATATGGGGTAAAAGATAGTATGTTTCCAAAATAGGGATGTTTCAACTTTATAAAGAGAGCTTGTGCAATGTGGTGGGGTTTTTTTTAAGGTGTTTTGGGCTACATCTCCCATGTACCTCAATCATAATATCCAATGACCTTGCAGCTGCAGTCAAAGAAATCTACAAGGTTGGTTTTTTTTTAAAGCCTAGGAGAAGCTAACAAACCTGTATCATGAGCCAAGGAAAATCATCCGATCATTAAAACCCACCGTGAAATACCACGCTCAAATATATTTGGAACGATGGAAGAAAAGCAACACACTTCAAAGCAGGCTTTCTTTCTACTTTTTATTATTTCAAACCATGTGAACAATTTGGTAAAACGTGATAAAAGCTAGGCTGCGTCTGACGGTTACTAATGGCCCAGTGCCGTTCAATTGCACAGCAGGCAGGACCGCTTTACATACAGCAGCGTTTCTTCAGCTGACACTACAGTTAGAGCTAAGAAAAAGACATGAAAATAGACCTGACTTTATGCAGCAACCTCAGCTGCACCCTCAGGCCCTGGGGTGGGGCACAAAGGAATGGAAAGAAGTTTGACATTGCTTAGTGGAATCTTAGCCCTTAGGAGCCTAATTCTGTGGCCAGGAAGAAACACGTTTTAATGCACGGGCACTGCCCCCTCATAAAAAGCTTGCCCTGGTCCACAGCAAAAAAGGGAGAGAAGGGCTGGAAAACAGGGGAAAGAACCCACTGTTATTCTATTCTAAGCACAATGCACGTTGAAGCAAACTAAGGAACAGATGTAAACATACAGACACCCTCAAGGCACAAATTTACTAGAGAAGATGAGCTCATACTGGGCAACTCGACCATTTACTACTGGACATTTTAAATACGATTTTTTTTAAAAAGCGTTTCTTATAAAACAATAGACCAGCTTTTCCTGCACAAATTGATTCTTAAGGAATGTGTTTGGTTTTTGTTTTTTTGCTGGTCTGTGCAAATTACAGAGGTAGGAGCTAAAAAACTTGCTCCATGGCAAGAGCTCCACTTGATGGAAGGTTGAAAAAAAACCAAATGGACTGTAGAATGCTTTTTTGGCAGGGCCAGACAGAAAGTTGCTTGGACAAAAATAAAGCAAAAAGGGGGGGAAACGCCCCGAAAACCCACCTTGTCTCTTAAAAAAGAAGGTAAAGATCATGGCAAACATATCCAAAGCCCTCTCACTTGCTACCATCTGGTTTTCATTTAAAGAAAGAGAAGAAAGGGGCATATATGGAAATGTTACAACTATGGCAAGTAAACCAATCATTGGTACTTTAGTAAGGCTTTGTGGGCATAGGGAGAAGACAAACAGCCTGCAGGAGGCACCTAGACAGCACAGAGCAGGGGAAACAATGGGTCCTGTCCTTTGGACAGGAAGAATTGCCAAAGTCTCATCATTAGGAATATTTAAAGGAATGGAACAAAACTTAAGAAGCAAAAGTTGTTAAATGATGCAGTCCTCCCTTCATCAACACCAGCCTCTTCCTCATATGGAGCAGTTCAAGTATCCTGCAGTGGGAAGAGCAAAAGGAAGTTCATATACACTTACAGAAGACCCTGGAGTTACAAAACTCTGTATTTGGAGACAAGAGTGCATTCTGGGGATTCCAGAAAGTTCCATTTTGATTTGGATTAAGCCAATCCAGTTGTTCCATGACAGGCTCAACATTGTCCTGAAAACAAGCTTTCCAGAAAGGGAAGTATTTCAACTACACTTGGAAACTTCTAAAAAAAATTCCTGGAATAGCTTAGATCACTTTGGTTTCGAGGACTTCTTTTCTCCTGGAATTCTTGGTTCCTAAAATATAAGATTTGGATATTCCTAAGAGCATTCAAAGGAAGGCTCAGGCCTGAAGTGGTCTGCTATATACTACTTGTCTAAGCAAGAGAACAGGATATCTCTAAGGTACACACAAAAACACATCACATCCAGTATGGCATTCACTCTGCCCTGCATATATACTTATTTAGTCTCTGAAGTCTCTAATTTTTAGTCTCTAAAAATAGTTGCTAATGTAAGCTGGAATCTTGAATCATTAACCCCCGAATCATGGGTATTTTAGTAAGGCTTTGTGGTTCATAGTGGTTTAGACAAATCCAAATTAACATAACCACTACACAAATACGATCTACATTTTGACGATGGACTTTGTCAGATACGAAAACCCATCTTATATCCAGAAAGCCATGATCTCCACTGCATATTTTTATACTCAGTGAATATCAATGATGACATGGAAAGTATTAGTCCCCTGCATCCAATTAGACTTGTATATTCCCTGAGACACTTCAGATAAGTGCATCCAGTCTTGCTTTCCGGAAACTGGCACAGATATCTGTTTTAAAGTTTCCAAGTGTGATTATTCATCACAAGTAGCCTTAAACTGTCTCATTATTCTAACAATGCCTCACCTTTCTATCTTCCTCAGTAGATGCCATCTGAAGAGCTAAAAGAGCCCACAGTCCTTCAGGTTGTTTTTGATGATGACATCGGTGACAGCATCAAAGACAAACTGCACATTCTTGGTATCAGTGGCACAAGTGAAGTGGGGGTAGATCTCCTTGGTGTCCCTTCTCTTGTTCAACTCCTCAAACTTGCTCTGAATATAGCCTGCAGCTTCATCATATTTGTTGGCCCCTGAGGAGGAGAGAGAGAGAGAGAAAGAACAATGATTAGAAAGATTATTATACCATAACTAGGCGCATTGACTCCGTTTTCAGCTTGGATCCTTAAAGAAGCAGTGTGTTAGCTTAAAAAGTCAAAAACCATCCTCAATTGACATAAACAGTATCAGTGTTTATTTATTGAATTTAGATTGTCGCCTATTCGCCTGTGGCGACTCAACCAGGCTTACAGAATATAAAATCACATTTAAAACAGTAAAACTAATAAAAAGAATCAAATAAATTAAAATCACCCCACCCACCCACCCCCCACCCCAGCAACAGCTATGAAAAGCTTAGCAAGACACTCCAGCCACGAAAAAGCTCTGTTTTCCTCCTCTGCCAGATATTGATTTAGTGTGATAAGTATGGAACAAAATTAATTTGTGGAAGGGATGGAGGAAGGGAAGATGGCATTTTGCTGGCTCCTTTCCATGGAACCCTGAGTAACAAGGCTTAGTCACATCAAGGAAACTGATCCTTGATGTTTAAAATGACCCAATCGATCAGATCTGTAGTTAATACACAATCTGTCTGCACAGAAGGAAGTGGCTTCAAAAGAGAGATAATTTGCTACATTTTCCCTATATGGCTATTATATGGATTGAATTTTGGGAACTGGGGGGGGGGGGATCCATCCAAGACTTTTTTTTTTATGGAACTCATAATTAACTGATCACCTTGCACTAACTCCCTAACCTCCCAACCATTTGAAAAGAAGATACTCATCCACATAACATCCCAGTTTATCCTGTAAAATTTTATTCCAGTTGTAAAGGCAGAAATTAAGAGTACAGATTGGTTTGCCTTAGAAAACTGAGAATGCTAGAATGTATGCTAGAATGTATGCTAGAACATACACACTAAAACATGCAGACTACAGGCAGCCTTGAAAATTATAACAGTTCATTTAGTGATGTCCGAAGTTACAATGGTTCTGGAAAAAATGACTTATGAACATTTTCACACTTATGACCATTGCAGCATCCCCTTGGTGACGTGATTTACATTCGGATACATGACCACTAACCCACATTAATGACGGTTGAAGCATTCCAGGACCATGTGATCACCTTTTGACAAGCAAATTCAATGGAGAAGCCAGATTCCCCTAACAATTGTGCTACTTACTTAACAATTGCAATGATTCACTTAACAACTGTGGCAAGAAATGTCATAAAATAGAACAAAATTCACTTAGCAAAAGTCTTACGTAGCAACAGAAATTTGGGGATCAATTGTAGTCACAAGTCGACAGTTTCATAGTTAACCTCCAAAAACCACATTCTTCCTCTCTACCACAACTTTCCCAAGATGCAGACTTCACATAGCCATTGAAATGATATATCATAACTATAAGACAAATCTTAATACCTCATAAATTTACCCAAAAGTAAACTTGCATTATTTAAAATATTTATTGTATCAAAGGTTTACATGCTATAATCAGGAAGGTCTTACGGCAAAACTCTTTTCTCGTTTTTGGATTTACATTTGGATTTAAGAAATCTAATACAGTATGAATACAATCTCTACCTATGTCCACACAAGGTTGTCCTCCAGCAAACAGAAAGATATTTCATTGAAACTCAAAGCATATGCACAACTTGCACATGTAAATTACTATTGCTGCTGGGCCATCAGTGATAACAATCACAAGTCACAATCACTGCATAAGGAGAATGCAGTTAGAGATTTGGCAAAATAACACCTGCTATTTTACATACTTAGTATGTATAGTATCTCAAATATACTGAAAATAACAGGGAGATTCTTTTAGAAGCTCGTTTGTATTTGATTAATTCAACAGCCTCATTCTGACCTTTGTAGGTGATTTCAACAATAAATGAGAACGTTTCTCACTTCTGAAATAGTATGGAAAAGCCTTTTTTTCTATTTCTTTCTGCTTCCATGAAAAGAAGAAATGGCTATTTTAACTACTGTATTTTTCAGACTATAAAACGCACCGGTATATAAGATGCACCAAGATTTCGAAGAGGTAAGAAAAAAAGCTTTTGTCCTCCCCAGACCCCAGGAGCATCCTGCAGGCTTCAGCAGGGCTGGGCGAAGGCAAAAACATCCCCCATTTTTTTTTAAAAAAAAAAAAGGTCAGAAAACAGGTCGTTTTTTGCAAAAAGAGGCTTTTTGCCTTCCCCCAGCCCTGCTGGAGCCTGCAGGGTGCTCCTGGGGGAAGGCAAAAATGCCTGTTTTTGTGAAAAATGGCCTGTTGTTTGCAAAAATGGGATGTGAGGGTGGGGCTTCCGGACGCCAAAAATGGCTGAATTTGGTATATAAGACGCACCAACATTTCCACGCTTTTGGGGGAGGGGAGATACATCTTATACTCCAAAAATACGGTATACATGCCATAATTTGGTTTCAACTCAAGCCATGTCATTATGCATCATTTTGTTCCACTAAGTCTAGCTTTTCTAAGGAATATTCTCATTTTATGATTCAGAAGAAATGCTTTAAAAAAAATCAATATTGCTATAGTTACCTAAAGCCTAATCTAGATTTTGTACTACTTTGTTCCACTACTTTGTTCTGATGGATAATAGCTCCCCACGATGACAACTATCAATAACTCCTTTGAATTCTTGTAATCTCATCATCATGGTATCAGCAATACCATCCGGCCATCTTATCTTCTCTGGCTTTTATTTTCTACAAACTCTTTATTTTTCCATTGTGGCTCTCCAAAAGGTTTTGCTTCTGGCATTATGTGTCCCTAATATTTATATTTACCTTAATGCTTTTGTGTGTTTTCAATGAACAGTCTGTTCAGTTTTCCTTCAACCCATATTGAATGATTATTTTTCTTGTTGCTCAAGGTACTCTTAACAATGTTCTCCAGCACAAATTAAAAATGCATTTAATTTTAATTCATTCAGACTTTCTGACGGTTTCAGTTTTCACAGCCATGTGTTACAACTGGAGAGACCATGGGTTTGACGACATATACCTTTGTTGGTACTGTGATGTCTCTGTACTTTCCTTTTGGTCTATATTTGTCATATGATTTCTTCCAAGAAGCAGACATATATTTATTTCATCACTACAATCTCCAACTTTATGGATTTTTGAGTAAAAAAAAAAAGGTCTGTTTTATTACTTTCAGTATATCTTTAACTCCCTCTTTTAATTGGGTTGGTGTTAGAAGTTAACATAACCATGGTTCTTTTAATACTAACAGTATTACTACAATAGTTAGTAATACTAACATAACAGTATCATAGGTAAGTGCTGCTTTTAATTGCATTGAAATTGATTAGAGAGGATACCATTCAAAAGCCAGTTTAAGTTGGTGACATAGAAACATCTGCAATAAATAAATAAAAAGATCTGAAGAAAGATACTAATGTGGTCAGGAAAAGTTTTATGTCCACAAATGTACACACTAACAGAAAGGAAGTCGGCGTATTATGCAATTTTGTTCTGAGGCAGAAACAGTCCTTCCTGAAATTGTTCCTTGCGAAGTGTGTGAGCTATAATCTACAAGCATAATGGCTAAATGTCATGCATGGGTGGGAATTAAGGGTATTAAAGATATTGAAGTGCGCTCAATTCTGGAAGGATGATCCATATTGGACTGTTGCCACTAGTGGGGGATGAAAGTTTATTTAGAACTTGGTATTTGGGGTTTACACTTCTGTAAGCCATTCATAATCACCATGAGTTAATTTTGGCTGGCCAAACAAATTTTCTTAATAAATAAACAAAAATAAATATACAATATACAATAATATACAATATTCTTCTCAGGTATTCTAATCAAAATTTACAGTAAACAGTTCAATAACTTGAACTGTTCCCCACATTTATATATTCCTACGTATTGTAAATCTGCAGATGGCAAATGATTATTCTGCTTTCATTTGATGTCAATTTATTCATGTTTAGACTGATACATTCCTTCCATGGGTTCTTGCGTTTTAAAACATGCCATGCATCACTGCATTTCAGCTGAATGATTTTTCACCCAATACCATCTTGAAGGCAATTCAGAATTTTGCCTTAATTCACTTAAATGGTAGAACATATAATCTTCTATATATATGCAAAGTCTGCACATACTTGAAGTTCTCACACCATTGCAAAATAATTGGCCTTCTTCTGCAAAATTTCTTTTTAGAGTAATAGTTGCTGTTTTCTTTTGCAGTCGGAAATTTTGGAAATTTTGGAGGAAGTTTCATAATTATAATACCGTATATACTCGAGTATAGGCCGACCCGAATATAAGCCGAGGCACCTAATTTTACCACAAAAAACTGGAAAAGTTATTGACTCGAGTATAAGCCTAGGGTGGGAAATGCAGCAGCTACCGGTAAATTTCAAAAATAAAAATAGATACCAATAATGTTTTTGAATATTTATTTCAAAGAAAAAACAGTAAACTAGCGGTGTATTCAATGAAATACTTCACTCACCTCATGATGCTGATGTCCCGCTGTGATGATGATGTCCCGTGCAGCCGCGGGAGCGATGTCCCGCCTCCTATGACACACGGCACAGTGATTCCTATCATTGGATCACTGTACCAGAGGAGGTGGGACATCGCTATGTGGCTGCTTGCCATAACAAGGAGGAGGTGGGACATCGTTGCAGAGCGGCAGGAGGGGGAGGAAGGGGAATCGTAAGACAGCCCTGCATTACATTAGAACGTGAGGAGGGGGGATGGTGCGGTGCGTGCTGCGCGGCAAACTGACACAGAGGGAGGGGAAACTCACAGGGGCACTGGGCCATTCACGAGTGTCACCCAGCGGCATGGCCCCGCCCCTTTTTCTCCTCCATTTCGGGCAAATTTTTCACTGACTCGAGTATAAGCCGAGGTGGCTTTTTTCAGCCCAAAAAGTGGGCTGAAAAACTAGGCTTATACTCGAGTATATACAGTACCTCATGAATTGAGAGTAGATTCCACAGATAGTCTCCATACCTACCCTTTTCAAGTAATGTTTCTTTTACTACTTGCCCAGAATGAATTCATTAGTGCTGAGAAAAAAATCCCTTATATTTCTCACTATCACAATACAACATAAAGATTATTTGCAATTAAAAGTATATTTTAATAAGCATAGTTAACAATTTTTTGATTACTATTGATGAACAGTGTTGCTACTTGGCTTGGTTTGGCTTGGCTGAGGTCAATGCACTGTCATTCTAAACTGGTTTCTGGAAATATGTTTGCTCATTGTCTTCTCTCCATTAAACTCCTTTCTCCCATTCTCATCTTCCACCTCTGACACAATTTGCAGAAGATCTAGAGGAATTATCCCATGAAATTATTATTTAGCTGCATGTAGCATCTTGGCTGTCGGACCATAGGGCAAAATATCGATGAATCGTCCCTTAAATAGTTTTCCTTTTCTTTATAGAATTCTCAACATTATTGGATGCTTATCCTGTATCTGGATTGAAGCTTTTAGCAATGCATAAACTTTGCTACTGTTATGGTGGTGATATAGTAGTTAGAACAGTACTGCAGGCTATTTCTGCTAACTGCCGGCTGCCTGCAATTTGGCAGTTCAAATCTCACAAGGCTCAACATTGACTCAGCTTTCCATCCTTCCGAGGTGGGTAAAATGCGGACCCAGATTGTTGGGGGCAATATGCTGACTCTGTAAACCGCTTAGAAAGGGGTTTTAAAGCACCGTGAAGTGGTATATAAGTCTAAGTGCTATTGCTATCCTCTTTATCATTAATTGCATGAGGCTCTGGGGATTTCGGATTTGTCTGAAGTGTACTTTGAACATCTCTCTAGCCAAGATTTTTTCTGCAGTTTTAGTCTCTAAGATTACAGATGTAAATACAGCTGCCTCATAGTGTTTCAAAGGATAAAATGTACTTGAAAAGAAGTATCATGTAGGTAGAAGGCAGAGCTGTATACCAAGACACCATGTTTAAGATTCTAAAAATACATTGGAAAGCTCCATATACTGTGGTAAATACATGGTAAATTGTAATATAAAAAATTTATCCTGCTGTATTTCAAATAGTAAAAAAAAATTATTATGTTGATGGGAACATGAAAGATAAAAAAACAACTTTTTCAAAAGTCTTGAAAATCCACAAGGGAATCCAAATGAATTGAAATAGTGGAAAAGTTCAGTATTTTTGATAAATCTGGCTCATTTTCAAAATGAAATTATAGAAAGAAGGTGAAAGTTGCTGATTTACAATATGTTTGGAGAACGAAAGGAACAGCAAGGAGAGGTTCCTGTTCTGGGTTTACTCCCCCACCCCAATGGTTTATTTACTAATTGGTATTATGGATGATTGGTGAATGCAGGTAGTCCTTGTTTAACCACCATCCATTCAGCATTATTCAAAGTTATTATAGTCCTGAATCAATGGTACCTATGACCAGTCCTTGAAATTTTGGCCATGCCAGTTTCCCACAAGCAAAGTCAACAAGGAAGCCAACAGGGAAGCGTACAAGTTGCTTTGTGAGTTGCTTTCCCTACCTCCTCCACCTGGTAGCAGCTGCACCCCAGCTCCACCATATTCATGCACCTGTCTGTCAGCAGCTTGTGAGCCATCTGGGGTTTGCGTAAGAACCCACAATCCCTTGCTTAATGATGACAATGGGAAATGACAGGATTGCCATCGCTGAACAATGTGGTCACATTACATTGCACTTTATGACTGCATTGCTTAGTGCTGGAAATTCCAGTTCCATTTATCGTTATTAATTGAGGATTATCTGTATAAAGAACGTGATCCTCAGTGAACCCAAGAACAATGACAGGGTGTTGACCTAAAGAGGAATTCATTGTAATGCAGCTAAAAATAGTATTCTTAAGCTAAATTAAGCCTATCATTAATTCCATATAGGATATGGAGATAATACAGCAAACTTGAAAGGGGGAAAAAAGAAAATGTTACCTGTATACTCTGGGAAGCAGATAGTCAAAGGACTATGGATGATCTTCTCTTCAAAAAGATCCTTCTTGTTGAGGAAAAGAATGATGGAAGTATCTGTGAACCACTTATTGTTACAGATACTATCAAACAGCTTCATACTTTCATGCATCCGATTCTGTCAAGATAGAGAACATTCTTAGCCCAAAAGTGAACTTAGAGCAAGAATATTGTTTTTACAATGTTTAAATTAAATTAACAAAAATATATTTTCCTTATATTTATTGAACAATTCAGAAAATGTTCCAGACTGACTGATGTCAACTTCATTATGCTGAAAGCATACTTAGGCATATGGTAGAGGCTTCATCCACTATTATTTCATTTTGGTTTAAGATTGATGTCGGTGATTTGGGGATGATGAATATAGTTTTTAAAATGTAAAAAAAATATATTATGTAAAGAAGTATGGCTTTGAGAAGGACAGGGCAGAGTAAATAATACTAATTTTTATCATGGACCTACAATGCCACTCTGGATTTACAAGCATGGCCTGGTATAGGCATTTGCTCTTCGCTTATAAACTGGTTGTCCCTGTTGGTGAAATAGTAAGACTGAGCAATCTTACTCTGCATGTTCAAGGTACAATATAATGCTTGCATTAAAACATAACTTGTTTTCTGTATGATCCAGGTATTTTTGCCTTTTACCTTTTCTCCTTCTATTTGTTTTATCTTTTCTGCAATCTTTTTGTTAGTTTTATATATTAACAAAATGTGACAAGTATTATTTTACTTCTTTATTTATTTAAAAAAATATTTTCTTTATTTTAATTCTTGTTAGCTGCCTTGAATATTCATGTAAGTAAAAAGTCAGCATATAAACTGAACAAATCAGTAAATACTCAGAGAAAGTTAATACGTTTCCTATATTTCTTGTGCAGTACCTGAAATTTTAAAAACCCCATCTTCAACCAGTATCATGAAGATATATTACACATTGTTGTTTTATGATGTTATAATGCACAAAAGGAAATGTAATACTGCTCTACATGGTGCAGCCCTTGAAGACACATGGATATTATTACAGCTGCGGGAGTGTCCAACCCCACCCTGGGGTAATCTGGCAGAGTCATCTCTCCTGAAGACATAGTTCACCTTCTTATGACATCTTTCTGGACTCCACACCATCGTTTCTCAAACTGACCTTCAAAGGGAGCTGGAGGTGTGGCTACACTAAAGATTTAAACTCAATCCTTAGACAGCAAGCTGAAGTTAACCCATGCTTGGACACTCCCGCAGTGCCTAGAGAATGACCATTCAGGTAAGCCAACGGTCCTCCCTGACCGATAGGGCAGCCAATTCAGAGATTCTGCGAGCCAAAGTGATTGCAATTAAAATGGCAGTCTTAAATGACAAGTGGCGTAAGGTGATGGAATGAAGTGGTTCGAATAGAGCAGAGGCCAATGTCTGCAGAACAATTGCCAGATCTCAAGTCTGGTACTGGTGGACCGTCGGGGGACATAAGTTGGTAGCTTCCTTCAGGAAGCTGTGAACCCTGGGGTGTCTGCTGAGTGGTGTGGAGTCGTCTCAGGACAAGATAGTGGCCAAAGTGGCCATCTGCCTCTGAAGGGTGTTAGTGGCAAGACCTTTGTCCAATCTGTCCTGAAGGAAGTCAAGAATTTGTGGAATAGTTGCTGCAGTGGCGACAATTTGACGTGATAGGCACCAGGATGAAAAGGCAGACCAGGTCACGTCATAGATATGCACCGTGGAGGGATGTCTGGATGCCTGGATGGTGCAGATGATCTTGCCTGAGAAATTGTCTTGCCTCAGGAGGTCCTCCTCAAGTGCCAGACGGCCAACTGGAGCCATTGAGGGTCCAGGTGCTGAATGGCCCCCTGGCTGAGGGAGATCTGCTCCTGAGGAATGCGCCAGCATTTGGTCACTGACAGTTCAACAAGGTTGGCGAACCAGGATTGTCTCGGCCAATGGGGTGTAACCAGCAGCACCTCAGCACCTTCCAGTAAGATCTTCTTGATCACCTGGGGAATGAGGTTGAGGGGCGGGAAGGCATAAAAGAGATCTGGAAGCCAGCGGCATCGAAGGGCATCCGCCCCTTCTGCTCCGGGGTTCTGGAACCGCGAGAAGAACTGGGGGAGCTGAGTGTTCGATGGACTGGCGAACAGATCTATTACCGGAAGGCCGAATCTCTCGGACAGTTGGTGAAAAAGAGACAGATGAAGTCGCCATTCTGAGTTACTGATCGTCGATCTGCTCAGCCAGTCTGCAGTTATGTTCTCCTCCCACGAGATGTGATCCACCTTCAGTGACCTGAGATGGCGTTCAGCCCAATGCACAAGAGCCTAAACATCAGGGCCTTCGATTGAGTGTCGCCCTGATGGTTTATGTACGCCTTGGTGGCAATGTTGTCCATCAGTATTAGTACGTGTGAGCCCTCGACATGCTGGCAGAAGTGGCGAAGCACCAGCCTGGCAGCCTGAGCTCCAGCCAATTTATATTGTGGGCAAGCTCCTCTGGCGACCATCTGTCCTTTTCCCTGGGAGTCCGAAAATGGGTGCCCCAGCCGTACAGGCTGGCATCCATCGTTATGACCAGGCGCTCTGGATCCTTGAAGAGGGAGCCCCTCTGCAGAGCTGTTGACTGCCACCACTTGAGCGATATGATGACTCTTGGAGGGACGTTCACAATCCTCTTGGAATTGCTGTCTTGCGACATTGAATCGGAAGCAAGAACCACTGGAGCTCCTGTGCATGCATTCGAACCCAGGGAACTATCGCAATGCACGAGACTAGCTTCCCCAGAAGATGGGATAGTCACAATGGATGCTGACCTTGACGTTCTGATGCATTGTGCAAGGGAGGTTATGCTGTCCGCTCGTTGTTGCATGAGGAAGACTTTGCAAATGTTGGAGTCGATCACCGTGCCCAGATGTTGAATCCTGGAGGTTGGAGTCAGGTGACTTTTCTCCTGATTGACAGAAAAGCCCTGCTGTTTGAGGGTTCGAATGATGAGATTGAGGTCCCGATGTGCTTGTGGGACAGATGACGACAGTAGGAGTATGTCATCCAGTAGCAGACAAGTCGTACAGGTCGGGATCGGAGATTTGCTGGGACTGTGGCCAGGAGCTTTGTGAATGTCCTTGGGGCCGATGAGAGGCCAAAGGGAAGGGCCCTGTACTGGTAATGATCGTGTGAAAACTGGAACCTCAAGAACTGGAGATGCACTGGGTGAATGGGGACGTGCAGATATGTGTCCTTGAAGTTGATCGATGTCATGTGATCGCCCTGCCTGGTGCAACTCAAGATGGTGTGGAGCGATTGCATCTTGACGCACGTATACACTAGGTGGATGTTGCGCTTCTTGAGATCCAGTATTGCTCTCCCCCCCCCCCCAACGATGCTTTGGGGACCAGGAAGAGGATCAAGTAAAAACCCCTGCCTTCCTGACCCAGGGGTACCTGCTCAATGGCCGCTATCTCCACCAAATGTCTGATGTCCGCCTGTGTCAGCTGGCGTTTGAGGGACAATTTGGGAATGGGACAGCGGGTGAAGGTCTGCGGGGACATCGAAAAAAACTCTAAAGTCAGACCGTACCGAACCGTGTTCCGAACTCAAGCGTCCGTCATTGTTTCCTCCCATTGGTCAGCATACAACTGTAGACGACACCGGAGGGAGGGGACCGGTGATGGTCATTTAGTCCGTCGAAAGAAGTGGTTGGAATACCCCCCTTGGAAGGTCCTGCGGTTTCCCTGCTGCCTATTCTTGTCCCTGAATGAAAACCTGTTGTGGGAGCAGTCCTGCGACTAGGTGTAAGGCCTAGTGTATCCCCCAGAGGTAGAAGGGGCGTCTGCATTATGAAAGGGCTGCCTACGAAAAAACAGCTGCCCTTCCTGGTCCGGCTTTTTGGTAACAGCCGGCAAGACCTTGTGCTTATCCTTGGACTCAATTAAAACTAACGCCTCCCCAAAAAGCTTGCCTCCCTTGAATGGAGCGGAAGCAAGCTTCCACTTTGCCTTCATGTCCGCCTGCCAGTGACCAAGCCACAGCAGGCGATGCAAGGTCACATTGGAGGCAAGGGCACTAGCTGAGAATTTGGTGGCGTTAAGCAAAGCGTCGGCAGAGTACTCAACCGCTGCAATTATTTTGTTGACATCTTGGCGCAACCTGTTGCCAGGCGGGAGATTGGACAGCATTTTGCGCAGCCAAAATAGGGCCACCCTACCAAAGTAGTAGTAGGAGGAAGCCTTCATGGCCCAATGAGTCTTGTGACAGGCATTCTCCACCCTCTTATTTTCAGTTTTGAGTCCTTCCAGCAGGTGAGCTGGGAGGACTGAATTCGAGGTTAGGGCCACTATGGGGTCATCAACCTGGGGAACCTTCCGGAGATCCTCTATGCCAGCTTCCATAGAATAAAGCTTCTTGTCCACCCCACTGGGATTAGCCATGGAGCCCAGCTGGGCCCACTGACATTGTATAATGTCCAGGAATAACTGTGGAGCAGGGACCAACTCCTGAGGAGGGGTGGTTTCCTTGAACAGCCCTGCCCCTAGATCCTGAGACCCAGTGGTTGTCTTATTGTCCTGTTTGGCAGAATTCTTATCAGACTGTGCGGGAAGCCCCATCTGAATGGAGGAGCCTCCGACAAATCTGGGACATCCTGACTGCCTTCTCTGAGTCAGATGCTTCGCTAACGGCCGAGGAGGCAGGAGGGGAGACCCTACCCTCTTGCTGTGGGGGCTCAACAACCCTCACTTTGGCTTTGGTTCGGCCTGGGAGAGGCAAGGAAAGGCCCAATTGCTTGATGCCATCAGCAATCCCCTGAGAGACAGCCCTTGCAACCACCTCCTTCATGGCTGAGGTCAGCTCAGAAGTGGGATCTTGGTTCTGGGGCAAATCCCTGGCTACAGGCCCAGGAGGGGGAATTTCCTCTTACAACAGGGAACAAGCCTCCTCCATGTATTCCTCCTCTAGAGATGAAGCTAAGGACCTGGGAGATGCCCTAGAGGGGTTAGGGGAGAACTCAAAAACGCCCTCCTCCCGTACAGATGGAGATTCTTCTGGTGGAAGAGTCAAGGTGGGGGAATTAGCAGAAAGCTCACCATGTGGGGGAGATCCTTTTCAAGCCCCTGGTTGCTTTGAGCCTTTTGAAATTATTTTTATAGGGCTCTCTGACACCTCTCAGCCAGCCTCTCTTCTGCCTTGGACACCTTCCTTGTTTTGGGCTGTTTGCCTTTAGTGGGGCATGCTGCACTAACACCCTTGGCCGCAGGATTGGGCCTGCTGCGCTTACTGATGGTAGGCCCTGCCTGCTCTGTAACCTTTTCCACACTTTTGCTAGTCATGGTAGAACTTCCAGCCCCCAAACCTCGTTATCCAGAGAATATTGCTTGGAGAAATGGAGTCCCAAGTTGTGATGAACTCTTGAAGCAACGGCTCTAGCAGGTGAGGCAGCTACAAAATGGCACCACAAGGAAGCTCTTAGGGTTCTCGCATATCCGCGCTGGTAATATCAAGACAGGGAATGGCCAGAAAAGCCAATCAAGGTCTTCAGGGGAAGAGGAGGCCTGCCTGGAGACCCAGAGCAAGGCCACTTAACACCGCTCCAGTGGTGATCTGCTAAGTGACCAGGCTGCAGCACAGGAAAGGAGAAAAAACGGCTTGGATTTAAAGTGTGCGCTTTTTTTCTCTTCCAAAATGGCTGCCACAAGTTTGGATCGACACCGGGCTGCCGTCAGTGATCCAGAGTGTTCAGTAGAGCCTCCGGAGCTAAGAGGGGCCTTCCAATGGCTCGCAGGGGCACCTGACTTCCCTACTTGGCCCCTAAGCTCGCCAGTGGCTGCTGACGAGTCTCACGGCGCTGCCAGAACCGCGTGGAAGCGCAGTAGGCTGGAAACGCTCCAGCAGACTGGTCAGCACATGAGGAAGGCTATTTAGACAAATAGACTTCTTGCAATTAGAAAAAAAAACAAAAAACCTAGGTCTATGTAAGGCTACAACTGTGGTAGAAATTTTAAAAAAGGCTACACTAAACTAACTGGGAGAAATCCAGCTTGCTATCCAAGGACTGGAAATCTCAAATACATCCTTTTAGGGCAACTGAGTTTTTCAAACTGACCTCCAAAGGGAGCTGGAGGCATGGCTACACTAAAGATTTAAAGTCAGTCCTTGGGCAGCAAGCTGAAGTTAACCCAATGCTTGGACACTCCAAACAGCGCTTAGGAGAATGTCTCTGATTGTGTCTAGCCATCCTGTTCATTTCAACAGAGTCAGCTAAAAAATCATCTAGCAAGACCCAGGAAATTGTCCTTCTTTGTCATCACACCTGATTTTTGGAACAATACCTTTCTGGAGAGCCAAGTGATTCCTACCTTGCCCACCCCTATCTGCCTCTGAACACTAAACTAGTATAAAAAATGTGCACAATAGACTAATGAGTAACTGCAAAATCAATGTAGAAAATACTAAGCTGAAGGGAGTAGTGGTTTGATTTGTTATATGATAGCATCATTTATTATTATTGCATCCTTACCATTTCTTCATCTTCAGCCAGAACTAAGTCATAGGCACTAAGAGCGACACAGAAGATAATGGCTGTAACTCCTTCAAAGCAATGGATCCATTTTTTTCTCTCAGACCTCTGGCCCCCCACATCAAACATCCTGCAAGCAAAATTACAGAGTTACTGATCTCAAACTCTCCAGTAACTGCAGAAGCACCACATCACTGAAAAAAAAATTAAAGGCCATTTTATAAACATGGAAACAAAATGTAACTTTAAAGAAATCAATGAATTTTCATTTACTAATGACACAGCAAAAAACCTGAAAGTTAAATCTATAGCTGGTACAGTTTTCATATCTAACCCCACAAACATTTCAATAAAGATAAAGTTCTCTTTGAGTCAAGCTTGTCTCCTATTGACTTCATGGACTTGTCCATGGCTTTTCCATGGAAACCAGAATTGTCTTTTTCTGCCTGTATGACTTTTCAGTTGAAAAATCATCCTTCCAGTTTTCAGCTCAGGTATTCTCCCATCCAATTTACTAATTAGGCTTCAACTAGATTAGATTTGAGTCCAAAAAATTATAAATCAGGGGTTATTAGCTGAGGTAAATTATTTAGTAAAATTCTTGTAGAAGGTCCACTATACAGACTAATTGTTTAAACTGGGATAGAATTCTTGGATTTCTCTGTACTATGCAAGACATGAAATAAAAGGATGGAATGCCCAAAAGGACAGATGCATGAAAATATGGACAGGCAAAAAAGCTAAGCAGCATTTGAAGGGTAATCTATCTAAAAGACTATCTAATCAATTTAATACAAGGTAATATTTTTCCATATTCCAAGAAAGGGATACACTTCACCTGAAGCTGTTGTACTTGACAATATCTGCATTTTATGAAACATGCAACTCAGCCTTGAGGCATAGAAAGAAAAATAATTGACTGCTGCTTCTTGAATGCACATAATTCTAAGAAAAAAATATTTTGAAAGGTAACTGCACAAAATGGTCTTTCTTAAGATTTTTATATCAAATCAAAGGGATTGTTTAGATATTACTTAATGCACCCATTTAAAATTATATTTAAATGGCTGTCTTAACAAAATATCAAAATATAAATAAATCTAAACCAAATGTTCACAGCATGAGAAATACATATTAAATATACCCAGGTTCAGCAGAATTCGTAGAAGAAAAATAAATAATTTCTACAGAACATGAAGAACGACAAGAGCAACTAAGCTGAAACATCTGTTTAAGAGCCTCTCCTGGATCTGAAAGTCCCAAGTATAGTGGGGGCTCAGCAGCTTCCCTTGTGTGTAATTCCATTCATTCCTGGAAAGAATCTGCTTTAAAATGTCACCATCTGAAACTCGGTCATGACTGCCTATTAACACCTGCAGACATCTGTAATTAGTTGACATTTTTGTTTTAATATCAACAGTATCAATTGGAAACCTAGGCTGCTCCTCTCAAATTTCATATTCATATTTATAGAAGCTAATTTGAACACAATGTTTATTTACTCAGTAATGACAGTAAACTATTTGCCGAATCATTTCTGAATTCATGTTGCATCTTCCCACCTCAGTTTGTGGAGAAGAGGAAATTGTTCTGTGCTAAAACTGTGTGGGCTGCAACACAGTGGATACGACTATAAATCAAGGAATTATTTTCAACTTTTGTGTGGGGGGAAATCTTTAATCTCCCTAATGGATCAAGAAATCATATGATATGCCATGTTGCTTAATGAACAGTTGTCTAGTAAGAATTAAAAAAAGGTCCCTAATGGATTAGAAATTACCCTTCATAATGCTAGATGACTTCTCAATTAAGCTGTGCGTGATTATCTATCTTATCATGTTCCAAAGCTGAAATGTTTCGTCCAGAATTCCAATGACTGCAGGTAAAAAGCATGGCAACTGGCCCATTGATGTCACAAGAAAACATGTTCATTCTTTAAGATTCAAAAGAACAATAAGCTTTCAAAAATAACTCAAATAAAATATTTAAACAATGGAAATTAGCTAGATAGAAAGATAGACAGACAGATCCCCCCCCTCCCACACACACATCTTTTTCATTCATTGAACATAAATATAACCAGAACGTTTGATGTTAAGCTACTTAATGGTATAGAGAGGAAGAAAAAGAAAAGAAGCCATATGACCTAGGAAGTCATAACCAAAGACAAGAAGGAAGGAAGGAGCCAGTTTAGTCACTACTGAATAAGAGTATTGACCCAGCTATACTTGGAATCTTGCACAACTGGATGAAATTCTGATTTACTTCCCCACACTTGCAATTGCTCAAAGATCTGTAGTTGAAGGGAGTGGAACTGATTAGAACATTTTATTTAAGTACAGTAGTGTTTGTTGAAAATGGAGAGGAGAGATAGAAGAAAAGGTTCATATATGCATACTTACACAATATTTACCTCAGGATTGGCAGTCTAAGTGTCCTTAACTCTAGTATGTATTAACTTGACATAGCTAAGCAGAATATTAATCCAACTATATCTAAAGTGCCATAGGATATTTTATTCGGACTTATATGAAAATGGACTACAAGCTGTGAAAAGTAGTTTATTTATTAAAGTATCCTTGGTTTTTGGGAGAAGTTAATAGTAATAGCAATAGCACTTGGGCTTATATACTGCTTCGTAGTGCTTTACAGTCCTCTCTAAGAGGTTTACAAAGTCAGCCTTTTGCCCTCAACAATCTGGGTCCTCACTTCGGAAGGATGGAGGACTGAGTCAACCTTGATCCGGTGAGATTTGAACTGCTGAACTGCAGCTGGCACTCAGATGAAGTAGCATTCACTCTAACCACTGCGCCACCTCAGCTCTTAGTAACTATTAACTAGAACATAGTAACTATTTTTTCATGGTAATTAGTATGATTCAGTTTATATTACACTTTTCATTTTGGAAGAAACTGCAAATGAACTGGCCAAAACATCTAATACTAGAAAGGAGAAAGCAGTGTGTTAAGAAAAACTGACACCTTTAGGGTATTTGCATTAAATGCACTGAGACTTGTATGCCACTTAAGAAAGGTAAGTGTAATATGAAAGTGACATGCAACAATCTCAATACATTCAATATACAAATACCATAAAGTTCTTTTTTAATGCATTGATTTCTGCACTCTTCTAGCCGAGAAATATCAGTATCACCCATAGCTGGAGATACATTTTGTTTTCAGAAATGGGGGTGGTGAGCAGCAGAGGCCGAAAAGGGGGGGCACTGATTCTACTATGTTCTCCTTGAATGCTAGATATAATCTGACATCAACACTGCCAAATTTTAACTCAATATAAATTCAATACCCTACATCCTCCTTGAAACAGATTCTGATCTGTGATCGAATTTTTCCCTTAATTTGGAAAACAAAAAATTATATGTGAGAGGAGTGAGAGAGAACTGCAAACTGTCAGATTTCAATAAATATCTTAAAATACCTTCACCTTGGTCAAATTAAAATTATTTCTCCTCAAATCTGCAATAATTTTCAAGAAGGTCCACAATATACCAGACTTGACTGATTATGTGCCATCAAATTGTTTTTTTACTTCTCGTAACCAATAATACAATAGCAGAGTTGGAAGGGACCTTGGAGGTCTTCTAGTCCAGCCCCCTGCCTAGGCAGGACACCCTATACCGTTTCAGACAAATGGCTATCCAACATCTTCTTAAAGACTTCCAGTGTTGGATACACAGTGATATATCTTCTCCATGATGAATACTATCCACAGAATTCTCACTATAATATTTTGACTATGTGTGTGCAAAAACCACATTCACCTGACAGCCCTAACTTCCTGTAGAAAGGCTAAAGTAAAAAAAAAAATGCATAGCAAAACAACCCTGAAGCGTTATTAAACAGACTTTGTCTAGAAATTCTCAGTAATGGGGTGGGGGTGGGGGAGTGTGGAATCAGAAAGGCCCTGAGAATTGGCAAGGAAGTACTGCTGTGGGTGAGCTTCCTACCCTGCCAAAATTTTCTGTATGAATCCTCGCCACTTGAAACAGTGTTCTCAGAATAGCTTCCTGCCAGCCTTAACATGGCTGTTGAGACAGGCCACCGACACCAAGGAGCAAGCCAACCATTCAGTTGAACAATGAGAGGAAGCTGAGTGGGAATTCCATTTTTAGGCAATCAACCGACATGTAAGCAAACGCTACCCTTCCTCCTGACAAAATGACACACAGCAGGATTTCAATAAAGCCTTATCAGACTCTCTAAGGTTAAGTTTTCAACAGCTTTTCCATATGTCAGGGAGATGGGGAGGCAGAAGAATCTCTTCCACAACACTCTCTTTGTTACCATTATCACCCCAAAGTTCCTTTTGCCCACAAATATTGTTCTGAATACTCTTCAAATACTTCCTTACCAGTGGAAAAAATATACTAAAGCAACTTAACCAATCTAGAATTCTCAGGAAAAAATGTTTTCAGTGTTAATTCATTATATATGTCAATTGATTACGCTTGGCTTTTGGCTGGATAACCTTAAACTGACTCCCCTGAGAAGCATGATGTTTAAGATTCCCCTAATAGCATACTAATAACGACACTTAGTCATAATTTAATTATATTATTTCATACCCCCAAATACTTGTTGGGAACAACTCTTCTGTTTCCTGACCTGCATTCACATGATGTCCTGTTTTTCTTCCATCTACAAACTGTCTTGAATTTCTCCTGGGGTTTCTGAATTCAAAATCTTCAGGCTAACAGCTTGAAACATTAGCATAATTTATGAAGCACGCAACCTTTCTTTGAACTCTCCAAGTCTTTGTTACTCTCTCTTTAAATTACCAGCCCTTAGCTCTGCCTCAGCTACTGGGGAAAGATTTACAACATGCTAATCAAAGCTCCCAGACTTGTAAATTGCTTTACTTTCTCTTTGCACCAATTTGGGATACAACTTGGGGGGGAAACTATTCTGCTAGCTGACATGAATAGATAGCCTGGAACAAGTTAACAAGAGTACAAAAAAAGAAACTGGGCCACTAAGAGACTCAAGAATGAATAATGAACATCTGCTTTAAAAAAAAAGGTGTGTATTTCAACAATGCCTGAAGCAGAAGTTTTTTTTCATACATACCCACAGGGAAAAAATGAATACACATCTAAAGGCATTATTGATTTTATTTATAATATTTTAAACATTTATGAAGGATATAAGGATAGAAGAGGTTCTGAATATGAATATAGCCTACTTTTTTTTAATTGGAGTCAGAGTACAATTTGGAAAAAAGAAATGGGCATGAAAGAAAAGAAATCACTGTGAAAATAGTGACAGCAAGAATAGAAAGTATGAATCCTGCATGAGAAATCTTTAAAAGACCTAACAAAAATAATAAAAACTCAACATAAAGAAAAAGGATATGGAAATTTGGAACAGAATGAAAATAGAATTGCACTGCAGAATGACACTGAAGTGCTATAGTTATCGGAGCATACTAAATGTCGTTGAATGGAATAATGAAGGGAAATAGGCATGAATGAGAGTAGAAAACGTATCACAGAAACCTTCAAAAAGGAAGAGATATTTTGATATTTTATATATATATATCCGGGATGGCGAACCTATGGCATGCGTGCCACAGGTGGCATGAGAAGCCATTTGTCAGGGAGTGTGTGGCGTTGCTCTGTCAGGTGGCCAGAGTGCATGTGCGCTGGCCAGCTGATATCAGCCTTTTTAAAAGCCATTTTTTGCCCTCCCCAGACTCCAGAAGCTTTATAGGAGCCTGGGGAGGGTGAAAACAGCTTTCCCCCCCCCCCAGAGGCCTTTCAGAGACTTCAGGAGCGCAAAAAATGGCCCTATGGGCAAACCGGAAGTTCAGGAACAGATTTCTGGATTGCTCGTAGGGTCAGTGTACGCCCTCTAGAGGCTTCAGGAACCTTCAGGCTCCCCTGAAGGCTCCGGAGGAATAAAAACTGCCCTACAAGCAAACCAGAGGTCACTTGGTTGTTTGCTCATAGGGTTGTTTTTTGCTCTCCCTGAAGCCTGCATAGGGTCTCCGGCAGATGGGGGGGGCTCCCCAGCCTCCTATAAAGGAGCCTGTGGAGGGCAAAAAAGCATGCAAAAATGGGGGGAGTGCGTGTCATGCGTGCATGCACACTGGGGAGGTTGTGCATTGCATTATGAGTGCGGCACGACAAAAAAGGTTCTCCATCGCTGATATCTAGGAATAAAAAAAGATAATTGCAAATAACTTTGTCAAAGAAAGCTGGTAACAATTAAGATAAAAAGAAAGGTAGAATGATTTTTATAAGGAAGAAAAGTGGCTTTAGAAATAGGTGAAGAGAATTAAACAACTCTGCAGCAAATCAACAGAATTAAAAATAATAATAATAATGGGAATGAAGCTATAGTAAGGAAACATTGGAGACCTGTAGAGTACAGTGATGTCAGAAAAATAGAATTAAAATAAATGTTATAAGTAGTAATGTCCAAGAAGAAAACATAATTAAAGGAGATCATAAATGTTGTGAAATATTTAAAAATGATAAAGCTGCTGTTATAGATGACATAGTTCAAGAAGTCTTTAAATACAAATGAAGTTTACTTATGGAATGGCTGCATAACTCATTTACATGTGTTTGAAAACTGAATATATGAACAGTGAGTAAGCGTGACAGTATGCGGGGGGGGGGGAGAATCATAAATTAAACAACAATCAGGTTAAGACGCATGGTGAATGTCTCAGAAGGATTCATTCCTAGTTTCTTGCATTGTAAAAGTGAGGAAAAGATGTTCATTCAAAATTGTAAGATTCTGTTAATGTATTATGTAATTTAGTAACTACAATAAAACTTCTGTGTGTGCTTCTTTTATCAATTACTTGCAAACTAATAGTAAGGCTAATATGCTTCTCCTAATGCAAAATATACTGGTACCTATGCAATTTCAAAACCTAAAGAGAAATTAGCTAGTTAAGTATACTTGGGAAGGTGGCAGAAATCTAATTTATGTGATTACTGTAAGTGAAATTTCTGAAGCCTTACTCCAGATGAAAAATTTTCAGGTCAGATTTTTGCTCTTCAGCAATTTTACATGACTTTCAAATGTAATATCATAGATTAGTTGTAGCACAATTTTAAATTGTATCATTTTGCATTTCACCATAGACTTAAACCCCTAATATTTCCCATCTATGACAAATTTAAATCCACCCGCAGGGAACTGTATCTGTTCCCAGGTCTAGATAAAGGAAGAGGCTTGATTTCCTGTCGAGGGACCATAAAAACAGGCATAAACCTCGGAGAATGGGGAAAAAATGACAGACTTAAAATAATGCTAACACATTCAGACCTTTAGCAGATGTATCAGCATGGTTAGATGACTGAAGTCAGGGTGCTTGGGAAAAACATCCAAAAACATCCAATGCAAAACTATGAAGGCAAGAAAATATCTTAAATTTGCTACCAGAAATGTCTGAACTTGCCTCTAGATAATAATAGTGTATGAACCTAGTGTATGGTATAAAATTTAAATTGTGTCATTATCAGAACTGTGACTTCCTGGATCTGGAAATTTCCACATGATCATGTGCTGCTACTGCAGGCTAGGATAATGGAGAGTGTTGGCTTTGTTTGTAGACTGTACTTTTTAAAAATATCATGAGCCTCTAAACCAGTGAGGGCGAACCTTTGGCATGTGTGCCACAGATGGCACGCGGAGCCATTTGTCATGGCACGCGCGGCACTGCCCTGTCAGTTGGCCAGCGTGAATGCGCGCACTGGCCAGCTGAGTTCACCCTTTTTTAAAGCCATTTTTCGCCTCCCCAGGCTCCAGAGGCTTTATAGGATCCTGGGGAAGGTGAAAAGAGCCCCCCCCCATAGGTCCTCCGGAGGCTTCATGAGCTTACCTGAAGCCTCCGGAGCACAAAAAACTGGCCCTACGGGCAAACTGAAAGTTCGGGAACGGACTTCCGGTTTGCTCGGAGGGTCATTTTGACTGCTCCGGAAGCTTTAGGGAAGCCTCTTGAAGGTTTCTGAAGCCTTCGGAGCACTCAAAACGACCCTCCGAGAAAACCATAAGTGACTTCCGCTTTGCTCGGAGGGTTGTTTTCACTGCTCTGGAGGGCTTCCAGGGGGCGAGGGAGGCTGTTTTCACCCTCCCCAGGCTCCTATAAAATCTCTGGAGCTTGGGAAGGGCGAAAAAAGCATGATAAAAATGGGGGTCGCGCCTGTATTGCGCACATGTGCACTGGGGGGTTGCACATTGCATTATGGGTGCGGCACGCCCGCACACGACCCCCCCCCACGCTCCCTCCACTTATGGCACGTGAGCCAAAAAAGGTTCGCCATTGCTGCTCTAAATAGTCTCGAGTTGACTGCCAGTGTTGTCCCTTTCAGGAACAATAAAATCATATACAATTGCAACTTAGGCTTCTAGAGGAATAAGCAGAGATAAGACATAAGAACAATTCTATGCATAGTTACAAATTATTCTAAATTCATTACTTGAAATAAATTAATTTTATTGCCGGTGACTGGAATGCTCACACTGGCAGCAATCAAAAAGGCTGAGAATTACTGAGCAAAATTACTGGCCTATTCTGCTTATCATTTCCAGCAGCGAATGGACTAATAATTGGAAACAACTTATTTCAGAACCCACTGAAATATCAATTAAGATAGAGGTCACTCAGTGGAAAAGATACATCAGACCTTGACTGTCTTCTTAGCAACTGCTGGTTCTGAACATCGTTCATGGAAGTCTAATCAATGAGAGGCATTGATTGTAGGTCTAACTATAATCTTTTATGTACAGTACTACAACTGAAATGAACTGCTCCTAATGCAGCCACTCCCAAACTCTAGGAACAAGTGAAACTACAAGATCTTATTTCCAAACAATCGTTCCAAATAATGCTCACCAACCAATTTGCATCCCTGAATGTCTGGAACATGTAAGCAACTGAATGCTACAGTTCTCAAAAATAATTAGCAAAAGCACCAAAGAAATGTTTCTATATCGTAACAGTGAATATGAACATGGATGTCAGATGAATACCTAACATGGTAGACAAATAAAACAATGTAAATCCAAAGACATGATACAACATTGACAGCTTAATAAGGAGATCTACACCTTCCTGAAAGCAGTATGGTCTACCTACTGGGATAGCATTGCAAAAGAATTTCAAGGAACTACATGTTTCCATAAATATTGCACTGTTTAGACCAGGGGTGTCAAACACAAGGCCCGCAGGCCGGAACTGGTCCAAGGAGTGCTTATATCCAGCCCATGGGACCAGCCTGGAAATATCAAAGGATTGGCCTGCGATGCCTCTGGTGCCCAAAATGGGCCGTGGGGGGCAGCCTGTTTTCAGCCTCGCCAGTCTCCTACAGCACTCTGCAGAGGCCTCTTTGTGGGCTGTTTTTGGTCAGCAGACTGCTGCTGGAGGCCAGGGAGGCCAAAAATGAGCCACATGGGGGCCTCACAGGGCCTCCGCACGGCTTGCTTTTGCCTTGCAGGATGCTACAGGAATCATCTGTCCTGTCTCCCCACCCTGCTGGCCCTGGACGAGAACTACAATCTGATCCAGCCCTCAAAGAAATGCAAGTTTGACACCCCTGGTTTAGACTATATTAACCCCCACAGATAAATTTCAAGGCATGCATGACAACATCCAAAACACAAATGACACTTTTATATGGTTAGAATTGAATTGCTTGAGTCACTGGCATGAATACTCCCTGTTCTGGAAGAAACCACCACCACTTCTTAACTGTCCAGATGGAATCACTTAAGAATATGAGCTCAGGATTTCTGAAATAAAAGCTGTCACCTATTAATTTAAAAAGTTGGAAAACTGTTGGAGCAGATGAAATCACTATAGAATCACTAAAGATTGGTGGTGATACACTAAATTGTCCACTTATTCCTCCAAATGAACTGACATACTGAGAAAATAAAGGCAATACAAATTCACATTTTCAATAAAGAAGACAATCAGAGGTGCAACAATTACCATGAGGTTACTCTGGTATTAATTACAACTGAGCCATTTAAGAAAGTTATACAACAAAAGCTTCAGAAAAGAAATTGCCTTAGAAAAATAGTTTGGCTTCCGGTCTAGAAGAGGATTCTGTGACCAAATATTTGTATGTATCAGCAATCTGAGGAATGCATTTGGTGTGGAAAGAAATCATTCTGGGTTCATTGACTTTACAACAGCTGACAGCATGCATCAACCAGTGCCATGAAAAGAACTCATAACAGAAAGTATGCTGGCTAAAAACATCTCCTGCAGCAGATATAGGTAATCCTTAGTTAACAATGGTACAGTAATTTGAATCAAGATTTCGATTTGGTAAGTGACGTGGTCATAAACTGCAACATCATGTGACTGCATCACTTAGCGATGGCAATCCCAGCATTCCTTGTTGCCATCATTATACAAGGTCCATAGGTCATTAAGTAAGTCCCAGGCAGGTGCCATCAAACCAACAGCAAGTAAGTTGTGGGCAAGGCAAGGGTGGTGAGGCCGAGGGTGGCTGCTGTGAGTTGGGCAAGATATGTGAGTGCCCCATGAGGCACAGTATGAACACTGCTCGACAGGCTACCAGGTAGAGGTATGAGTGACTTAATGGAGCAACTAGCAATCTTCCCTGCCAGCTTCTCTAATGACTTTGCTTATGTGAGATGTAATTCCAAGATGTGATGACTATGTGGGAGAATAAATTAAACCTAAACAAATGGATTTACTGATTTCAGCAGTTGGATTTCATGATTTGGGTGACAAATATATTCTGTGCTGTCATCTTCATTAAGAAACAAACATGCATTTGCAGCCTGGGATCCTTCTGGATTTAGCAATGATGCTGGCAAAATGATTTTAATGTTGAAGGGAAGCTGTTTATCCACTTTGGCTGATAGCATAGGTATAACTCTATCTGAAGGAGAGAGATGTCATTTCATTTAATGAGGGCACTGTAGGGCATCCTTTGAAGAAACTGCAGTTAGACCAAGTAGTGAATGGTGTCTCTATGAAAAATTACATATTAATATTCAAACATTATCAGTAGTTGCTGGTTGTCTAATCTGAATGCAATTCAAAGTGCTCAAAATTTCTTCTGAATTACCTATTCCCATATAATTCATTTCTCACTCTCAGGTCTAATAAGTCTTACTATAGAAGCATTTGACTCCAATTCTATTTTTTTCATGATGAGATCTCTTTTAGGGAAGCATGCCACTGATATAGAAAGAAAACTCCTGGTTACACAATTTAGAAAGTTCCTCAATAGTTATGTGGTTGGACTTTGAATGCTAGTTTGGGTTTCATATTTTAATGTTGCTTTTACATATTTTATTATATATTTGTAAGCCACCCAAAGTCATTAATAAAATGAATCACACATAGATCTTTTAAATAATTCATAACCGTAATGTGAATTTTCAGTTTCCAAAAATGGGAATCTAACCCGAGTATCACTATTTAATGGCTCATCCCAAATTTAGTTTTTCAACTTCAAAAACAGTCATTCATCCATCTTGCTGCCAGCTGGCAATATAATTAAGAACAGGTACATTTCTTTAGATAATATGAAAATATGTATGTGAAACTATAGTTAAATGTGACTTTTAATAAATGCTATAATGATATTATAAGTATCCTGCAAAGAAGGGGAAATTCAAGCCTGTTTTCAATGGCTTGGTAATATCTATCAAAAGTAATTCCATAAAAAAGGGATATTACAGACAAGACAAAAATAAAATAGTTATTTTTGGAGTAATAAGGAATATAATAATATTCCTGAAACAAGGAACATTAATGGAGAGAAACCTGCCAAGTCTTGGTGGAAAATATAAATGTTACTTTTTAAAAGAAAATATTTCATAGCACTCTGTTCCTTATTCATTGCTTTTTATTGAAGAATTTAATTTCTATATTCCAATGATTGCAAATTTAAATGTAGCTCAGCATAAGGGCAAAAGACCAGAATAATTTCAAAACAATTTTCTTCTCTTGGCCTGTCTCACACAAAGTACCTAGTCAAATGAAGATAAGGGACATTTATTTATCTCCTTAACATCAAGAAATTTTCTTCAGTAAAATTACCTGTTTATTTCCTTCCTAGTGAGATATGGGAAAGAAGATGTTTTTGGGATAACTTTTAAAATACTTCTCCTAATAAAGGTTTAATACAGTCTCTAATGCAACTTTTACCTGTTTTTTTCTTCAGCATACTCTTTTAAAATGATGCTGCAAACACTCAACTCTTCTAAATTATTCGTGTAAAATAGTTATAAGGCAATGTTAGATAGTAAGGGCTCTGTATTTAATATGCTGACTAAAGGTTTTGTGTTGTTTTGCACTAAAATGCTAGCAACAATTCTATTTCCCTGTTCTTTAGAGAGGAAGCAAACTGAGGCAGGGTGGGGGTGGTCTTGGTGTTCTCTGAGCTTGGTTGTTTTCTTGCAGATGTTTCATTACCCAAACTAGGCAACATCATCAGTGCTAATCAAGGGTAAAGCAAAATTTTGGAACAGATTGTTTCCTTTGATATCTTTATCTGAAGAATGTTTTTCCCCTACATTGTCTTCCCCAGAGAGCTTTTAATTCTCACAAATTCAATTATTTTGCTATGGATGTTACTCATGTATACTACCTAAATCTCCATCTGAACTATCACAACTGTTCTTCCTACATGCACACACACTTTTTACAGTTCTTCCTAAAGCCTGCTCTGGTAACTTTTTTTAAAAAAAAGGTCATTTACTTTTCCTTCCTTCTTGCTGCATGGAGATAGACTGCAGCTAATTCTGTCAACCATCAAACTGGATTATGCCAGATGTACTGTTGCTAGCAAAGATGAGATCTGCCTAAAATCTGCTATTGCAGAGGAAAATACTGCACAGGCTTTGGGACGCATTTTGCTTTCATTTGCATATCAAACTAGGCTAACTGTTCCCTATCAAAAGAGCCTGAGTTCTGATCTTTTCATTACCAAGTATCATTCATAAAGGGGAAAACCTGAACAACCATCTTGTTTTTCATCCTTCCCAGAAGTCTTCATTCATTACTAAACAACTAAGATTGTCAAGGATATCTCAATTCGTAGCAGCCTGTTTAAAGCTGAAAGCAGAGGAAGAACGACATTTCCATATTCATCATTCATTGACATGCAAATATACCTAATGGTTTCAGAATAATTGTTGGGACATAAAAGTGATCTTTCCTTCTTTTGCACTCACTCTCTCACAAGCCTGCCTCCTCCTAATAGGTTTAAGTAACAATGTCCAGCAATTTAAATATTATATAGGTCTTGTAAAATACAACATTCCCTGCAAGATACATATAACATGGTACTTCTGCATTACATGCACAGAGAGCCAAAATCCAACTTTATCCTTTGGCTGTAATGAGTTCCTTTTTGTCAAAGAAAATAAAAGTACAATTTTATGAACTTACTTGAAATGCAAGTCCTTGAAGGTAAAATGAGTCTCTACAATGCCTGTAGTCTTCACTCTGGTTCTCAGCACATCTTGCTGGGTTGGAATATAATCCATTCTGCCTATCCTCTCCAAGTCATTCAGGTAGCTGCAGGAAAAAATGTTGGGGGTTAACAAACTATCTTACCTGAAGTTTCCAAGATGTACCAAATTTTATACCAGCAGTAAGCGCTATCATTCGCAGCCAGCATAGCTATTATCTCACACCCTGAGGAAGGCAGCTTTAGAAAAATGAAACCTCAGAAACCCGTTTCTATTGATCAACAAAGATAAAACATATTCAGGGGGGAGGGGAGAGAGAACAGAATAATTATCCTTATTCTGTGTGTCTTAATTTGCAGAGTACCTCATCCTAATCAGTTGTCCCAAAGGTGCTTTTTCGAAAAGGCAACTGGATTTTCTTGGGTTTTTTTTCTTTGAAAACATTTCAGGTCTCATCCAAGAAGCTTTACTTCAGTTCTAACTCCCTAATCTGTCATTTCCATATGAATGGGGACTAGCTTGTTCACTGTGTATAAAAATACCTTGAGTCAAAGATGAAAAACCTATAAGATCTATAAGATCTCATAGGTTAGGCCTCCTCCGCATTCCATCGGCCAGCCAATGTCGGCTGGCAACCACAAGGAGGAGGGCCTTCTCAGCAGCGGCCCCGACCCTTTGGAACGAGCTCCCCGTAGAGATTCGTACCCTCTCCACCGTCCAGGCCTTCCGCACAGCCTTGAAGAACTGGCTCACCCGTCAGGCCTGGGGATAAGGACCATTACCCCGCCCGAATGTTGTATGCATGTTGCTTATTATTTTATTATGTGTTGTCGTCTTAGTGCTGTATTCCCCCCTCCCCGGTTTTCTGTGAGCCGCCCTGAGTCCCCTCAGGGAAAAGGGCGGCCTACAAATAAAATCAATTCAATTCAATTCAATTCAATTCAAAAACACAAAGGGACAAATGATACAAGGAATGTTAAAGCTTACCATTACAAAGAACCCAGATTTTTTTTTAATTGGGACTAATGGATATTTAATTAGAAAATACTCATGGAAGTTTAATTTTGTATATAGTAATGGCAGATTATTACATGCACAAAGTTGGAAGAGATTTACTTTGTCCCATTCTAGTTTATGGAACTCTTCCTCCCCCCCCCCACCTCAAGCCCAGAGGTGTGAATGGTCCCAATGTTGTTTGTTAATATTCTATAAGGCAGCTGAGGCAATTAAGAGGCTCTCTGGCCCCTAACAGTTCTGAATCACAACAGTCATCTATATTTAATTTTGGAGTTTGCTATAGACTACTTAGAATCTTCCAGGATTGGACTATCAGTATTGAAAGAAGAGAGAGGAAAATAGAATCATACATTACCAGCTAAGATATATCACTCTCTCCAAAATCCTTCTAAAATGTTCCTACCTCAAACCTACACAAGAAATCAGTTCTCCGCCTCTCACTTGTAACCTCTGATAGTATTTTTAGAAAGAGACAAAAGCAAGTACAAGAGATGTAATTACTTTAATGCAAGAAAGCTATTACATGTAGTTTGACAAATGTCAACTGATATTCAGGCTACCATTTCGATACAGGTTCCATGTTGAGATAAATTTTAAAAGTTGTTTCTGAATTGTAAAATGGCTACCCTTGTCACTATCATTGCATATGTTATAGTTCAGACTTTGTACTTTATCGTAACAGTAGAGGAAGAAAAAGTCATTAAAGGGGAAGTTCAATTTTGGCAAAACTGAAGTAGTGTTACAACGAAAGATGCTGCTTTTGCACATTGTTATATTTCATTTTTCTGAGCTGTGCAACACTTGGAACTAGTAGCAGGTGCCTAATATTCTTGAGAAATATACTCAGGTCTGCAGTCCACTCACCCACCACCATCATTTTAAGTCAATTATGGCTGCATAATAACATACATTCAATAGAATTTTCTGGAAAGAGGAAAATATTCATCACTATGGCAACAAACCAGGGAAAATGTGCAAATGCAGAAACAATTTACGGCTACGTGCGTTTAAAATCAAAACACTACAGCTCTCCTTCCTAATAACAAAAGGGAAGTCTTTAGGGAGAAGAGAGGGGACAGTTAGTGGAGTGTTTCAGACAGAAAACAGCAGAGTAAGAGGGGAGGGGAGAAATAAACCTCTCTCAAAGACGGGGGGGGGGGGGAATCCAATTTGCCAGTGTCCATTGTTTCACTTGCAAAGCAGGAGGAAGAAAAACAAGGTAGTCAGCAGATCAGAATCCATATACTTGTTCCTTAAGATTTTATTTTGCTGCTTCATTTTTATATTTCACAGAAATATTGATTGTAATCAATGCATCTATGAAATGTGAAATGCAGCATGAAAATAAGATCAGGGAGCCTTGTCCAACAGGAAAAAATGATTTCTTTAACCAGTGGTGTTTCACTCAAATGGAAATAGGACCATTAAGCCATATATGAGGACCTCCGTGGGCTGCACATTGACTTGCATATCAAAACTACACTTGTTTATGTGTTTCTTTTTTAATACATCAATACATTAAGATAGGAAGCAAATAAAATACATTGTTTCCAATATATAGTTACACACACACACACACACACACACCTCTCTCTATGTATAGCAGTCCTTGACTTACAACTGTGATTGATCCTGGAATTACAGCCATAAGTTGTTGCTGAGGCATCATGTGATTGAGTTTTCTCATAGTTGTTAAGTGAACGCCATGGTTAAAGGAATCAATTTTCCCCAATTGGCATTTTTTTTACCAAAAAAATGGAAGTAAATGCCAGAAACTGGCAAAAAAACAATTATGTGACAGCAGGATGTGGCAAACAACCATAAAGATGATAATATAAACTCATTAGTCACTAATAACTACAATCAGCATTCTGTAAGAATTTAAATGCCCATTCTCCCTTCCTCTCCTTCTTTAATATTGTAATGACAGAAAAAGAAAAGAAAAAAAAAGTATTACACAAAGGCATTTAGATCACCACCTCTCCTTCATTTTGCTCTGATGATTCTATTTTAATTAATGAATGTTATGTTTGGAGGGAACCTTTTTGAAATAGGTAGAGAAATTAATTGAACCTGTTTTGGAGAAAGATGCCGCTTCATGTGCTGAAGGATCTGGAATCCAGAGCAGGTTGGCTACCAGTGCAAGGCCGCCTTGCCAAGGATTTAGGATAGTGTTAAAGGTATCATCCATTAAGCTGTCTTTTGCAATTGATTGCTGGTGATTTTGTCAATCCAAAGATGTTCAAGTGAGGCTCCAGATGTTTTGGGATTGGGATTGCATTGAAGGTGCCTAATACTATTGGTACTATCTTCGTTTTCTTTCACTACAGTCATTCTATTTTTATTTGCAGGTCTTTGTATTTTGTGATTTTTTTTTCCAGTTTTGCAACACCATTCCAGTACTGCAATGTTTACTATCAAAACTTTTTTGTCTTTCTTATCAACAATTGTTAAATCTGAGCTGTTATGCTTGTCTGTTTGAATTGTAAAGTCATGGAGCATTTTAGTGTCTTCATTTTCTTCATTTTTTATTACGTTCTCTGTTTTGTTCACCAGTTCTTGCTTGCAGTCATATACTATTTCTTGCAGATATTTCAATGCGCTATCATTGCTACTTTGCTACCAGTTAGCAATTTGAAAATTATTGGTAAGCAGGTAATTTACCTATAGTTGCCCCTTTTCTTGGCTCTTTCATTATCAGGTAGTTTTGCTATATGTTAACCAATTTTAATTTTCACCTCTTTGCAGCATGTAGTTGCAATACATGCTTGGCAAGGAATGGGTATAGACCAATCAGATGTTTCAACCAAAATCCATGCCATCTTCTCCTGGTGCTGTCCAAGTTTTGGTTTTCCTTGCTCTTTTTCCCACCATTTCTGCAGTTGTTACAAATTATTTAGATTCAGCTTTTTTATCCTAATCCACCTGCTTTATCCAAACTGTGTTCTTATTGTATTTCTTTGGATTGTTTCATACATGCACCCAGAACTGCATTTTTTTTCTTTGTCAGCTGATTCACTGCAGTCTCTCCAATGATGGAGATGTTTTTGATATTATTATCCCAATAAATTTATTTTCATTGCCTCAAAATTGAACACAAATTAAGCAACTTTAATGCTTTCTAGTTCCTATTATTGCCCAAATTATTTTAGTATATATTATCATTTTATAACAGAAGATTTCTGCTCACATGATGGATAATGTGATCCCAAGCCATTTATGATTAAAAGAAGATGGAAGAGTTGCAATAGAAAAAAATTTGACAGAAGAAAAATGAAATACTCTACCAAGTCTGTGCTCCAAATTCTTCCTCTACTAACAATGCATTTAAATGATACATTTGTAATTATTATTCTTTCTTGACTGTCCATCAGAAATTTTCAGTCTTCAGCAGAGATATATTAATGATCAACTTTTGAGACATTGATTACATTTTTGGTTATTGTTATTCTAGTTTATATAGTTATATAAAATGTGTTTATTACATTACTCTCTCCTATACTAATACTGAGAATCGTGGGAGCAGAAAGCCAGAAGTTGCAATACATCTGTATGATACCACATTGGGGAAGGTTATCATGTATAATGCAGAAGTAAGAGTTTAATAAAACATAAAACCATAATTTTTATGTTTTCAGTTTATTAATGCATTTGATTTTGGGTCAGGAATATAGATAAAATCTATTAAATGTAATAGGCATTTGAAGAGTTATAATCTTTCATAACTATTATTTATTGGGTACCATTATACCATCCATATTAAATAATCCTCTCTAATTACAGATGTTCTGTTTTCCTCAGCATGCTCTAAAAGCTTTGTATGTTTGTACACTCTGCACCATACTGTCCAAATTGGCTTTCTCTGGCAGGATCACTGTTGTACTCTGCAGCGAGTCATCTGCATACACAGCAGTACAGAAACCTAACATTCTTGGCTTGTAACCACTTTCTATTAAATGTTGGCATTCTATTTTCTTTTTGAGACCTCTTCAGTTCTAGCTTTTTTCCTCATTTTGAAAGCCTAGGCAACAATGGATTTAACAATCAAAACAAAACTCTGTATAAAGAAAACAGCACTGATCACTTACAAGAGAAATCAACAAGTCTTAGCATGAACAATGTCAATATTATTCTATTAATATATGCTGTGGCTCATTAATTGGCATATTATTAACAGTTATATTTTAAGCAGATTACAATGTGGCTATAATCCTGAAGAAACCATATCAGGGATGGCTAACCTTTTTCCTATCGCGTGCCAAAAGCGGGGGGCACGGGCGTGGCCACACCTATAATTCTATGTGCACAACACCCCCCCCCACTTTTGCCTTGTGATGGACATATTTTTCACCCTCCCCAGGCTCCAGAGCTTTCTGGGAGCCTGGGAAGGGCGAAAACATCCTCCCCTGCTACCCAGAGGTTCCCTGGAGGATGAAAAACAGCCCTTCGAGCAAACCAGAAGTCACTTCTGGTTTGCCTGTAGGGATTTTTATTTTGCCGTCCAGAGTCTTCAGGAGGCTTCCCTGAACCCTCCGGAGGGAGAAAAATGGCCCAACATGCAAACTGGAAGTCCATTCCCAAACGGCTGAAAAACGGCTGAAAATGAAGGCCAAAGTCAGCTGGCCAGCACGCACTGGAGCTGACAGGGCAACACCTCGTGTGCCCTAACAAATGGCTCTGTGTGCCACCTGTGGCACATGTGCCATAGGTTCACCATCACAGAACTATACTATCTTTCTTATATTGCTATTTAACATGGAGAGAACAAGCGAAAATGGATGAAAATTTCCACTTGCTTATCACGGTGGCTACTACAACTAAAATTATTAATATGGTCGTTCATGTTAAAAGAAAGGAGAGAAACTTCAATTAGCTCAAAGCATTTGATAGTCTCCCATCAGATTCTACTAGAAAAGCTTACAAAATGTCAATTGAACTATGCTACTACATAAATGCATTGCCGGTTGAACTATGTACCCAATGAGATGGAGGGAAATGTCAAAAAATATACCACAGATTCGGTCCTAGATCTTACATTGTACAAAGTACAAAGTACAAATACAAAGTATTTATGACTTGAATCTCAGTAAGAAAATATGAGTTTAAATTTTTTAGATTACCCACTGATAAGAGAGAGAGCAAATAGCTTAACAGACTATATCAAGAGTTCAGAAAGATCTTGACAAAATGTAATACTGAGCAAAATCCAGCAATAGCAGCTGGAGCGTCGTGGAGGCTCGCAGAGACGCTAAGACGCATGTGCGAGCTGCGCACGTGTGCACGTCTCCATGTGGAGGCTGCCGGGCCTGTTGCAACCGTACCAGTTGGAAGAGGATCCGGAACCCACCACTGATTTCGCTACATGTCATTGGAATGGAATGCAGCCACTAAACAAAAAGAGGGCATGTAGGATTTGTGGAAGGATCATATGGAGCAGCAGTGGATGCCTTGGTGGATCACAAAACATCTTACAGTTGCAAAAAAATGATAAATGTATTCATAAGCTGGAACAACAGCATATAGTGTTAAGATCAAATTACTATTCTTCTTTATTTTGCATCAGTCAGACCGACATCTAAAATACTGCATCTGATTCTGGGCATGGTATTTTAGGAAGAAAATCGGCAAACCAGAGACATCCAGAATATAGCAAGCAAAATGATAAGGGGCCAGAAGACATGAGGAACAAGGTAGGAGATTAGACTAGATGAAGACTAGACAATACTAGAAGACATGTTCCAACATTTACATTCCATTAGTTCTTCATGGCTAACAGCATACACTGAATATTTATTTGTTAAGAGTCACAAGACTGCTTGTATTAAATATTGCTTCGCATTACTTTGCAAATCATAAAATGTTTCAAACCAGCATGATAGGCAAAGATAAAAGACACTGAGTAATCTCTGAACAGCTTCTTCAAACTAGAAGCAAACAAGTCCAAAGGGGCTCGGTGGTTTTATTAGCTATATCTTTGCAGCTTACAGCCTTAGCGTAGCCCAAATGTACAAATAATTAAACTTACACAGACACATAGACACAGTTCTGCATATTTAATTACAAGTCCCATCTTCCCCACCAATGTTAATTGTGTTGGATGGGTGTGATGGAATAGTGTGGTGGAATTAAAAGTATTTGTGAGATGTAATCCAACACATCTACAGAGAATCAAAGTGGTGACTTAGACTGCAAACTTCTTAGAGCAGAAATGTTTGCAACACTCATTTCAGCACACAAGACCCCCAAAATATTAGTTAGTTTTATACTTAAGGATTGTGTTTTAAAAGATAACACCTGATCATCATCTGAGTGAAGGCAAAAAGAAAAAAAATCAAGCACACGATGTAGGCAGCAATATAGAGAGAGATGCAAATTGTAGCCATTTTCTAATGATTACAAAAAAACGTCATGCAAACAGAAATCATTTACAAGCGGGAGAATTGGAAAGCCACAACGAAAATGATCAGCATAGCATCAACCTTTTCAATAGGATTTTTTAAACCAAAGTTGTGCAGAGAATATCTCCACTTCATATTTGGGAACCCTGAAAATGTACACCCAAAAATCTCAGTGGGGCATTAAATCACATCGTATATGCTGCAGCCTGAATGTGGAAGCCAAACCATACATACTAAGAAAACTTGGATCCAATTACACAATATTGTTTGTCTTGCTTGGCCTAAAGGGGGTGAACAGTGTGATACTCTAACAGAATGCAGCAATAATAAGTGATGTATTTTCTTAAGCATTTTCATACTGTTTTTCAAAAATTAGAAAATAAACTTGAAAGACAATCAACAAGACTGAAACACTTCCTGACTTTATCCAAACATTCAAGTCATTTAATTAATGTTTTCAGAAAAAGTTTAAGAACATTTGTAGTGCTCTGATAAAGCTGCCCATGCCATTATATTCATTAAGCCATTTTTTCAAAACATACAAAACAGGAAAAGATTGTTTAGACCAATGGTGAAATCTAAAAAAAATTCCTACCAGTTCTGTAGCTTGGTGGGGGTCATGTGGGCATGGCTTGGTGGGGGTTATATGACTGGATGGGTGTGGCTATGTAGTCATGTGACTGGGGTGGGAGTCAAAAGACAGAAACTCACTTTAACAATGTCCTGCTGGAGCAGGGATTGGATGATCTCCAGGTCCCTTCCTGCCCTGGATTGCTATGCAATCAAGGTATCCTCTGAAGCTGCATCTAGTGCCAGATCTCTCCCTCTTTTGCAGCTCCTCCCACACACACACACACATACACCGCTTTTTAAGGCATTTTTCCCCTGCCTGTTCGCCCGAACCAGCAGGAAAAGAAGCTTCTGACGATCACGTAGCTCACAGCTGAGCTGAGTGACCCTCGGAAGCTTTTTTTGTTTTTTTACTACCAGTTCGCAAAACCAAGGACAATCGTCCCTACCAGTTTGGCTGAACCGGGAGGATTTCACTCCTGGTTTAGATGGAAAATTAAGACTTGTAGTGATGACACTACCACAATAAAGCTCTTCTAGAAACTGCTATAGTGTTCTGAAGCATGAAAGAAAGCTCAGATTGCATTTTTTAAAATATATGGTTTTGATCTAGTTTGAATGAATACTGTATGTCTACTGCAGCAATTTTTTAAAAAATGTTATTTTTTTTAAAACTAGATAATAAAAATGGGATTTTCTCTAATTAGTCTGTTGACCTTGAATTTCCTCCTTCGCCCCTCCCTCTCTATCTCTCTATCTATTTCTACATATACATATACACGCACATTACATACATACCTGTATACACAAATGTACAAAATGATTAAATAAAAATGCTGAATTGAAAAGGAGAATAATCCAATTATCCAAATTGAAATAGAAAAACATCTTTAAATCTTTACCTTTATTTCTTTCTCTAAAAGTGAAAAAAAAGTTAAGTAAGGGTTTTAGGGGAAGAAGAGTGGGCCTCCTGCCTCCCCTTCCCACTCCTGGAGGGCTTCAACTGGGTAGGCCCAGTGGCATGCTAGCTTCCTGCCTCCCCACTCCTGAGAAACCTGTACTTTTCTGTATCCCTCCCCAGGAGCATCCTGAACCTATGTGCCATTGGGTCTAGCCTTCTTTCTATGATTGGTGGAGGAAGGCCAGGTTTTTTGGGAATGATAGGGAGAGGCAGCTTTCCATGATTGAAGTTTTCTATGATTTGTGGGAGAAGGCCAGGCTTCTTGGAGTGATGGGGGAGGCAGGAAGATCGTGTACCATTGGACACAGCTGACCAAGGCCTTCCAGTGCACAACAGGTTTCCATTTACTGGTGGGCCTGGCCAGCTGAGATCTTTAGGAAATGAGGGGGAAGAGGCCCCTGTACTGTTGGGCCTATTTGGCTGCGCTTTCCAGCTCACGGCAGGTTTCCACATGCTGGTGGATGCTGGGCCTCCATAGCCCCTAGATGTGACCTGTGTGGTCATTTAACAATTACAATAGGAAGAGCTAAGATTATGGTTATTAAGCAAGGCAGTCATGCGAGTATCTTCTTTGTGGTTGTAAGTCAAGGACTATCAGTTTTTCTGCCTCTCTTCTTCCTAGAGCATCTTGCCAGACATTCAGTTTCCTGCAATATTACTGAAGTTTAGGGAAACAATTAAAATCTGATTATTTCAGCGGGCCTTTGTTTAAGAGGATTTTTTCTGTGTAAAAATATACATTTTATAAGTGTGTATAAAGTATCTGATTTTTCCACGCCTAATTACAATAATATCTCCTAATGACATGCAGAAGAATGCAAATACCTATTACAAAATTCATTTTTTCTCATATTCTACATACCTATCCTATTTTAATACATCAAATATTAGAGAAAATCAAAATGTTGCTTATTATTTCCTAGTAGCCTTTCCAATTGAAATAGTTACAATATATTCCCTAGAAATTCTAGCTGTACAAGTCTATCTTGATATAGGTTAACATATATAAATATAATCAGAATAAATATCAATAACTCTGGAATCATACAATATACTACTCAGAAGCCAGTTCCATTGAATTAAATGATTCTTTCTTCTAAGTAAGTACAAAAGTAAGCAGGTAGATATACGATTTAAGCATATTAACTGGTCCAAGTATCACGGGGAAAGATTTTTTATACATTATTCAATATATTACCTTTATCTTTATTGGTTTCTGATCAGGGATTCATAGTACTTAGAAGATGCTAGGGATAATCCCTACATGAAACTCATTATCTGTATGTGTTTCATCTGTATCTTTGTCTGTTTATTTTTATTCATTTGTCTTTTCTCCAGTATTGCCACTTCTGCAGCCAGAGTTGTGATATTATACAGAACCACATTATTTTTCCAAGCCTGTTTATTACTTCTGGCTTCATGTCTGACATTTCCTGTTCACACTAATTCTGCCTAATCATTGAATCCAGTTTAGCTGCATGGATACTTCAACCTAGGCAGCTTTCCCATTTTTAGACCATCTCATTAAGCAAACAGGCCTCCTGTTGCTCTGTCATTTGTCAGGTGAAATAAAAAGAGAAAAATGTGAAAGACCAGTCCAAGCACTATATAACATTTTACGAGCCATTTCTATAGAAATTGGACCTCTAAAAAAATCTGTCTCACTCTCACAATATTTATAGACGTATTTCAACAGTACAGAGGAAAGAATGATCATTAAATATATATTCGCATGTGTATGTGTGTAATCTTTGCATATTTTCTTTGTAAACATTCTATATCACATTCTTCAAATTTCACACATACAGATACACAAACACACACACACACACACACACACACACACCAGTTAAGCCTTGAAAATCCTTAAAAATCAAAGATAGCACATTATGATGTGACTTCTAGAATCAGATTGACCATTGGCTTACCTGAAGGGTCGTTTTCTGGGTGCTGCGAAGGAGAATCCAAGCATGGGTTAAATACAGACCATCTGCACAGGACCGAATTAAAATTTTAAGCCACGTCTCTGGTGCTGATTACTCCTCAGATTTTTCTCAATGAAGGTGTGGACATTGCGCACTGAGAAGTTCAGGAACAAAGCCATACAATGGTCTGCATAAGAGTCACATGTCCAGTTCAAAAGACTGCTACAAAAGGTGGAGACAGACCCCAGGGTGGGGTTGGACTCTCCTTCGCAGCACCCAGAAAATGAAACTTCAGGTAAGCCAATGGTCATTTTCCTGGGTGCAGCTTGGAGAGTCCAAGCATGGGACATACCCAAGCTAAATGTCACTAGGGCAGGAAGAAGAAGCCTCCAGGGTCTCTCCACTTGTATGGATGTCCTGAAGAACTCACCTCCCAAATGCCCCTTCAAAGCAAATTTGTCCAATTTGTAGTCCCGAACAAAAGGAGACAAGGAAGTCCAGGTCGCTGCACTGCAAATCTCCTCAATCGGTGCCTGGGTGGCCCAGGCCGCCGTGGTGGTGGCACTTCTGATGGAATGTGTGGTGATATGGTGTGGCACCAGTGTGGATTGTAGAACATGGGCAAAGGTAATACAGGCCTGCAACCAACGCCCAATGGTAGGAGAAGAGATCTTGCGGCCCTGAGAAGCAGGTTGAAAGGATGCAAAAAGCGACTCGAAACGTCAGAAAGTAGGTGTGTGTTTAATAATTTACATAATGTCCTGCGAACATCTAGCTTGTGCCATCTCTTTTCTCTAGGATGTTTGGGGTGCAGACAAAAATCTGGGAAGACGACCTCCTGGGCCTGGTGAAACCAGGAATTAATTTTAGGAATAAATGCCGGGTCCAAACGGAGAATCACCCTGTCAGGTTGGATTAGGCATAAGTCCTCTCGAATTGACAGGGCTGCCAATTCAGAAATTCATTGAGCAGATGTGATGGCGATCAAGAAGGCGGTTTTGAACGTCATATGTTTAAGACTGGCGGACCGGAGTGGTTCAAAGGGCCGCCCGTAACACTACATTGAGATCCCAGGATGGGTACCTGTGGACAACCAGGGGCCTCAAGTTGGTCATGCCCCGCAGGAAACTAGGGATGATAGGGTGACGGCCGAGGGACAAGTGTTCATCCACTGCTAGAATTGTGGACAAGGCCGCTACCTGTCGTCTGAGAGTATTAGGAGCCAGGCCTTGGTCAAGTCCATCCTATAAATAGTCCAAAATTTTTGGAACCATGGCCTCAGCAGCCTCAACGCCATGCGCTCTGCACCAGGTATTGAAGGATTTCCAAGGGGTGTCATATATTCTGGTCGTAGAATACTGCCTGGATGCCTGAATGGTATGAATAACCTTGGTGGAAAGATTACCCTGATTTAGGAGGTCCCTCTCAATTGCCATCACTGGCAATTGCAACCACTGGGGCTCTGGATGTTGAAGCACCCTCTAGCTAAGAGAGACCTCGTGTTAGGAAATCCGCCAAGGTGGGCTGACGGAGAGATTCACCAGGTCGGCGAACCAGGTTCTTCTGGTCAGGAGCCACAAGCAGGACCTCCGCTTCCTCTGACAGGATCTTCCGAATCACCCTGGGGAGAAGAGGTAATGGGGGGAACACATACAGCAGTCCTGATGGCCACGGATAGTGAAGAGTGTTGACCCCCTCGGCTTGCGGGGTGTGAAACCTTGCAAAAAGCCTGGGAAGGTGCATGTTCTCTGAGGTAGTGAACAGGTCGACTAGCGGACGGCTGAACCTCCAAGACAATTGGTGAAACGGGTCCAGATGCAGGCGCCACTCCGAGTGATCTACTGTGACCCTGCTCAGGCAATCTGCTTGAATGTTGTTGATCCTGGAGATGTGCTCCGCTTGGATCGAGCACAGGTGTCTTTCTGCCCACCTTCCCAGGCATTCGGTCTCCGCCATCAGGGACCTGGAGTGAGTGCCCCCCTGGCGGTTTATGTGCACCTTTGTAGCCATATTGTCCGTTAGGATTCTCACATGATGCCCCCTGATGCTGTTTTGGAAGTGAACGAGGACGAGACCCACTGCTCTCAACTCCAACCAGTTGATGCTGTGTGACGCTTCAGCCGTCGACCACCTCCCCTACGCAATCTGGTTGTAGAGTGAGTCCCCCAGCCGACGAGGCTGGTGTCCATCGTGATGGCAAGACGGTCCGGCTCTCTGAAAAGGGTGCCCTTTGCAAGAGCAAGGGACAGCCATCATTGAAAGGACTGGCGTACTTTCGGTGAGACCAGGACCAGCTGTTGAGAGTTGCTCTGATTGGCCCTCTGGAAGGGCAGGAGGAGCCATTGTAGGTATTGGGAATGAAGGCATCCCCAAGGCACTATCGACAGGCACGAAATCATTTTGCCCAGGAGCTGGGACAACTGTACGATCAATGCTTCCGATGACTGTTGCATCTGCAGCACCTGGTCTCTGATGCTTGCCAGCCATTCCGGAGACAGGGAGACCTGACAGCTCATGGTGTCGATGATGGCTCCAAGGTGCTGCAGCCTGGTGGTCGGTGTGAGATGACTCTTTTCTGTGTTGATGGAGAACACCCGTGTGTTGCAGGTCCTGCACCGCTTGTTGTCGTGATGACGACTGGATGAGAATGTCGTCCAGGTAACAATGTAGTCGCAATGGAATGAGATCTTAGGAAGGCCACCACTGCAGCTAGTATGTTCATGAAGGTCCGCGGAGCCGATGACAGGCTGAACGGCAGTGCCCTATACTGGTAGTGGCGGCCTGCATAAAAGAATCTCAGGAACCTGCGGTGAGCCTTGCGAATGGGAATGTGGAGGTAGGCCTCTTTGATATCTATAGATGTTAAGAGATCTCCAGGCCTGATGCAGCCCAGAATTGACTGAAGGGACTGCATCTTGAACCTCCTGTACTCTATGTGACGATTTAGCTTTTTTAGATCTAGTATCCCCCTCCACCCCCTGGAGTTCTTGGGAACAAGGAAGAGGATGGAGTAAAATTCTGTCCCTTCCTGGCCTGGTGGAACCGGTTCTATGGCCCCGATTTCCCTGCGATGAAGGATCTCCTGTTCCATGAGAGCCTTCTTGACTGGGGAAGTGAGGGTCGGGCATCAGATGAAGTGTCGAGGAGGTGTGTATAGGAACTCTAATGTCAGACCTATGTGTATGGTTTGAAGAACCCACTGGTCTGACATGATCTGCTCCCATTGGGCGTGGAACAGCTGTAGATGCCCTCCGATGGGAGCTGATAGCCACTTATATCGCCTGAAGGGTCTGGAGCCCCCCCTCCCCGCGATAGGGACGTTTAGAGATGGACTGCTGGTGGCCCCTGTCACGAAAGGGCTGCCAGTCCTGAGGCCTATTAGTACCCTGGGAAAAGGGACATTGAAAGGAACCAGAGGTAGATGGCTGTTCCGTGTTCTGAAAGGGCTCCGTGTTCCGAAAGGGTTCCGAAAGGGCTGCCTCCTGTAGGATTGGGAACTCTTGCGAGCAGACTTCTTATTAACCAAAGGCATGACCTTCTTCTTGTCCTTATTTTCAATGAGGACAGGATCAAGGGCCTCCCCAAATAGCTTGCCACACTTGAAAGGAGCAGAGGCAAGCTTCCACTTGGAGCGCATGTTTGCGTTCCAGTGTCTGAGCCATAAGAGGCATCGGATAGTGACATTAGAAGCCAGAGATCGAGGTGCAAATTTGGCAGCATTTAGGGTGGCGTCAGCAGTGTACTCTGTGGCCGCAATAATTTTGTTAACATCCTGCCTCAATTTGGTGTTCCCACCCGGAAGCTTAGCAAGAAGCTGCTTCAACCATAGTAGGGCCGCCCTGGAGAGGAAGGATGCAGAGACGGAAGTCTTGATGGCCCAAGCTGCTGCCTAATGAGTCTTGTGGCAGGCATTTTCAGCCCTCTTATCCTCCACCTTGAGCCCTTCTAATAGCTCGTGGGTGAGCACTGAGGAGGAAGTGAGTGTCGCCACTGGTGCAGGAAATAAAAGAGAGTCCAAGCAATCTGGAAGTACTGAAGAGAAACTTGAAGCGCGTCCACTGGGCTGAATTGAAAAAAATCTGAGGAATAATCAGCACCAGAGGCGTGGTTTAAAGTTTCAATTTAGTCCTGGGCAGATTGGCTGTATTTAACCCATGCTTGGACTCTCCAAGCAGCACCCAGGAAAATAATGAGTTTCACCAATTATGTGTCAGACTGCACACAGTGTGACTATTTTGAGACAACCAAGGAGCAGAATGCAATAAACAGGTTTGTCTTTCAAATAGTGGTTTATCTACAAGGAATATACGTACTAGGCAGGGAATCAATCATCAACTACAGCATGAAAACACACGGAGAGAGGGACACCCTCAATTTAAATTGTGCAACAACTGCAATCTATCTAAAAATAAGGTATTGTGTTTGTATTGATTACAACTAGACTAAAGATTAACATTAGTAGCTGCCCACTATTACCCTGTGATACAGCCAACACATTTAATAAACAAATAAAACATCTTCTTCATGTCATTCTTGAATCCCGGTGATAAAAGTTTCTTGGCAGCAATATGGAAGTGGCTTGCCATTATCTTCTTCCAGGATGGTTCTTTTTTTTACTTCCCATTCTAGCCTACAGCCCTGAAACTCCCCTTAGGTCTCCCATCCAAGTTCTAATTATGTCTGATTCTGTTTAGCATCTCAGCCCAAACTAAACTACTGAGCCACATCCAGACAAACTTCTGTAAATGCATTTTACTGGCAATGCTTTTGAAGATAATTTTAAAAACCACAGCTGTTACAAAAATAGCACTTTATTTATTTAAAACATTTCTGCCCCCCTCTATATTTGCAAGGAATCCCAGAATGACTTTGCAAAGACCAATCATATGCTCATAGGGCTTATAATCTAAAATATATGACATAATTTAATCAAATGAGGAAAGGCAACGGATGAAACAGCAAGCTCGGAAAGCTGCTCTCTCAGTTTTTATACCAAAAATAGTTCAGACAACATGACAGTATGACAGATGTTAGATCACAGTAGGGGAAGAAACAAAGATAAATTGTTGTCCTGTGTGAATCTATGGAATAGCCCAAATTCATGTCTGTCTTTTCATTCTGCATTTTATGAAGAACGTGTCTATTATAAAAATACTATAAAGTTATTTGGGCTGCATTTTTTTTACTATGAAATGATACTATTTGGTTGTATTGTTTATACATACAGTATAAACATCTCTTTAAGATGTTGTCCTAAAATGGTGGGCCAGAAATACTTGAAATAATCAACACATCCAAAATATAGTTATTGTGTTGTAGTATACTGCAAAATTAATGTAGATTTACAGGGTGAACAATTGCTACAAGAAACAGATTATTTGAGGAGGGTAGGATACTTGAAGAAAGTTCAGTAACCCAGGACAAACATACTATCTAAGTATAGACACTTTTCTTTTTTTTACTATTGGGGAAAACTGAACATGCAAAGCTCTTTAGTTTGGCGCTGATTGGTTGATACTTGAGTTACTAAAGGCTGTCAGCTTTTGATACCGTATCAGACAAATTTTCTGAATGTGTAGCCAGTTGGCATTACTCAAATATTATTTAAAGCTCAAAATATATTGCCATAAACAAAAAGTTTTCAAAGAAAAGCTACTCACTAAGCTGCAGAGTCATTCAGCTGATACTCCCGGGCACGATTAAAGCAGGCCTGGACTCCATTGTCTGACCACAGCCTCCGAATCACATTGGATAAGTCCTCTGGCATGATTCCCTGCTCCTCTGCAGTGCAAGAGAGTGCAAACAACTGACGAGCATCATCCTGCAAGGAAAGTAAAATTGAGACATTTAGGACCATGTGGAGCGGGGAGCGCAAATGTCACATTACACACACTCACAAAAAGGTCTTCCCAGAGTGAAGCATATTTTGCAAAGGAAATAAAACACCCTCTAGTTACAAAGCAGATGCCAGTTATAAATGCATATCATATTAAGTCTATGCTTAACAACTTATATGGGTAACTGCTGAATCCTGAAATTGAGCAAGGTCAGTCCTGAATAGTAATTGGGAGTATGTTACAGAAAGAATTTTAGTGACATGAAACCTGAGAAGTAGTTCAATCAGATTTAACCGTGTGAAAAATTTTATATACAGGTAGTCCTCAACTTGCAACAGTTCATTTAGTGACCTTTCAAAGTTACAACAGCATTGAAATAAGTGACCAATGGCCATTTTTCAAAGTTGCAACCTTTGTACCATCCCCATAGTCATATGATCAAAATTCAGATGCTTGGCAACTGGTTCATATTTATGACAGTTACTGTGACCTGGGGTAATGTGTTCCCCTTTTGTGACCTTCCGACAAGCAAACTCAATCGGGAAGCCAGATTCACTTAACAACTGGATTACTAACTTAACAACTGCAGTGATTCACTTAACAACTGTGGCAAGAAAGATCATAAAATGGGTCAAAACTCACTTAACAAATGTCTCACTTAACAATAGAAATTTTGGGCTCAATTGTAGTCATAAGTCAAAACTTCCAGTAGTAAGAGACTAAAGCCCAATGTAGGCATTATTGAACAGAATTGTCTTTGGAGGTTCTCAATCATCCAGGTCATGACTGTCCCTGAGCTGCTTTCCAAAAAGGCCACTGGACTTTGATTTTTCTTGAAGATGTTTCACTTCTCATCCAAGAACTTTCTTCAGTTATAAATAACTGATGAGGAATGGAAAGGATTTATTTATATATTAAGTCTTTTTCATTCCCCACCAGTTTATATTATACACAATTACTCTGAAATGTCTTTCCATAGTTGAAGTAAGGGTCATTAGATACATCTAAACTGTCTGTCTCCCCACCCCCTTTCTTAGGGAGTTCCAAAGCCTGGTAGCAACTGCAAAGTAGGCTTTCCATTTGGTATTACGTCAATATCAAATCAGCCTCTTCTGGTTCAGATAAATGTTAGACTTTTAAATTATGGTCTAGAACCGGGATGGCACGTGGAGCCACTGGCCAGCTGAGTTCAGCCTTTTTTAAAGCCATTTTTCACCCTCCCCAGGCTCCAGAGGCTTTATAGGAGCCTGGGGAGGGCAAAGAGCTCCCCCCCCCGAGGCCCTCCAGAGGCTTCAGCAGCTACCCTGAAGCCTCCAGGGTGCAAAAAAACGGCCCTATGGGCAAACCGGAAGTTCGATTTGCTTGTAGGATCGGTTTAGCCCCTCCAGAGGCTTCAGGGACCTTCAGAAGGCTTCCCTGAAGCCTCTGGAGGACTAAAAACAGCCCTAGAAGCAAACCGGAAGTCACTTCTGGTTTGCTCGTAGGGTCAGTTTAAACCCTCCAGAGGCCTCAGGGACACTCGTAGGGTCATTTTTTGCCCTCCAGAGGCTTCAGGGAAGCCTCCTGAAGGTCCCTGAAGCCTCCGGAGGGCCTCTGGGCGACGGGGGAGGCTGTTTTTGCCGTCCCCAGGCGCCTATAAAGCCTCTGGAGCCTGGGGAGGGTGAAAAAAGCATGCAAAAAATGGGGACAAAGCACCTCTTATGCGCGCATGCGCACTGGGGGGCGCACATTGCATTATGAGTGTGGCACACCCACACATGACCCCCCTGCGCTCCCCCCACTTAAGGCACGCAAGACAAAAAAGGTTCGCCATCGCTGGTCTTTTTCACTTGGACTTGCGGACAGACCTGTTAGAAGTACCGCCATGGTTGGACCTGCGGTAGTTGAATTGCTGCCTACCCCTGTCCCGAAAAGACTTCCTGTCCTGGGACCTATCTCCCGACTGACCAGTTGGTCTGTTCGAGGGAGCAGAAGAGGATCCTGCAGACTCACTAGAATGAAAGAACTGCCTCTTGAAATAAGGAGCGGATTTACAATCCTGTTTCTTGTACAAGGTGGGCAGAACTTTCCGTTTATCCTTAGATTCAATCAAGAAGGGGTCTAAGACCTCCCCAAATAATTTGGACCCCTTAAACAGACCAAAAGCCAATTTCCATTTGTTCATCTGGTCCGCCTGCCAGTGATGGAGCCAGACAAGGCAGCAGGAGGTCATGTTGGAAGCTAATGCCCTAGGCGAATTTGACCACGTTAAAGGAAGCATCAGCCCTGTACTGAGACGCTGCAATAATTTTGGTTATGTCCTGGGAAAGACGAGTGTCTCCTGCCGGCAGCTTAGTCTGAAGCTCATGCAGCCAAATGACAGAGGCTCTCTAAAAAGAAGGATGTGGATGAAGACGCCTTAATGGCCCAGGCCGCCGCCTGATGAGTCTTGTGGCAGGCCTTCTCCACTTTTTTGTCCCCCACCTTGAGGCCTTCCAACAGGTCAGCCGGGAGGACTGACTTAGAAGTGAGGGCCGCTATAGAGGGGTTCACAAATGGGAGGACCAGGATGTCTTCCAGCGCAGGGTCAACTGAGTACAGCTTCTTATCCCTGCCACTGGGCGTGGCCAGGGAGCCAGGCTTGGCCCATTGCCGTTGACTGACATTCATAAAGAAATCAGGAACTGGCACTAGCTCTTGCTGAGGTGCCTGAACGTTAAACATGCTAGCATTGGGGTTAACCCGGGCGGAATCCGAAGATCCCGAAGGTCTTAGGTTTAGTACCCACTTGGGTGGTGTTCTTAGCCTTGTGCAAGATGACTTAAATAGGCTAGGCTTAAAGAGCCCCAAGAAGGCAGGAGCGTCCAGAGAAAGGTCCTCGTCCTCCGAGAGCTCCTGTTCCTCCTGATCCGGGTCCTCCAAAACGGAAGCCTCGCTGAGCACCGAGGATTCCAGAGATGGGTGACGGACCCACCTGGCGGTGGAGGGAGCCTCTTGCCTGGGCTGGGAAGAGCTGGGAGTGATGGGTGCTTGGTCATGCCTCTACATCCCCTGGGCAATGCCCTGAGAGATGGCACGGGTGACCACTGCCTGGATGTGGATGGATAACTCAGGTTCCTGAGCTAAAGTAGTGTCTGATCCAACGGGATCCCTGGAAGGAGGAGGAAGTTGCCATGCAAGGATGGAATCAGCGAGCCCCCCAGGGTTAGGGTCCTCGGGGGTGGGCCTGACTCAGAAACACACAAAAAGGCAGGAGAGCCCGGTTCAGCTAGAGACCTATCTGGGGAAACTTCCTGGAAATCCATTCCTCATCAGTCACTGACAGGCAATCCCCTGGGAGTGGTGGAATGACTGGCCCAACTGGAGGGGTAGGCTGAGGGAACTCCCTCACAGCCTGGCATTGGGCTTTCTCGAATTGTTTATCGAGGGCCCGCTGCCGCCTCTCTGCATCCCTAGTTGCCGCCACAGAAGGTGCCTTGTAGGGATGACTATCTTGACTGGCCACCCTGCCCTTCCTTACGCCCTTGCTCCTGCCTGCAGAAGTTCCCTTGCTAGGGGCTTGAGAGGGGCCTGGTCTACCATCAGGAGAGTCAGATGGGCCAGGATGCTCCATGGCCTGTTGATACAGACTTCAGACAAGAGGCCAATACAGGTGGAGATCAGGAAATGAAGGAGACTCTGGTGGCTGATGCTGGATCAGACGACAAGCAGGTATTGTGGAAGAAGGAACAGTTCGTGGAAAAAAAAACACCAGAGGAGTAAACTGGGGCTCTGCAATGAGTCCAATGAATCCAGCCACTCGACAGGAGGTGAGAAGGTAGAAAAGGAGTCAAGGCTGCAAGACCAGGCAGATAAAGCAGGGAGAATCAGTAGATTAAAGAACAAAAAAAATTATTTAAAAATCCTACCTGTGCCAGTGTATGACCATCAGATGGCCAAGACGCTAGCGCCCTTTGGGGAAATGTTGTGAGTGGAAGTGACCCAGCCAGAGACCCGATCAAGGCCAGCTTACCATCCTACGGTTATCTGCTGAAGTGTGGCTGAACGGGAAAACCAATAGAAAAAAGGGCACAAATTCGGGTCCTCCCAATTGGCCACCGCTCCAGTGCGAGGGAGAAGAGGGAGATAAAGATGGTGGTGGCGCAACGTAAAGCAGCCACGCACCTCTCCGCATTAGGCTGCGCCCTCCGAAGGGCGAAGAAATTGGCAAAAAACAGAAGTCAACTAAAATGGGAATGCCAGCAGCCACCGGAAGCCTCACCATTCCTGCTGCGCTTTAAAGCAAATACAGCGGCTCTCCGCTGCCTCCAAAGGCGGCGCGGCAAGCAGAGCACCCCACCACCACCACGCCTACCTCCAAGTCTCTAGGAGAAGTCAAAACGACATGAAGCAAAAAAACAATTTAAACTGTGCTAGTTATGGGAAACAAATTAAGGAAAAAGAAAGGGAAAAAGCTAGAAGGAGAGTCCAAGCCTAGTTAAATTATGCTGGAGCTCACAAATACAAGTCCTGAATGGGCAGACTGAGGAAAAATTCAGGCGCCAAGTAACACCAGGAGGCGTGGCCAAGTAAAAAGATTCCCCAGTCCCAGGGCAACCAGACTGATTTAACCCGTTGCTTGGACTCTCCAAACGGTGTAAATATTCTTACAGATAACAGAATACCTGAATGTGCTTGTTTACAGATAAACAACTTCTTGGTTGTTTGAAATGGTTCAGAAGTAGTCGGTGTATTCATTTGCCTTACTAATTATGAAACAATATTAATTATGAAACAATAGACCTCACTGTTGCATCTTCATAAACTTCAAACAATTTGGGGAAGCATAATAAATTTTCTCATAATGGTTTGCTATCCTTGTGACCACAACTTTCTCAGCATCAAGGCATTCGTTTATATTGGAATGAATGAATGAATGGCCAGACTGCAAGTTGGGATACAAAAGGCATATTCCCATGAATTACTTCAATCTTTCTCTGAAGGAGAAAGGACGTTGGTCTTACCTGAACGTCTATTTTCTGATGGGAGGAGGGAATGGTCACACGTGGGTTTTATCACAACCTGATTGGTCCAAGGCTGAGAGGAAATCTATAAATACTGGTGCCTGTCCATTGCTAGCCCAGATTCTCGAACATGAACGGTACAACTGAAAAACAAGAAACAACACAACAAACCCCGGGAAACACCCCCCGGGCCCTCCCCTTGGCCCCAACAGACAGAACTCAGGGCGGGTTGTGACCATTCCCTCCTCCCATCAGAAAATAGACGTTCAGGTAAGACCAACGTCCTTTTTCCAGAATGGGAGGAGGGAATGGTCACACGTGGGACATACCCAAGCTAAAGTCCCAGGGAGGGAGAACAGGAATTCTAGGAATCAGACTGAATAGAACTCACCCAAAAGGAGAAAACAAACAGAACCTATCCAACTACTCTACAGCTTGGACCAGGCTGAGAGAATCTGGGCTAGCAATGGACAGGCACCAGTATTTATAGATTTCCTCTCAGCCTTGGACCAATCAGGTTGTGATAAAACCCACGTGTGACCATTCCCTCCTCCCATTCTGGAAAAAGAAAAGGCAGAGTCTTTTAAAATAAAGGGATTTGTTTCCCCACAGAGTCTGATTAAAATTTAAAATCTTTAAGTTGGAGAAATCCAGTGACATAAACTGGGAATCCTTATTCCAGGAAGCTTGTATTTTTATAGATTCAGGTAAAACATACAGCTGGAAATCTGCAATAAGATTTTGATTTATGGTTTCTGGTGGTGCTAAGTCTCACATTGTCATGCCTCTATGCCAGTTACAGAACGGGTTGCTTAAATGCTGCCTACATTTCTACTTCTTGCTATGTTCCAAAAGTTATACGTTCTTTCTTTAGAATTTCTTGGGGGGTCTGTAAAAGTAATATGAAATAAAAGTAAATTGAAAATATGCATTTGAAGGTTCTAACAGGAAGTACTGCCCTTGCACTTTATGTTATATTTTTTCTTGCCTACATTTTAGTATTTTTTTACATTGTAATTTTTTTAAAAAAAAATCTTCTGCAGAGGCAATGAGTGCCATCATTAAGTGATATGGTTATAAAGTGTGATATCACATGACTATATAGCCTAGTGATGGCAATCCCAACCATCCCAGTTGTTGTTGTAACTCCAGGACTATGTAGATCACTGTACTATTTAAAAAAGGAGACATATTCTGCATCAACTATAAACTCTCCAAAGTAAACATAATTACATAATTTTGATCTAAGTGGAGTAATGTTATAATAGAATGGCTCCTTCTCAGTGAAATACTTGAAAAAACCAATGTGGCGTATTTTATAGAAACAGATGCCATTTTTGCTTATAGAAATTAGTGTTTAGAAGCATTTTAGAATGTGCATAATCCTTGTTTTATCAAATTTGTCCAATATAAAAGAGATGTTTCAATCATTAAAAAAAACCAGGCAATATATTATTATTTTAAAAAAACAAACCCAAGTTAGCACAAAATGAAGTGAGCTTATAGAATTCAATGATGCATCTCTTTCCTAGGAAGCAATCCCTGTACTGTACTTGAGTTTCTGTAGTATTGTTAATTTTAAACATTTAATGAATGGAAAAGTCCCTAGCCATTTAAGATCAGATCTATTTTTAAAAAGGAAAACAGAATAACTGGAAAATGGCCATGAAAGTCTCTATCACAAGTTTATACCTTGTAAGGACAATACTCTCCAATATATTATTCCAGATTTATCCTAATGCATGGGGAAAGGCTTTTACTACGCATCTATTAGTGAAAGAAACATATACTCCCGATTTTGATCTTTCATTCTTCTCTGAATATTTTCCAGTAAGTCCTGTTTGTCTTTCAATTTCTACCTTGCATCATAATTCCACAGAACACGGGTGCTGTTGTCATATATTTTGGTTGCAAGATTATACTTGAAAAAATTTGCATCTAAGAAGAGTTGTGCTGAATTAACTCTGAGGTAATGACTTAGTTTCCCAGTTATACTGTATTTGTTAAAGAGAGAAGGTCCGTCATTCATTTTCATTCTGTCATCATATGGACTTTTTCTATGATCCTTCTAACCTTGTGATTGATAAAGTCTCTATAGATCATCAACCTTGGGAAAAGAAATGATTTCCCACTGGTGCCTAATATTTTGGGCTTTGCGCTGCAGGCACTCATTAAAGAGGAAGTAAGAGAAAAGCCAAATACATTTGCCTGCATCACAGGAAGCTAATAGATAGGAAACTTTATCCTCAGTTCAGAAATTAGCACTATATAGCTTGCAATATCCCAATTTGTACAAAATCTTGATTATAATTTAGTAAAAATGGAAACATTCTCACTGTTTTGAGATAATAATATTTGCTGCAAAAATTGTTCCTATATTGTGCTAATTTGTTACTATTGAGCAAAGGATAGGACGCACCAGGTTAGGTCGCAAATCAGACAGATGCCTATTTAAGAAAATGTTAAATTTTGAGGAAATAAATAAATATTTATATAACTACATATTAATCATATTTGTATGGTTGTCTATCTCGCAAAAAACAAGTCTAGGTGATGTACAACAACCTGATAAAGCAGGACATATATAAACAGTCATTATAAATAATAAAAGAATCAGTATTAAAAAATATATTATTAAAAGCAAAAGATAACAAACACTAGACAGAGAGAGCATAAGAAATATCCACCTCAATAGTAGAGCCATTTAGCCATTCCCAGGTTTGGTGACATAACCAGATCTTGAGAGACATCAAGAGGAATTGGGCTAATATAATTTTGGGGTAAAGAATGTTCCATAAGGTGGGACTGATCAAATGAACATTCCTAGCTGATGGTAACAAATGTATATTTTGGAATGGAAACATCAATTGCCTTGTTTCATTAGGACTGCCATTGGGTAGCAGAATGAAATAATTATAAAAATTCTTCGAGAATGGATTAAAGGTAAAGGTCAAAGATAGAGGGAAGGAAGAAAAATAAGATTCTATAAAAATAACCAGTCCTTAAACCATCCAGCTAGAAGCCAGTCATTAAATGTCTTACATTCTTTGAAGACAGAAGCTGGAAAACTCTAAAATGAGCAAATAACTAAACTATGTCAGTTTCTCTCCAGCTTCCATTTCTGAAGGCATCAAGACTGAACTACATGATAATCTGATTGCAAAGACCAGGACTGTGATCCAAGGACAGACCTGTCAAGTTTTTCTTCTCCTCTCCCCAAGGACGTATTTTAGAATGCTAAGAGAAGCCTAAAGGTTGACTCTAACAAAATTGTTTCACCCTTTTGATGGGTAGTTTCTTCCTTTCTATCCAGCTTTCAAAATGTTATCCAAATCACCATTTCACAACAGTTTGAATTTGTAATTGGTAAAATTGGAGGCACCAATATCACCTCAAATAAGTTTTCAAAAGTCCTGAATCAACTCATTCCACTGTGGCTTTAATGTTTGCAACAATGTGTTACACATGAACCTATTGCTTCTTTTAAAACCAGACATTAGATTGTAGCTTTTTACTCAAAGAGCAGCACAGAGAAACTTCCTTCCTCTATATAGTTTCATTTTGAGCACTGCGTTGGGAAAGAAAGAAAAAATTAAAAGCAGTAGTTTTCTGCATGACTAATTACTGTTATTAATCTACCTCTTAAGAGGCCACTTCCCTGCCACAAAACTTGAGCAAATACTGCACTAGATGTCCAAAAATGTTGGCTGATTTTCGTATTGTCGGTATCCATGGAATTGTTGGGTGAAAAACACTGTTTGATACAGTTGCTCTAAAGCCGCTTCACAATCACCAAGCAAACAGCAAAACTAACTTTGCACAACATGGTTTTTACTTAGTGCAACCCCAGCTGGGAAAGTACATTGAGCTACTTCCTGTAGGCTTAAAAGATTGAGCTTATATACAGAAGCATCCAAAGAAAGAAGGGTGGATGAGGGAGTAGTTGTTGCCACTTTGACACTGACTGACTAGGATTCTTGACACGTCCTTGCTATTGAATTGCTAAATAATTCCTTGCCTCCCCTCCCCAAAAAACTTAATCATATTTATGTCATCAAGCCTTAAGAAATATACCAAGCTGATTTTGTAGAAAAAGACTGGAGTCCATTGTTTTTAAACTGAAAAAGTGATCTGTGTAAAAATATATATTTAAAAGATACCAAATGTCACTAGTTTCCTCTTCTAAATTTCTGTTGTGCAAGGTAAGTTACAACTATTTAAAAAGTCTTCCGTATCCAGCAGACAATGTTTACAGAAAACAAGCACCATTTTTCAGAACTGGATGACTAAATACCTCCTCAAGATTCTAGACAAGAACAATGTGATGCCCACAGAGGAAGTTAATAAACAATAAGGTAAAAGTAAAAATGAAAACTAACTGCTCTAGAAGGATCCCCAAAGTCAATCTGCAGGTTGCCCATGGCTTTGATTATAGCCATGATGGATTGGATGGTGTTGCTGTAAACCACTGCTTTGTATTGTCGGCATTCGTCTTCTGAATATCCATCTTCATGGATAATCCTGCAAAGAAACAGAAGAGGAAAGATTTTAAAAATCAGCATATCACGTGTCTACAAAGGATTTAACATTATTTTATATAAAATACTTTGTTAAAGTCTCTTTTCTATAATATAATGTCACTAATATGAAATACGTTTGCCTTCTGCTTTCGCCCATTCCTGAGCTGACCTACAATTAGCAATAGCAATGTGCATGAGACTAGGGATAAGGAAGTATCAACAATATGCTGATGATACCCAGTTGAACATTTCTGCCAGCTGTTGAGGTGCTGTCCCAGTATGTGGAGGTTGTGAGGTGAGGATGGGGAAGAACAATCTAATAATTGGAACTCAACACTAAGCAGTTATAGGTTCTGCGTTGCGCATATCCAGAAACTGGAATGTTGTCACTGTTCTGAACAGTGTTGACACTTCCCCATTAAGACTTAGTGCAGAATCTGGGGGTTCACTTGTATTCACAGTTCTTACTCAAAGAGTACGGACAGCTGAGGTTGTTGGGGCTTTGCACAACTGTATGTTATATACCAATTGTGCCTATTCCTAGATTGGCAGGTCTTAGTCTCCTCCTCATTGGTCTGTTGCAACAAATTCTACAGATACCCCCTGACTTAGAAACACAGAATCACAAGAGTGCAGGATGATGTGACCAGTCATAAATGTGAGCTGGTTGCCAAGCACCTGAAATTCACTCACATGATCATGGGTGTATGTATTGTCACAGTTGTAAGTCTAAGTGTAGCTTATAAGTCACATTTCCATGGCCATCATAATTTCCAATGGTCATTACATGAATGGATGTAAGTTGAAGACTATCTATACATGGGGCTGCCTTTGAAAGACTATTTGGAAGTTTCAGGTTATCCAGATTGTAATAATGTGGGTATACAACATTTTACTATCATGTGACACTACTACTTAACCAGCACTGGCTCCCTATAAGTTTCTGAATGCAATACAATGTGCTTTAAAGCCCCACATGACACAATACTAGGCTACATGTGGGACCACTTCTTAAAAAGCATCTGCTTGCTCTACAGCTTCCATGGGGAGAGTATGGTCCAGATTCCCTCTTTCAAACCTTGTCATATCGTGCCACTTAGGAAGTATGTCTTTTAGGAAGCTGCCCGTTTTCTGGAATGGTCTTCCCACCCATTGCACCCAATATACAATAGGCCCCCAGGTTTGCTTGCCTTTAGAAAAGCCATTAAAATCCCTGGTATTTGGATCTCATTGAGTGGAGTCTCCTTTCTTCTCAGTCCCCTTCAGGGAAAAGGGCGGCATATAAATGTAATAAATCCAAATCCAATTGTCATGTTCAGTTGTCATGTGGTTATTTAAAGGGTCATTGTTTTATTTTACACACCTGTATTTTTTTGAATAGGGTGGCTCTATAAATTCAATCAATCAATGTCAGTATGTATGTTTCAGAAGATGGTAAATACTTGCTTCAGAACACTATTTTACTTTTGTTTCTAAATTCTAATGTATGGGTGCCAATAATCACTTTTCTCTGTAATATGATATAATAACAATATGGTGTAGTAAAAAACTGAAGTCAAACGAAGCTAACTGTGGAGAGAACTCCACTATTGTACAATAGCACAGTGAATATTCCACTTTAAAGCTGCCGTAGTTCACATCAGCCCTCAGTTATATTTTCTGCAGTCCCCAGAGGCCCTAAGGATCATGTTTGTGAAATTCAGTAACAACATCAAACATCAGCAATATAATTTCCCACTGGTTTCTGGCAGAAAACAGTACAGCGGCTTAATTTTTAAAATGTTTAGCATAGTTATAAAGCAAAAAAACCCGTAAAATCTCAAAAATGAAGGAAAAAGGATATTGATCATGGTATAACAACTGGACTACTTAATGGTTCGCAAGTGTTAAAAACAAGTTCTGATTTGTGTTTTGTTTGAATGTAAAGCCAGAGGAAAATTATTGTTTTAATTGCCTTTGATAAAGCACAATTACTCAAACTTGCAAAGAACACTAAACATTACAAGGATATTAACATTTTCCATTTAAACTTCCAAAGAACTAGAATAGCAAGGTATGTTATTAATGTGAATATTACCTAGCCCATCATGGATAACAGAAATTAAATTAATTATAACTAGCACTCCATTTTAGAGAACATTTATCTAATTTTCTAAAGTCATCCTAATTGGCAGCCATCTTCTGGCAGTGAATACCTAAGTGGAAAACTATTTCCTAGATCCCCCATCATTTAGCTTTGTTGGATCATCCTTTCTTTTACTTAAAGCACTCAAATACTGTAACCATTCCTAGCAATGTAAATGCTCTATCTCTATAAGGTAGTAACTAGCTAAATTGATAAGCAGCTGGAACACTGAGTGCAAGGTTTAAGTATGCCCAATGAATGCTACTAGGTTCAGAGAAAAAATAGAGTTGCTCCTGGAGCTCTGGTACATGGTTCAATTCAGGCTTTAGTCGCCATTGGAAATAAAAAGGTGACAATGGCCTCGAATAAGATCATGCCAATGTAGACAATCTATATGTAGGGATCTAAGAGGACCCCCTGGTTTTCAGTGGTCCTCCAGTTACGAAACAGCAAAGAAGATCTGTAAAGCACAACTGGAAGAAAATGAAGAGTGTCCCTGATCAAACAGAGGGAACAGGCTTTCTTAAGATTACCTTATGAGAAGGGAAGTAAAATATAGCTATTTTTCCATGAATGTCACCTACACAGAGAGACAACTGGTGTCCTATTTAGAGTAATCCAGTTTATATGTTAGAAGAGTTCTCATAATGCCTTCGGCACTATAAGTGAAATGATCATAAAATAATTTACTTAACTATACAAATCTGACAGCTCTCCTATTTTATCTCTATTCATTATGTGCACAATTACAATTAGTCCTCCTACAGATGAGTTTTTAATACAGTTTCATCATATATAGTTTAAGAAAAAACTTAGTAAAATATGTGTAACATGGCATAGAAGAGTACAATAATTTTTAATTTAAAAAAAAGACTTACTTCATCTGTTTTACAATTGTGCTCTTCCCAGATTCTCCTGCACCTATAAATAAAAAGATAATGTTAGAAATGGGCTTTAATACTAGTAGTTGTGCTATATAAATTAAGATGTTAAAAATATGAACAAGGGTAAGATTTAACAGTGTAATTTCCTTCATTGTAATAACCAACATCTTTCCATTGCAAAATTTTAGAAATCTAAGATTTGAATTATTTAATACCATTACCAAAAGAAAACTGAATTGGGAACATCTTGGATTATTTTCAAGGTATAAGTATATTTTGCAAATATAAATTGAGTATGTCTATAGACGTCTAGCATTCCCACATTTTTTTAAATTAAAGCTAATTCTAAAAAATATGATGATTGATCCAAACATTGATGCCATTAATGTCATTTACTTCCAGTGATTATTTTTCCCTTAACCAATATCTGTTCAATTATATCTGAAAAATCCATATTATGGCTTATCTTCATTTCTCATTATGAAATAAATGTCACTGATGATAAGACCAAAAAAAATCACAGAAAAGGACATTTCACAGGTCAGTTCAAGTGTCTAAAGAGAATTAATAGTTCTGGGTCTTGTCATATTTATTAGTAATTCTTACCAAATCAACCCTACCTAAAGGAGAAATGTGAGAAGTCATTATACAGGAATTAAATTCCTTCTGACACAAGAATTTCAGCCAACAATATTCAAGTTCTGATAGTTTTCTGAACAAACCTCTATTCCCACAAGGGGGGGGAGGAAGCTAGATAGCTTACATATGCAAAAAACTCAACTTACAACAGGTTGTTTAACAACTATTTGTGGTCATAATAGTTTCAGAACGGGTATTTTTTGGCACTTTCTGGCTTTTGTAAAACATGGCAGTGCTTTAGAACATATGACCACATTTCAGGCACTTGGAAATCTGTTTGCCAATGTCCTGGATCATGTAATTGCTACTTGTACTTTTTCTGCCAACTTCCCCAGCAAGACAATTGGGGAACCAGCAGAAGGTTGGAAGCCTTTCTCAGCCTTTCAAAAACGTGTGCTGGTGATTTTTCCCCTCTGAGGTGAGGAGAAAGCAATAGTGATCAAATGTCAGTTTTCAAAAAGCAGCAAAGATGGTGTTCGCTTGCTGATCAATGCCCTCGCCACTAGAGGGGCAGAATCACCTCCATTCACTAGCTCTTTTTTAGCTTTTTTCTGAAAAATACGTTTCTCAGAAAAAATACTTTTTCTAAGCTAGTGAAGAGAAACAACTCCATCCCTCTGGAGGGGAGGAAAAAGAGCTGGCGAGTAAAAGCCAGCAACTGAAGTAACATTCGCTTACTAGCACTTTCCCCTCCTCTCTGGAGGGCAGAATTAAAGCATTTACTAGCAATCTGAAAAGCTCAAAAAGCCTTCTAAACTTTCCAGAACACTACCAGGTACCATTGTTCTCCCAAGTGCAGTAGGGAGGGGGCCTGAGCCTCTCAGATATGGTGGGAGGTCAGTACCCGCTCCCCACTCTACCAAGCCCATGCCCTCTCCCTGGCACTTCGCTTAACAACTCCAAGTGGGATTGCAGTCATTGAATGAAAGTCACACGGTGTCTCGCTTAACAACTGCTCCCCTGAATCACCATGATTTGGGGCCCAATTCCGGTTGTAAATAGAGGATTACCTATATCTATATTTTTAACTGACTGATACTGTTAAGTGATGTAAAGTATATGAAGTATATCATTACTTTCAACAATGAGGTTCGTAATCATTGAAAAGAACATGAATGCATACCCATTCTAAAGCCCTTAATTATTATTATTTTTTTAAAATGACCCAAGTCCAAAGAAAAGGGCTCCTTTCCTGGAATTATTTATTCTGAATTAAGTGAAGTATTAGAAAATCACCAAAAGTAGATTGTGCACATTGACAACTCACAACACTGCAGAGAATTGGCCAAATTATATATATATTTTAAACAAATTAACAAGAAACTTTGGAGGATTTTCAAATACCACCATGGCACAAAGAACTTGAATGGCTTTCTATCCTCAGTTTCCTTATTGAATTGTTGAGAGTCAACTAGGCAGAGGAATTTCCTACATTGCTTCAAGATTCACGAAGGAAAAAATGATCCCAAAATAGTATAGAAATCCAAAACTTTTGAATAAAATTGTTTTTCTTATCTTTGACCAAGGAATTATGAAGAACCAGAAGCTTCATCTACAAACAAAAAAAATCCAATTTAAACTGTTCCTTTTTCTCAACCAGAAAACCTGGCTCTATTTACTAGTCTTAAAATAGACAGTTGAATAGAAGGTAGCTGGACTGATATCTCTCTATTAAGTGTATATTATTTTAAGATTTTACAAGGAGATCTATTTTTCTAGCACAGGAAATGCATGTGTATGTCTGGTGAAATTACAGCTTCCTTGGAAGAGAAGGGGCTTCATAGCAAAGATACATGGTACTAATCAGATTTTTTTTTAACTATGTGTCTTATTAACACATTCACTAACAAATTCAGATCCACAAGCTGTTATCTACAGATGACCAGCTGTTTGAAGCTTCACAACATATCACTCAGTTCCGGCCTCTCATATAGGAAAATTATCCAGCTAATCTAATCTAGTTGCTGTTAATTACTTCTGAATCTATTAGAAATGTTATATAAGGGGACTTGCAACAAATTGCCACAATTATTCCACTAGAATTAACATCTCCTATTTTGACACATGCAGTAGGGAAAAACTGACAAAAATTTACCTTCATATAAACCAGAATGACAAATTGGCAGAATTTAAATATTCTCAATTTCATTGGGAATTAATTTAATTCCAAATTCAAGTCAAGCTACTTCTTTTCAGTCAGTCATACTTGCTAATTAAAGCCCAAACACAATATAGTTGATTAAAGACAATTCGTTCCAGTACTCATTAGCACATGAAGTAACAAGGATCAGTGCACAACTATACTGTGTTCATTGTTTCTGGAAGTTAATACTGAGCCTTGAAAACAGGCTTAGAGTTGGACGTTCTTAAACCCAAGAAAAATCATTCAGGCAACTTAAGAGGCTGCAGCCTAGCTAGAAAACATAAGAGAAAACAAAAGCGGGGAGTTTATGGTTCAGATTAGCTTTGGGTTCACTGAAACAAAATGAGAGATTACACCAAAAAAAATTGCAGTGGAAGCAGATTTTAAAACCTTCTTCAAGTGAACTTTATTTTCCCAACATTAGTGTTGTTTCTGAAAAGTATAAAATAACACTCTTAGTGTGTTATGTATACATAAGAACTGTAATGAGGTAACAGAATTTTTTGAAAATATGAATATATGCAGGCTCTCTCAATAGCACCCTTGGCTCTCTTAATTTTAAACATTAAGACAAAATCTGTGCTGTGTGCCAGATCTGTGGTTTCTACAAGAGATTCAAAATAAATACTAATTATCAGGTATTGCTATCTAATTCTGAATTTGTATCTGTCATAGAGAGTAGCTATGTTAAGATGAGGCTATTCTGCCTAATGCCAGCTGGAAAGATCCCTTCCTAGTTATCCATAGCAATCATCTGATAAAGATGTTATCCATTCAAGTCGTGTCTGACTCTTGGTGATTCTAAGGGCCATCTCCCTATCCTCCGATTTTGCAATGCTTGAGCTGTTATATGCTCTGGCTGGTGTCAGCTTTGATGGTGTTCTTGTTTTCTTTGGCAGCGTGGTTTCCTTTTACCAGTAACTCTTCCCAGCATAATTGCTTTCTCCAGTGAATTCCCCTGCATGACATGGCCAAAATAAGTGAGACATAGTTTTGTAATTTTTCCTTCTAGTGACATCTGGTGTTATGCGCTCCAGTACTTGCTTGTTGGTCAACTTTGCTATCCAAGGAATACACAGGAACCTTCTCCAGCAACACAGCTCAAGTGAATCCATTTTCTTCTTGTCTTGCTTTCACAATCATAGGTAGCTATGGGGAACACAATAGAGCAGACTAACCTATATTTGGTTGCCAAGCTGATGTCCTTGCTTTTCCATATTCGGCTCATTTTCATCATTGCTGTGTGACCCATCTGGTAACATAGTTATTTTCTAAAGTAGTATTACCAGATGAACTGTGATAAGAAAATATACATATTCCATTATGTCTTCCTCAAGGACTGTTATGACTCCCACCAAATTAATATTTTACATTTGAAAATGGCTGAAACACATAGTATTCTGATCATTCTGATTATTTTATAAATGTGACATAAGGCCATCCATCTCTACCTATGACAAAAGTCTTTTATAAAGTTTGATAAGAAGAAATTGAGTTGTCTTTGTTTTTGATTTAATAATTATCCAAGAAAAATCTTAATATACTTCCATGTTGAAGAAGCTGGCAGACTATTCTTTAGACAAGCTTTTTAACAATCTGAATAACTTTGCAGTATTAGAACCTACCCTGTATTCCTGAAAATAAGACCTTGCTGGATAATAAGCCCAATCGGGCTTTTGAGCCCATGCACTAAAATAAGCTCTCCACCGAAACCAAAAATAAGCCCTCCCAAAAATATTGCAACAGAGCAGCAGTCATGATGTGAGCACACACACCGCCTCCTGCTCCTCAAAAATAATAAGACCTCCCCGAAAACAAGGCCAAGTGCTTATCTCGGGGGTCAAAAGAAAATAAGACTTCGGGGGAAAACAGTAGTTACAGGTAGTCCTCAACTTACAACTGGCTCTAAATCTTCTTAAAGAGAAAGACTCCAAGCTAGAGGCATGCTTGTATTTCCAAGCAGGCATGGAGGCAAAAGTCCCCCTCTCCTCATTCCCACAGAGCTCTCACAGAGACAGAGAGAGAAGGACCCCAAGCTCCATGCCTGTCTGAACTTCAGCAGCCAAAAGCCAAGCACAGACTGAGCCTAAAATCATTCTCTCACTGCATCCTTGTTGAACTATTCCTTGTTCTGTTTCCATCCCTGTTGTTCTTGAAAGGCTGTCCATCAAGAAGGACTCTCAAGTGTATGCAGAGCTGAGATTTCATCCTGGAAGGCAGACATTTCACTCGCCAAGGGTTGCCTGCCAGGAGGGAATCTCAGCTGAGAGATCTCAGTTCACAAAGGGCAGCCCTTTCACTCTGTCTGCTCAAGGACTGCAATTAAATTGCAATCAGTGAGTGAATCACCCACATGGGCATCTCACTTAACTAACACTTAGCTCAACGACCAAGATTTCAATCCCAGTTGTGGTCATAATTGGGATTGAAATCTTGGAAACTACCTCTAAATGGACTCATGGTTGTATGTTTTTAAACTACACCAATAACTTTCATAACATTATAATAAACAGAGGCCACAGATTATTTAAGCTAAACAAATCATGCAAAACTAGCACTATACCATTAATCTCTCCTCTGACAACCTAAAGAGCATTAACAATATGTATGCAAAATCAAAGGATATTTGCGTGAAAGCAGACAGATCATTTGCATGAAAAGTCTCAATTGTGGCAAGCCTGATCCCTGTAAGTGTAATTTTCACAACAACAATGCAAAGCTTTCTTCTGCAGTTTTTAAAACAAACCCTTCCAAGTCTAATATTGTTGATAAGTAATCTATATGCACAGAATGTGTTTATTTATTTAGCCAAACCACCCATCTCTTAACAATGATTTTTGGGTTGGCACAGCATCTGTTAAGCTCTGTATTTCAAGCCTTTAGGAAGAAAGATCTTTTTTTTTAATCATTTTGCTGAAAGGTTACCCAACTGGTCAAAGCAGGAGTTAACAGAAGTTTAATCTAAGTGGAAGAAAATCTATCATAATTTTACCCCAATCTCTTTCAAAGAAGGGTTCTCCCAGAGAAATTTTAAATTACCAATTTCTTCATTTGTGACAACTGATTATGGCACATCTTGAACATCAATAACTACTTCCTATTCCAGATGTTTTCCCTGTAAATTGCTGGACATCCTTAAAAGTTTTGCAATTGGCCAATAGAAATTTTCTCAATGTGAAGATTTTTTAAGTGCCCAAGATTTTTTGGTATAGCACTCAGTGTGCTGATAATTACTGGGACTTCAAGGGCTGGTTTATGCCATAATCTTTCAACTTCAATTTTCAGATCTTGATTTTTTGTGATCTTCTCAGTTCTTTCTTTTAGTCTTTTTGGATCAGAACCCCACTGGGGGGAGGTGAAGAAGAGACAGCGTCTCATCAGACCCAGAGGGAATGCAACAGGTCCCTCGTAGGTTGGAGATTTGCTCTCTGAATCGGAGTCAGGGCGGCAGCATGGCAACATGGCTGCACAAGAAGCTGCCTTCCAGACAAAGCTACTGAGCAGGAACAGGACAAGATGAAAGTCTGGTAAGAAGATCTAATTAATCCACAGTTATAAATCAGAACTTGGAAAAGGCAAAGAACCTTGAGAGTATAAATAATATTAATGGACAGATCTAGTTTTTGGCAAAAAGAACTAATTCTGCATTGTTGTCCTCAAAAATATATGGATGCCAAAATTCAACTCAAAGAGATTATCTTTAATGCAAAGGGTTAAGGCAGTGTTTTTCAACCACTGTGCCGCGGCACACTAGTGTGCCGTGACATAGTGTAAGGTGTGCCGTGGGAGAATTACTTTATATATAGTCAATATAGGCACAGAGTTAAAAAATTTTAACATTTTCTAATGGTGGTGTGCCTTGTGATTTTTTTCATGGAAAAAGTGTGCCTTTGCACAAAAAAGGTTGAAAAACACTGGGTTAAGGTATACAGCACCTTAACCCTTTGCATTAAACAGCATTTAATGCATCTGTGTTACTAATATGCAAAAGCCCTGTAAATGCAAATTATACAATGTTCTTTCGGACTAGTTTTATGAACTCTGGTGTGTGTGTTCATTCACAGAAAAAGTGAACTATACTGGGCTTGTTCATGCAAAAGCTAGACAGTTATCTGTCAAGGATTAGTGATTTGGATTTTTGCCCTGAGAAGGGGTTGAATATGAAACACCAAGTCCCTTCCAACTCTTTGATTCATTCTTGTCCTGTATTGGCAAAGACTTGGAAGTTGCAAGACATTCAACACTAAAAAAATAAAGAACCTTTTAACTGTACCCAACACTAGCATTCCAAGTCTCTTGACTTACACATAGTTATAAATAAAAATGTATGTCCAAATTAGAAATATACTTCTTAAATAATATTTACTGTTATTAGAACATAATGTTTTAAGAATATTCTTATTAAAATTACTACAATAAATTGAACCACATAATTTGTAATCAGAGAAAACTATTTTAGTATTTTTATGCAGAAAAATGTGCAGTGTAGAAAAATCAATTACAGTTTACATCACTGATTTAAACAGACGATTTAAGTTTCCCTATTATGGTATATGTTGCAACAGTCGTTAAATGAAATATTTTAACAACCCCCCCCCCATATCCCAGCTCTTCCCAATATAATTGTTAAGCGAACATGCAGATTGAAAGTGGAGCATGGGGTGTCTCGGGGTGGGGGAGGCTCTTGGAGGTCCACCTGTTGTCCATCACCCTGGTGCCTACTCTCTGCCCCATCCCCAAGACTCGGACTGCTCCCAAACCAGTTACGTAGTCATGCGAGAAAGCCTAAAGCAGAAGTGATTGGCACAAATAAGAAGTTACAGCCTGTAGGTCAAAGCCTACTTCACATCTGGCCCCCAAAGGACCTCCACCCGACCTTCAGAATTTCCCCAAGCCATGACCTGCTCCCAAGCCAGCTACTCAGACACGCAAGAAAGCCTAAATCCCGAGAGGCCGAGGAGGCCTTGGAAGGAACTTGGAATGGCCAGAGAGGTACAAGCTGAGGCTTGGGGGTAGAAGAAGGATAAGTGGGGGTGATAAATTGGGTGTGTGTATGTGTGTGTGCTACAGAATCCCTGCAGTCATTCATAAGGGGAAACAATGGCGAGGGCAATGCCATGACTATAACTTTGAAACCAGGTCATAAATACCTTTTGGAGATATCTGTCATAACCTATGAGTGGTTTAAGTCAAAGATGGCATTTAATTTTTTTTTATGCAAGGTGCAATGACAATAAAGTACAGTATAGTACAGCACAGTAAAAGTAAAACTAAAGACTACCTGTATAAAATTTCATGAAAAACAAACCATATTTTTCGGAGTATAAGACGTACCCTTTTCTCTCAAAAAAGAGGCTGAAAATCTGGATGCATCTTATACACTGAATACAGCATTTTTTGCCTCCCCAAACCCCGCCCCCTTCACCAAAATGGCTGTGCATAGCCCCTAGGAAGCTTTTAGAGAGCGCCTGTGGGCTGGGGAGGGCAGAAATGAGCACAAAACAACCTATTTTTTGCTCAACCCCCCCACCTCGGGTCCCCAGGAGCACTCTATAAACTTCCTAAAGGCTATCCATGCCCCCCTTTTTTACGAAAAATGGGGCAATTTTCGCGAAAAAGGGGCCGCTTTTTTGCTTGTTTTTGCCCCCCTCAAGAGCACTCTGCAAGCCCCCTAAATGCTATTGATGCCTTGGGGGGGGGGAGAATAGAGCCATTTTTGCGAAAAACAGGCCATTTTTGGGATGTTTGCAGAGTTCAAAAACTTTTTTTTTATTTGTCTCTTCAAAGGCTTGGTGCATCTTATACTCCAGTGTGTCTTACACTCCGAAAAATATGGTAGGTAACCAGTGTTTTACCTAGCATATCCCACATCCAGCGCAGGTAATTTTTTTAACATCCTCCTAATCATGTTGCACTGCATTATTGATTGGCAAACAGCAAGTGATCTTAATGCCTACTGACTCTCCCGATACAATAGTTACAGGTACATCATCATGGCCTTTGTATTATACACGTGGGGGTATCGAAAGCTTAAATGTATTTATTACTGGATTTACAACCTGGTTCTTAAAACATCTGATTACAACAAAAATCAGATAAAAATACAATATTAAAGAAAAACCTGTGCAAAATATTTATTTTACCAACAACATGAAAATCAATTACTGTCTTGACATTTTGTATTCCACAACGTCTGAGCAACATAAGAAAATTCCCTTTACTACAATAGGCAAGCTTCTGTCAATAAGGAAATATTCAGAAATATCTCTTCCATTAATCCAAGTAGCAGAGTTGAGAGATTTGTTTACTGCCGATTCCATAAATATGACTAATAGGCAACTGGCATCCAGTATAGAACTTTCAGTACAAACCCTGTGTTTCTACTGATCAGCAGCTGAAATTCCCAAATATTAGGGAATCTCTATTATCTATAATAGAGATTTCAGCTCTTTCTTTGCCAATACCTGTTCTTGTATTAATTTTAGCTTAAAATTAAATTCAGTCGTGTTCATAATCAAGGTGACACAACAATGAAGAATACCGATTCATTCCTCAAAATTTTAAGAAAAAAAAACAATAAACCTTGTATCATCTCGACATTAATGATCCCTTAGCAGTTTTTCACACGTTACCAATTAAGAGACAAGACAGAATTCCGAAGAACGCTATGTTAAAAAACAGTCTTTAACATACCGTATATACTCGAGTATAGGCCGACCCGAATATAAGCCGAGGCACCTAATTTTACCACAAAAAACTGGAAAAGTTATTGACTCGAGTATAAGCCTAGGGTGGGAAATGCAGCAGCTACCGGTAAATTTCAAAAATAAAAATAGATACCAATAATGTTTTTGAATATTTATTTCAAAGAAAAACAGTAAACTAGCGGTGTATTCAATGAAATACTTCACTCACCTCATGATGCTGATGTCCCGCTGTGATGATGATGTCCCGTGCAGCCGCGGGAGCGATGTCCCGCCTCCTATGACACACGGCACAGTGATTCCTATCATTGGATCACTGTACCAGAGGAGGTGGGACATCGCTATGTGGCTGCTTGCCATAACAAGGAGGAGGTGGGACATCGTTGCAGAGCGGCAGGAGGGGGAGGAAGGGGAATCGTAAGACAGCCCTGCATTACATTAGAACGTGAGGAGGGGGGATGGTGCGGTGCGCGCTGCGCGGCAAACTGACACAGAGGGAGGGGAAACTCACAGGGGCACTGGGCCATTCACGAGTGTCACCCAGCGGCATGGCCCCGCCCCCTTTTCTCCTCCATTTCGGGCAAATTTTTCACTGACTCGAGTATAAGCCGAGGCGGCTTTTTTCAGCCCAAAAAGTGGGCTGAAAAACTAGGCTTATACTCGAGTATATACAGTAGTCTGCAAAATAGTTCCTTCAAGACACAAATGTCCAAAGCTGCTATGAAGTACTAGAGTTCTAGTAGAGTCATACTCCCCATATCTAGTTTTTAGATAGGTGGTTTACCAAAGTAATCAAACCTGTTTTTTTTTTCATACAATGCACTGTGGTGTTGCAGTGGTGACTGCTTGCAATTTGGCTGCCTGAATTTTGGCAGTTCAAATCTCACCAAGCTCAAAGTTGACTCAGCCTTCCGTACTTCCAAGGTTGGTAAAATGGGAACCCAAATTGTTGGGGGCAATATGCTGACTCTGAAAACTGCTTAGAAAGAGCTGTAAAACACTGTGAAATGGGATATATGTAAGTCTAAGTGCTATTATATCTGAGAGTGATCCCCTTCTTAATTGCCCTTAATCTAATGAAACAGTTACAACTGGCTATGAGACTGGATTTTGGGCCATGTGGTGGACTTCTGTTGCATAATTGTTTTCTAAAGATAGTTAGAAATATGTACTCAAGAAGGAAATGTTCACAGGGCCAGGCCAGTCCGAATCTGATTTTATCCCAGAAATGTCAAAGGTCAAGTAAACAAGTAGCAGCTCATTTATTTGCATGCTCAGTAAGATTTTTAAAAATCCATAGGAATCAGACAGGCGATTTTCAAATGGTGCTTCCCAATATCAAAGATAACACTGAAGTGAATCAGATCAAACTTATTTGACAAAGAATAATGAGAAATGCTCTCTGTGACTTTTTTCAAGGCTGACTCATCCCAATATCTTGATGGAGAAAGCATAAACAACATCAGAGGCCAATTTGAGGAAGATACAATGGCAGAAAAGAATGATTTCTTCATTGCATCAATCTCAGAAAGAACTGAAAGACCCCCATTCTATATTCCAAATAATGTTCATGAAAATATCTAACCCATTGCCCATCTTCTGGTAAACTAAACAATGAGTACTGAACTCCGTTATTTGAAATGAGGCACTTAGGTGTAATAGTATCAACCGTTTCAACAATTTCCAAATTTTACGTAGATAAAATGGGACTGTTTCTAAATAAATTCAGAAGACTATCCAGTTCCATTAAGGCACCTAGGTTGGACCATTTTTATCAATCTATCATCTCAACAGAAGTATCAGAAGTTACCAGTCAAAATCTGACCAATGATTTGCTTGTGACAATGAAGTTGCAGAAAGTTCCTGCACTCTTAAGATCACAAGCACCAACCAAACTGAATACCAAATGTAAAGTTTCCTGCTTCCTGTACCAGATATCAGTTGAGACAAGTCCATGCGTAGCATCACAGGTATGCAATCCTCAGCCATTCCTGATTGTGCAACTTTGGTAGGAAACTAAGTCCCTAAGGCAAGAAGTCTGGAATAATGAAGTGCCACATTAGAAACTACCACAGCTAACTCATGGTTTTCAGTAATAACAGTTTTCCCACACAATCCTGGTCATCCAAACACATCAGCAAGAACTGGTAAATTGGCAGACTGTCAGCTGGACTGTGCAGGAAGAAAGGTGTGGTTGCTATCTGTAGTTTGGAAATGCAGCTGCAGCCAGGCAAAAATGCTCCCTACCCCCATTTCTCCAAACATAGGCTCTCCTCTCAAAAGGCAGTAAACATTTACAGCCCCAGAAACTTGAGAGGAAATGGACTCATTCACTCATTTCCCTGTCTCACAATTTATTCACCCTGGTGTTGCAGGTGTCTACCTGCCTGAACCACATTCTGGTGTTTTTAGAAAGATGTTGACCTCCACAGGTAGCCTTATCTATCCCTGGCCTTTAGCCTACAAAGGTTTGGGTATATAAAAGAGAAAGAAGACAACAAACAGAGGAAGTAGGAAGCAACATCTGGAATGTACAACTATTACAAGCAAGGGAGCTATGGGTGAACTGTCAGTAAGCAGCCTACCATGGTGTGAATCCTGCCTACAGAATTTGGCCTGGTGACAGCCAGAAGAAGAGCAGTCACGATGCAGCAGTACCTAATCCCAACTAGTGGAAACTAGTGAAAGAACCTTTGGAGAGAGGCAAAGGTTGCTTGCTTTACAAACTGTAAAAATTGTATTTGTTATAAAGACTAACCATCAAAGACTTATTTATGTGACTACATCAATTTGCAAGGCTTAGGAAGATGATGTTAACTCGGCAACAACAAAGGTGTGTGCTACAATAAAGTATTTTGTATGCTTCTTTATTACACTGTGGCAGTCCTTGGAAAATAAGAGAACCCTCAACAAGGTTCTTCAAGTCAATGTGATAAAGAGTTTTTATATACCTCAACTATGTCATTTCCTTGCCTACAAGTTCTGCCCTGCTGCAATATGGAGTGACCCTAAGACAGAACTAGTAGGCCCCACCTGTTTAAAGCAACAATATGTGCTTTACTTTTAGACTTTTATTATTAATGTAGTGTGTTGTAATATTAATTTGAGCTGGGGAGGTACTGGAAACAGATGGATGGCAAAATCTTCCTGAATACTTCCTGAAATAAAATTTAGGATACATGCAACAGAGGTTTGTGATGGTTACAAGTGATTTTGAAGAGCAACAGCTGCTCTAGTAGTATAAGTTAATCAGGCCACGGCATTTATTGTGCATTGTTTTTCTCTACTGGCATTGTATGATTTCAAGCTTGTAATTTCCCTTGAGGACCCTTCATTATTAATGAATTTTAGAGTAGAGTCTTGGAACAGGGATTTGCATTAGCATACCTTTTTTGCAGCTTACGTGGATTTTTGCTGTTTTACAGCAATAATATTGGTAAAAAGAGAAGGGCTACTGGGGCACATGCTTCAGAACGATCCATTTTAAAGGTTCTATGTTCCAGAAGGTTAGGTCTTCTATGGTTTAATAAAGCAAAATAATTGTTCAACATAATGCTGCCTATAATCCATGATGAAGAAACAATGTTACTACGATAGCCATCACACCTATAATTAAGTCTATCAATCAGCAGTAAATGCCATATCTTCCTTAGAAAACTAGGCTTCACTTAGATAGCTGCTAGTTAGCTTCAAACATCACAAATCATATTGTGATGAGTTATACTGAGGGACAAAAATAAGAGACAGATAAGCAGCACCTAGGGCTGAATTTAGTCAAACTCTGTAAGCTAATATTGATGTAACCTGATAAAAAAGAGTGTCTATAGAGTAAGCCTGTGTACAAGAATATTGCATGACTCAAACTCATTCTCTAAAAATCTTGCTGCAGAAATAAATAACTTTAAGAAAACTCCTGATCAGTCTCATAGCAGATTAAATTCCCTCACATCTTAAATTATGACTAAATCTATTGGAGCATTCTCAGGTCCTTCTTTGACCTTTGAGGGAAGCTACCATATAGTATATACAGAACACAACATTTTGTGTGTTACAGTTTGTAGAAACAGAATACCAACTCCGTTATATATCAGCTTTAACCTATTAGTTGTGGTTAAGCAGCAAGTTAACATTCAGCATTTAAAAATTATCTTGTATTGCTCTAAAATAGATTCCAAATGTTTAATAGCAGGGCTTCTTGCAATATAGCAAGAGAATTACAAAGGAGAAAAGATACACTGAAATTACACTAACAAAATACAGGCAGTTGTTTAAAATGGAAAAAAGAAAAAGTACAATGACATTTTAGAAATACTGAATATTACTTTTTAAACAACTGACTACACATATGTATTGTTTGCAATCCTATAATAATTAGTAACTAGTATGTGACACTAGCATGACAAGAGGAGAGTTTTAACCATTCTTGTAAATGTATATATTGCAAAAAGATTCACACGTGCATTATAGTTAGAAAAAGAAAAAAACATGTAATGGTATTGTACAATTATTTATTTTACATACCTATCTGCACAAACAGATTCTAGGAAGTCTGCAGCATATATTATAATAAAAATAATACAATACCATAATATAATATTTAAAATGTAAATGTTTAAAATGTAATGTTAAAATTTAATATGTCTATATCCCTTCCCTAGTTGTTTATCGAGCAAAAAATGTAGGAATCTAGGCCACAAGTCACAAAGCTAAAGTCATAGAAAACATTGTTCACAAGGTCTGTTCTGGTCCTTGAGAAACAAGGTCTATTCCTCAAGGTTTGTTCCTCAAGATCAAAAGGGACCAAAACCTACCAAATAATACCATGAAGTTAACCTGTATCATTTCAAGATATTTTGTCCACTTGACTTCAGACTATAAGCAAATAAAAGTATTCAAAATATGTTTAGCCAGGCAATCATAGCTTATATTAATTTGTTCTAGCTTTCTAAAAGGATCTGGAATACTTTAAATAGCCAACACAGGTAGTCCTCAACTAATCACCACAACTAAGCCTAGTTTCTGTTGTTAAGCAAGACAGTCATTAAGTGAGTTTCCCCCCATTTTATGACCTCGCGGCTGTTAAGTGAATCACAGTAGTTGTTAAGTTAGTAACATGGTTGTTAAGTGAATCTGGCTTCCCCACTGATTTTGCTTTTCAGAAGGTCACAAAAGGTGATCACATTCACAAACCCAGGATGCTACAACCATCATACATAAGCCAGTTGCCAGGAGTTCAAATTTTGATCGCATTAGCGTAAGGATGCTGCACTGGCTGCATGAGTGAAAAAGTGATCATGTCACATTTTCAGTGCCATTGTAATTTCGATCAGTCACTAAATGAATGATTGCAAGTAAAAACTACCTGTATCTGGGTGAAGTTCCACAGAGAGAATAAGAACGCAGAAGTGATTTTGCTTTTCTGTCCTTATTGCCACAGAGAACTCTCGATCTTGAGCTTGCATCCAAGTCCAATCATATTCACCTCTGGTTTTCCACCAATAATACTTCAGGGTTGGTAAACCTGCATCAGGGTTGTGTTTGACCTCAGGGGCCCCGGGTTGGCATGGCCAGGGTGGGCGTGGCCAGTTAGATGTAACTCGTGTCACGGTTGCCTGTGGCGGCCCCAGCACTCTGCCAGAGAAAATGGACTCTCAAGCTCCATTTTCACTCTTAGAGGCCAGGGCAGCCCCATGGGCCAGATCTAAGCACCCCACCAGTCCCGTGAGCCTTGAGTTTGACATCCCTGATCTACACAGACCTCTTTAGAATACAGAGTTCCAAAGACTAACCAGATTTTTAACAGAACTACTTTCCGTTAAAAAAAAAGTATTGTTGTGTACCCCACCAAACCCCAAACACCACCAAGAATATTCTAGATGCACCAGATGGGGCAGACCTTCTTAATCAGATCTTCATCCTTGAGGATAGTTGTCAGTGGTTCTATTTAAGCCCAACACCCTGAGAATGTGATCTGTCTATGACAAGGGACTAATGAAATATCCCCCAGAATGGTCTCTCAGCTGCTAAATCCTATTACAGTAACTGCACTTAGACTGATATACCTCAGTGCTTTACAGCCCTCTCTAGGTGGTTTATAGCCTATTGCCCCCAATAATCTGGATCCTCATTTTACCCACCTCGGAAGGATGGAAGGTTGAGTCAACCTTGAGCCAGTTGTGATAAATTCACTCATATTTTTAGTACTAGGTGATCTTAACTTCCAATCTTGGGATCAAAGCTGATTTGGGAATTTATGTTTGCCATGACAAGCGAGGTTTTTTCCCCAGGCTCACTGCTGCACTCTCACGTAGTTGACCATGAGCAGAGAAGACATGATTTGTTTCCAGGGGGAGCCTTGGCTTAAAAGGTTCCAGATAATCTGCTTCCTCCAAAGAAGAGTTTTCCTAACCATCCTCCGAAAGGGAAGACTGGATACTGACTGAGACTTCTTTTCAGGAATGGGCATGCTATCTCTTTAAGACAAGTGGTTTTAACCTTCCTCTAAAAAAGCATTACTAGTCTCCATGATTTAATCAACAGACACATATCAGGCTTCGGAAAGGAGCAGATAGTGCATACATTCAATTCCAAGTAGGAAAACATATAAGATTGGAACAAATTTCAGCAATATTATCAATTAAATGTTACCCCAATCTCCCACAATGCTCTTTTGGCAGTCCTTGTCAATTCTCACCTCTTATGTTTAAATAAAATTTCTGATAGCTACAATGCTATCTACCAGCAAAATATTTGGACTGTAAGCCATATAATTCTACAAGTAGTCCTTGACGTAAGAACATAATGATTATTATATGATAATTATGCTCCTAAATTGTGCTAGCCATTAAGCAAGACACCATATGACCATGCATGATTTCATTACCTTTTTTGCAATGGCCATTAAACAATGAAGTGGTAACTAGGTGGTAACTAAGCAAATCCATTATCGTTAAATAACTGGTTGTAGATCAAGGACATTCCATATTGAAATTCCTGACAGCAAGATCTGTACAATAGTAGAAAGTATATATAAAGCTTTTCCAGCCCTGGAGATTTTTAAGAAAAGAACTTCCCTTTTTGTGCCTTGAATATAAACTATATTTAAAATATTCTGATTTTTTTTAAAAAAACAGTAGATTTCTATAAGCATTTACTGTAACTGCCCAATACTTTTAAACTACCTACATCCTTCTTATATCCTTAAAAGCTTTAAATTTATAGAATATCAGTATATGTACCATCTAAATATAGTATTAACTGAGAAATCACATGAAAGTGCAGGATGATGAGGAACAAAGGAATTAAGATATAATAACGGTAATAATTGAAATTATTACAGCGAATGACCAGAAAATCGCAATAAAAAGGGCATTGTTTTTTATACATAAGCATTTTCATCTAATCATTAGCAAACTAAGAATTGCTCCTGCCCTGCCACAAAACTCTTGCAAACAGGAAAAGAGATTATTATTTCTTCAACCAATGATATATTACAAATTATTAGCTGATACAACTGCACAAACGGATTGGTATTTTATACAGATACACATAAAAATATTAACTTTCTGGCGAGAGAATATGTATATATGGTGTTCTCTGGCTATTTCAGATTTTTAAAAAGGGGGCCAAGCTGTTTTCTTTTAGCAGTCAGAACAGAATGCAGATTTGCTAAGAGTTTAAATTATTGGTAACTTTTCAGAATGTATTGTCATACCACCTTTAACTATTATCTCATTGATACATTAGTATGACTGAGTCTTCTTCCATACGTTGCAGAATTAATGCATTTCTTCAGATTGCAGAAATTATTCTGGATATTCCAACACCATTATATCAATGCATCTCTTACAGAACACTTTATCCTGTATACTGTCATGATAGTTAATTATATTTTATTGGATAACGGGCAAAATCAGTCTTCAGAAGACAAGGTTCTATTTTTGTCATTTATATGTGAACATAGTTTTCCAAGTGCTATAGTTTCTTTATCACCACTGTTCTACAGATTAAACTTGCTTATCTCTGTAATGAAAACACCTCATAGAGATAATATTAACAGCAAAAGGACTCTTAAGTCATGTGCTTACTTGGTGAACAAATGTCAGTACTAGAGCTTCCTTTCCACAACTCCACAAAGAGAAGGGTGGAAGAGTTCCCCAGAGAACTGAAGATTAACTGAAGATAGTTCACCTATCACAAAATAAGTTCATCAATGCAAATTTGTACATTTGTACATTTATTAAATACTTACAAATATAAAAGCCAAATGGTAGGAGCTAATCCTGGATTAGTTTTGAAACAAGAATAGAGAAGGAGGGAGATAATGGAAGAGAAGAATAGAGAAGATAGGACCCTTAATTATGCAAAGAAACTACTGTGTGTTTCCTATACCTACTTCAGATGCAAGAGCATTGGAACTAACTGACATATTGCTATGCTTCTGGAATTAAAGAAAGCCACATAGGAATTGAAAAGTACAACCAGGTGAAGTTACCAGGGAGGGAGGGAGGGAGGGAGGGAGAGAGGGAGAGAGGGAGAGAGGGAGGGAGGGAGGAAGGAAGGGAGGGAGGGAGGAAGGAAGGGAGAAAGGAAGGGAGAAAGGAAGGAAGGAAGTTCTATCCACAGTTTCCATGTTTACATCTGTTATGCTCCATCCAATCATATAAGTAACCACAACTGGGAGCAGCAACTCCATCACTAAGCACTGCAATAGCTAAGTGGCAAATCATGTGACAGTAACAGTATCATAACTTTGAACAGTCATTTAAAAAGGCAGTTGGTAAGTGACAACTATTTGTATCCAGGTTTATTTTATACAGATCACAAGTTTCTATGTTTTCATTTTTAAAGCATTTATACCGAATTGCTAATGTAAGATTTATAGTCATAAAAAGAAAGTTTGCAAAAGAAATTCAATTAAATGTTATTGCATTAAATATGTAACTAAAAAAATACTATTTAATCTAGTAGGCAGCTATAAGAAGATGGAATAGTATGTGCAAATATTCATGTCCTAGAAAAGTAATGTATGTGAAACACACTAGCCCTTCAGGCATTCATCCAATTCAATCACAGTTACTGATTGTGCTGACATATGTTCTTACATTCACAAGCTATCACAACCTCAGCTCCCCTTCATCCTTTCCATATCAATGTCTGGGAGTTGGAGGAAAGCAGGAATCGGTTATACGTGCGTGGGATTATCATCACACTTTGAGGTCCTGAAGTTAAAGGATTTCATTGGGACTGGTGGTGACTCAGGACAAGTTTATCTACTATAAGCAGTCCCTAAATTGTTTAAAAATAGTTCTTACACTTAGAGACAAATATTTAAAAGGGACCATGGAAGTATCCCTACAAAATCAAGTCAGCAACATTAAAATCATTTAACTGTAAGTATGTTATTGTTAGGCAGGGAGGGAAAGAGGGAGTTTTGGGCCAAAGTTTTCATATTTATCCTACAACATTGAGAGAGTCACAAGTAAACTGCCCAGCTGCCCTTCAAAGTGTAAAAAAATAATTTTATTTTCTACAGGGCAATGCTTATCTTTCAGTGAATTGTATTATATGCCAATGGCCTGTGTTTTACTCTAAACAGAAACATCTGGAATTCAACGATGCTGCATTTATTCATTGCTAAATCTAGCATCAGAGCAAAAATTGTTAAAACAGCCTTCCTCAATGTTGAAACACAGCTCTCTGTTCTTTATCCGTTGTTTTTCCATAAGGAGAAAGCTCCCATAGCCTGTTTCCTCTCATTTTTGGAACTAATGTACTCCACACCATGATGCAAAAACTGAGACCGTTTAACTCAAAAGCTGGAAGCTCAACATTCCAAAGCCATTAAGTCAGTCACATCCTAATCAGGGCAACGGGCCTGGGTAGGAGCCCTTGGGAGAAAAATAAAACAAAAACAAATCTGAAATGGATGAGGGAGATTTTTTTTAATCAGGTATCAGCAGATTAGAAAAACACCAGCAGAATATTCCTGTGCGTTTCATGAGGATTGAGTCTCACACAGTTGCCCTTTGTTGTGTTCAATAAGCATGGTCTATTTCTTTCCTTTGTGATAAAGCATCTATGCTAATCATCCATGAAGACTAAAATAAAACGTATCTGGTACATCTTGCTACTGAAAACAGTACAGCACATTCTTTTTTGTCAAGCAATTACAGAGGAGACTGCCTCTGTAAGACAGCACTCCTCACATGCTGCTTAACAGTCATGTGCTCAAAATTGCTGATGTTCCACAACTCAGATTTCGAAGAATTCACTCTGAATAGTTTAGCAAAAGCAATAGTCACAAATCTGTATTGTATTAGAAATTGGCGACATGAGATATCAAAAGTAGCTCTAAAGCCATTTTCAATTTCAATTTCAATTAAGAACTCAAAGACTCTGATTTGATTCCGATTCAAATTTTCCTCAGCCATTCCTCCTTTTAAAATTGTCCTGTGTGTGTTAATGGAGACAGTTATAGCCATAGCAGCATGTGTTCTTTCCTTTAGCTGACACCAAATTCTAAGACCACACATCTCCACCAATGAAACGCCATTTGAAGGCCATGGGACATAAGCAGTATCTTGCCGTTTAGTTCAACAAAGCTTTCTTGTGATTTCTAAACTCAAATGTTAACGTTTTAATTTTCTTTCTAAGCAACTGGCTGTATGGTTTCAAATGTGTACCTAAAATTGGTATCAACTGGTCCAATGGCAAATAACAGTGGTGAAGAAGAAATTCAATTGTGGACTGAATTAGGTCTATTAACATTACAAAGAAGTTTAAATATATAGTTGCCAAGCATGTTTTATCTATAACAGAAATACAGCTGCATTTAGCTATTAGAATCTTCAAACCAGCCATAAACTAAGGGAGCAATTACAAAAGGGGAGAAGGAGAAGCACAGAACTACACAAAGGGATGCTGAATGACACTGTACAAATTGGTTCACGATGCATGCAAAGGTAAATAGAAAGGCACAAACGTAACTACACAAGGTATATAAAATAACAGAATGCAGCAACTGCTTGATTTCTTAGCTACATCCAGTATTTATTGCATTTTGATTAGCCATTTAAAAATGTAAGCAAGCATAACTAATCAAGGATTCTGTTCTAAATAGCTGAGTATTATACAGTGACATTATTTATCCCTCATGCCTATATTTCATCATTTTTCAAGAAGCGTGAGACAGCATATATTTGGTGAGCTTGATTTCCTTACAGCCATCTTGCAAAGCAAGGTATTCATTTATTTTTAATTTAGACTTATAAGGGATATGTCATGGACCAGCCAAAACTGCCCAGGAATATAATGGCTAAACATATTTTTAAACCTAATTTTGCACGATTCAATTCACTATGTTGTCCCTAATACTATACTGATTCCTAGTATGTCTGCCACATTTATTTATTTATTTATTTGTCTTGTATGCTGCCCACTCCCGGAGGACTCAGGGCGGCTCACAAAAGACAAGGGAAAGGGGGGAACAAGACAAAGACAACATATTAAAAACAAAACCAACATTCACAATTTCTATGGAGGTAGATGCTTCTCAGCTCCCCCCAGCCTGCTGGAACAGCCAGGACTTGGTGGCTTTGCGGAAGGCCGAGAGGGTAGTAAGGATCCGGATCTCAACAGGGAGCTCGTTCCAGAGGGCCGGAGCTGCAACAGAGAAGGCTCTCCCCCGGGGAATCGCCAGCCGACATTGGCTGGCAGATGGAATCCGGAGGAGACCCAACCTGTGCGATCTAATTGGTCTGAGAGAGGTAATCGGCAGGAGGCGGTCTCTCAGGTACCCAGGTCCAATGCCATGTAGGGCTTTATAGGTAGCGACCAGCACCTTGAAGCGGATTCGGAGACTAATAGGTAGCCAGTGCAGCTCGCGGAGGATAGGTGTAACGTGGGTGTACCTTGGTGCACCCACAATCGCTCGCGCGGCTGCATTCTGGACTAATTGGAGTCTTCGAACACTCTTCAAGGGCAGCCCCATGTAGAGCGCATTACAATAATCCAGTCTTGAGGTCACAAAGGCGTGAGTGACTGTCTGAAGGGCCTCCCGATCCAGGTAGGGTCGCAATTGGTGCACCAGGCGAACCTGGGCAAAGGTCCCCCTGGTCATAGCCGACAGATGGTGTTCTAGAGTCAGCTGTGGGTCCAGGAGGACTCCCAAATTGCGAACCCTCTCTGAGGGGTGTATAATTTCGCCTCCCAGCCTGAGAGATGGAACAGTTGGACAATCTTTGGGAGGGAACATCAGAAGCCGCTCGGTCTTGTCTGGATTGAGTGCCAACTTGTTTGCTCCCATCCAGACTCTAACAGCCTCCAGGCACTGGCACATCACTTCTACTGCTTCGCTGAGTTGGCACGGGGCAGACAGATACAGCTGCGTATCGTCTGCATATTGGTGATACTTAATCCCGTGCCGGCGTATGATCTCACCCAGCGGCTTCATGTAGATGTTAAATAGGAGGGGGGACAGGACCAAACCCTGCGGCACCCCATACTTGAGGGGCCTTGAGGTCGATCTCTGCCCTCCGACCAACACCGACTGCGACCTGTCTGAGAGGTAGGAGGAGAACCACCGCAAAACGGTGTCTCCCACCCCCACCTCTCTCAACCGTCGCAGAAGGATACCATGGTCGATGGTATCGAAGGCCGCTGAGAGGTCAAGAAGCACAAGGATAGAGGGGTGACCCCTATCCCTGGCCCGCCAGAGATCATCGATCAGCGCAACCAAAGCAGTTTCCGTGCTGTAACCAGGCCTGAAACCCGACTGAAAAGAGTCTAGATAATCGGCTTCATCCAAGGACCTTCAGAGTTGCGAGGCCACCACTTTCTCAACAACCTTCCCTACAAAGGGAAGGTTGGAGACTGGATGATAGTTGCTCAAGGTGGCTGGGTCCAAAGACGATTTCTTCAGGAGGGGTCTCACCACCGCATCCTTTGGGAGGGGTGGGAAGATTCCCTCCCGGAGAGAGGTGTTCACAATCGTCTGGATCCAGCCCCGTGTCACCTGGCGAGACCAGCCAGGAGGGACACGGGTCCAGTATACAAGTGGAGGCACTCACCGCTCCCATGGCCTTGTCCACTTCATCAGGAGAAGCACATGACTACTGTATTCTGTTATGAATATATTGCCAATGGTTTTTTTGGATTAGATTATGGTGTTCAAATATGACTACCAATTCTAGGACAATTATTACTGAGTGTTATAACATCTGATCTGTGTTTAACATTACTAAATTGGTTCTAGCTATAGAATATAGCGACAGTCCAAAAGTTTTTTGCATTTTTTTCCAGCATTACATAGAGCAATTACAAATTCTAGCTGATCACTGTCCAAATCTCTGGAAAGTAATAAATAGTATCTATTTTTTTTTAATGTAACAATAACCTGGAAGCTAGCCATACAGCGCGGAAGGGAGAGCCCTTCCTGATTTTTTATTCTCTTGTGTAGTTTAAAATAAAGGGGAAAATCTAAAGGTTTTTAACTGCAGTTGGGAGGGCAAGATTGCATTAATTATTTCATACATACATACATACGTATACATTATATACATCAAATGCATAACATAGATAGATTGAGAAGTGGAAGATAAAGTCGCAAAAAGGAAATTATTAAATGTATTATAAAATAGGTTGCAGTATTAGGCAAGCGGGTATTCCAAGCAAATCTTGCAAGCAGCACAGGCATCTGCAGCCATTTATACCTCTACCAAATTGTTTTTATATGAAAAAAAAAACTATGTGTGTTTCTATCTAGTAGACATATAACCCAAAAAGCAGAACTTGCAAAATAAATCATTTCTGGAGAGTTAAAGGGCAATCTAATTCTGCAGAAACATTTTAACAGTATTTGAAATGCCATTATTAGGATTTCATTTCGCAATTGTGGCTACAAACAGCTTAGTAGCAGTTATCAGATTAATACTTAACTCCTACAGTACGCAACACAGAAATTTCCATTACCAGAATGTCCGAGTACAAGTATACTCTGTAACCAACATTAATTATCTAGTTAGAGCATATATTTTTTTAATTATGTGTCATCAGGTTGTTGTTTATTCTTAGCAGTCACATACAGTAGGTAGTTTTTCTCTATGACAATCCGTCCCTAACTAGGTCTTTCAGGTATTCCAATGAGGTGCTCATCACCACTGTTAATTGAGTTCATCTACCTTGCTGCTGGCCAACAATGTTCAAAATAACTTTATGCCTTAAAATTTAATCTAACACACAATTAAGCTATAAGTCTTACTGACAATTTTAAGATCATAGTTTAAAGTACAGATTAGTACCACAGTCAAAATTTAGATTTATCTATTCCCAGATTATACAGGTTTTATATTTAAATTAGAACAGATACTGATAAAATACACTGAATATAAATAATCATAACAGATTACAGATTACTTTATTTACAATTGATATTGTGCTCTTGATAGTCAATTCTAGTTAAAGTTTAATAGCAATGCTTAAGTTTTTTCAGCATATACAATATAATCAATTATTTACTATTAATGATACATTAGAAGCTATACTTCCACAATAATTTAAAGTCCTTGGGTTATACATTTATATTACTTGAATATTCTTTAATGTCTTTTAAAGTTGCTTCTTGCATTTGTTTATATATTTTAATGCGTTCAATAAAAATGAATTCTGTCAAAACATATTGATCCATCAGTTGAAATACAAGTACATTTTTCAAAGTACCAATACCATGTTTCCCTGAAAATAAGACAGGGTGCCCAAAATAAGCACTTGGCCTTATTTTCGGGGAGGTCTCATTATTTTTGAGGTGCAGGAGGCAATGGGTGCGGTCACCTCATGGCTGATGCTGTGTTTCAATATTTTGGGGGAGGTCTTATTTTTGGGAAAACAGGGTAATATAATATATAAGGATTTGCAATTTCGCTCTTCTGCATACAATACTTTTCACACTCAAAACACATGACTTGGAAAGGACCTTGAAAGTCATTCAGTCAAGCCTCTTGTTCAGTGCTTTGCTTCCAACCATATTCAACAAGCAGTATAAGCATCAGAAAACATTTTGAAAAGAGAACTGAGTGTCAGAACAGTCACTAACTGTATCAATAAAAGTTGCTTAAAATGAGGAAATGAAATGGGCATAAACAGTGTTTACAAAAAATTATAAGAGCAACCCTGCTATTGATAAGTATAGAAAAGGAAGTGGGGAAAACTGAGCCATGAAGAGTATGAGCATGTAAATAAAGGCTACATTATTTGAGCACTGAAATAACAATAAATATTTGCCTAAAAATCAAAATCAAAAAGGTTACAAGCAAAAAAAATTTTTTATAGAAAATTGGCTGAAAAAATTAAACTATATGTTAGATTACACAGCTACAAAATGTTTTCGCAGCCTGCCCTAGACTACTGTAGTCCACTAAATACATTTAGTATAGCCAATTCCTGTTATGTACTTCAATGTTGACTTGGATAACATAAATTATTGAAATAATAATAATAAAATGAGCACAACAACTATTAACTGATGTGAAAGACTATTTTTTTTGGACTGCTTTATAGACTGCAGGCATGTTTTCCCTGGCATGATACCACTCTATCAATCAAGGAGTTATCAGTGATTGCTATGATACAAAGTTGAAAAATACCTTGATCAACAATCATTTTTATAATACAATGCACAAACTCCACATTACAAATCTCACATAACTTCAAATCAGATTTTATCTCTTTCTGATTTCAATACCTCTGCCTTTCAGGCATAAATTGCTAATAAGGTTTTTATTTCAGGGTCACCAAAATACATCATTTCTTAAGTCATCTGTTTCCATTTACTGAAATGAGAAAAACAGCAGAGAACCAAAGAACTCTTTAAATCCTCTTTGGATTTAAAAGGAAGACTGGAATTTAACTAGCTAACAAGCTTTAGATATTTTCTCCAGCAGAGTTTTGCCCTTTGTACAAAATTACATGCACTTAAATAACCCAGTGTGTTTAAAAAAAACATGGGCATGGAAGAACAACATTTATTTGTTTATCAAATAACTCAGATACAGTTCTGACCAGAACAAGGGCACTCCTCTGTAGCCAGGAGTAACTTTTTTTGGTCTTGGATGAAGTTGCCCTACTCCAGAAAGAATGGGGTCTGTGGGTAACCTGGGGGTCTTCTTGGACTCATGGGTCCTGCTCAAACAGCAGGCATAGCCATGGCTAGGAGGGGCTTTAGTCAACTTCATGTTTTATACCAGTTATGCCCTTTCCTGGATAGGGAAGTTCTCCACTTGGTTATTTGTGCCCTGGCCATCTCCCATTGGATTATTGTATGTATTCTGCATGGAACTACCCTAGAATAGTATTGGAAGATTCAGCTGGTGCAGAATGCAACCACACAAGCAATGTTGGGTGGCTAAAGAAGCACAGTTGTGGGTCTGGCTGGTTCCCAAAAGTCCACCCTTTTAAGTCTTTTAATTAATTTTAACAGCATTCAATTATCTTTGCTTCCTTTTAATTTTTATATACTATTTTTTTTATTGCATTTTTAAAATATTTTAATGTTTCGTTGTACACTGCCTAGAGTCGCTCTCCAAGGGAAATTGACAGTTCAAAATGGGAAATATAAATAAATAAATAAAATAAAAGGAATGAAATTGACAGTTCAAAATGGGAAATATAAATAAATAAATAAAATAAAAGGAATGAAATTGACAGTTCAAAATAGGAAATATAAATAAATAAATAAAATAAAAGGAATGAAACCACATTCAGCTTTCCTTCTCTTTTGTCTGTCTCCTTGGAATTATTTGATGTAGTACTTATTGACTGCTTATCTTTTAATCTCTTGCTCTTATTCTTGTGGAATTCAACAAGTACATTCAAACCAGTAAAGCCTTACGTGCTTGGTGATCCCCCAACCTCTCTTTCTTTAAAAATACAGAAGTGGACAATATCAATCTACCTGTGAAAATTTGTAGGGGAAAATGAGAGACGTGATTTCATGTCTAAAAAGTCAAGTACAAAGAAGGGAAGGGGAAGAGCAATTGAGTGTGCTTTCTGAAATCTAGCTAGAAAAAACCTTGAAAATTGAAAACAAACTGCAAGCTTTCAGGTCAAAAAAGCATTTTTAATCTTATCATCTTACCATTTCTATTGTACACATAAGCCTGCAGCAACATATTATATATGTGTTATAAAATTTATATCCAGACTCTAGCTAGCTTTCAATATGTAAAATCATCTATTTAAAGTTAAAACAATTACCTTTTAAAGTAAATATTAAAAGTAACATTAAAACTATAACTAGTGTAAAAATAACAGCAATCCATCACTGTAGCATACACACAGTAAAACTGCACTTTCTTCCCTTCTTACACACAGTATTCTAAAACTGTCTCGGTGGTCACAGAAACTTTTGCAATATATACTTGAAATAGAGGGAATTTTTAAATATGTAAATGCTTGTTCGCATTTTCTTCTAATAAAAGTGTCAAACACCAATTTTATTTTTAGAGTTCAGAATAGGAAAAGTACTCAATCTCATTTGAACACTCAATAGGCCTACAAACTCTAAAGCCACTTCTAAGTATATGTGGGGCAGAACATGTAGCTTGATGTATTAATATATGAACCTGGTGGTATTCTTCTAATAAGCTTGCCTGTTTTCTTCCAGGCATTGAAGATGGTTGAAGGTTTTTTTTGCAGCAGACAGTCAAATATGATGGCATGCAAGTGTTTTGAATCAAAACAAGATATTATATTTATATTCAGCTGCATGTTAAATATTAATGAATCGTACTGCAGTGCTATAGCAATTTATAGTTAGGTGTACATGTATACCTATCTTTTAAGTTCAGACAGATATGGATACTCTATATGCTATAGTGTTTAAAGCACATTAAGCTGATACTTTCAACTTTATTTTATTTATACATACATTTACAAGTTGTCTTCTCCAAAGATTCTAGGCAGCTCCCAGTAAAAGATTAAAATATGTTGCACATTAAAACTATACTTGCATAATATGAAATGTGTTATGTGATCTCTGAATAAAAATAAGTAATGTATCTTCAGTACAGTTGCTTCCAATTATATTGCAACTATATCAATTATATCAGCTAATCAATTCAGAGTATAAAATATTACAGCAATCATCATCAAATTACTTTTATGTTGTCAGCATACTGTTACAGAGAGGAAATAATATGCAAAGTTACCTAACACTAGCAAAAAGGGTTGGCTGTTCTATTTCCACCACCACCACCCCAAAATATATATCTTTTGAACCCTAATAAATAAGGGAATCCAAAAGGATCTTAATTTTGATTCACAACACTTAACTGAACCAAAGTGTCATTGCTGTTCATTTACATGCTTCTCATTTACATGCTATATGCTTTTCATGTAATTATGGGCACCTCTAGTTTTGAGGAGGGCAATGATGGAACATACTTTGCAATATGAATAATTCTTCTACAGATTTTCATGCAGTGTCACAACATTGTACAGATACAAAAGGGTGGAGTTGGCAACCTGTTATCATGATGCATATTTTGTGATTTTGATATGAGCATGGCTAGTTACAGTTCCCTGTTTGTGTAGCTTTGGATCCTTATTTGTGTAATCCTATTTTCAACAATCTAACGAATAAAGATGAAAATATACATCTTATTCAGTTGACTTCAAATGAAATGTTGGTCCTACCTGAGATGTTGCTTCTCAGTGGGTTGCAGAGGGTCCAGGAATGAGATTATCATGTCCTGATCTGCCCAGAGACTGAGTCATAAATTGAAACCACGCCTCCTTGACTCTCTCCTTGGATCCAGTTTCGATGAGGTCGCAGCTCTGTAGAAATGACCTGGTAGAAGAAAAGCCACCCCCCTTCGGGTCCTAACTATGGACCTACTATATATAGGGTGGGTTTGGACCCTTCTGCAATCCACTGAGAAGCAACATCTCAGGTAGGACCAACGTTTCCTCTCCAGTGTTGGTTGCAGGAGGATCCAGGAATGGGACATACCAAAGCGGGTCTCCTAAGAGTGAGTAACTGACTGATCCAGAGTTCCCGATGACGTGTGCACTCTTTGGAGGACCCATCAGCTGAAGGATGCCTAGGCAGATGCGAACGCGTCCAGCCTATAGTGCCTTATGAAGGGCAATGGTGAAACCGAGGTACACTGCACTGACAATCCTGGGATAGGTACACCTCCCCTACTTTGGTGTCTATCATCGCGCCTAAGTGTAGAAGTAGAGTCGTGGGGACCAGGTGACTCTTCTCATAGTTGACTGAGAAGCCATGGTCCTGCAGCGTTTGTATTGTCAGTATCAGATCGTGTTGTGTCTGTGAGAAAGAGGTTGCGTAGATGAGGATATCATCCAGGTAGCACTGGAGTCTTACCAGAAGGGAACGGAGGTAAGCGGCTAGAGCTGCCAGAACCTTGGTACAGGCTCTGGGGATAGATGCCAGGTCACAAAGAGCAGGGCCCTATATTGGTAATGAACCCCTGCATAAGAGAAGCGGAGGAACCTCCTGTGTTTCAGAAGAATCATGATGTGTAGATATGCCTCTGTCAAGTCTATGGAGGCCAGTTGATCCCCCTCCCTGATGCCTTCCAGGGTTGATCACAGAAGACATCTTGAACCTCTTGTAGATCAAATGGGTATTTAGGTTTTTCAGATCTAGAATTGCTCTCTATCCCCCACGAACTCTTCGGAACCACAAAGAGGTTGGAATAGAACCCCTGCCTCCTCCAGAACTACTTCGATGGGCTGTATCTCCAACAGATGTTGGATTGCAGTGCACATGAGCCCACATTTTACTCTGTTCTTGGAGGCAGGGAAGGTCCTGAAGTGGTTTGGGGCTGTGGTAAGAAATTCTAGTCTGAGGTCAAATCTTACTGTATTGAGGACCCATGTGTCCGAGGTGATGCTTTCCCATAGGTCTGCAAATAAGGCCAGGCAACCACTTAGAGGAGAACTTGCTGTCGAGTCATAAAGAGAAAGTCAAGGAGGCACGGGTAGAATTTATGACTCAGTCTCTGGGCAGATCAGCACATAATAATCCCATTCCTCCACCCTCCTGCAACCAACACTGGAGAATCCAATATTTCATAAGACATTTTTATTAAATTATATAGCTCCTAGAGTCAATAATGGTCCACCCGATTCTTGAATAAATTGAAGAATATACATAATATTTGACCCAAACGTTTGGGACAACCATAACCTGCATGACTCAGAATCTCCATAGACATAATATTTGACATAACGTATCACTCATGTCAAGAGGCATATAGTAAACCTTTGCTTCCACAGGTTGCTAAGGAAACATTTATTTTCTTTAATATGTTGCTCATGTTGCTTGTAATCTATGCTGATTTGGACTATTACTTAATCTATAGTATTTAATTGGTAAAACTTGTTATTCTACATCCATGAAAGCATATAATTCTAGAGTCATCATTCAGAAGCAGTATCAGAAATGTAGTCTATAGGATGATTACCAGAATGGGAGAAGAAATATACTAGCACATTGCAAGGGTGTTTTTTCAAGAGGCAACTGCACTTTTTCATTTTTCTTTGAAGACATTTCACTTCTCATCCAAGAAGCTTCTTCAGCTATCAGAGCTGAAGAAAAAAGCACCTTTGGGACAACTATGACCTAGATGACTGAGACATGACATACATACATACATACATACATACATACATACATACATACATACATACCATATTAGCACATGATCATCCACATATTAGCAGCACTACTTGTACAATAGCCAATGGTCAGGCAGTCTTTTTCAGGAAACTTATGCTTGACAATTCTTTTTATAAATTACAATCCAATTTTATTGCATTTTGTATTTGCTAAACTATTATTTACAGCAAAATCCTGATGAAGGATATATTCAAACAAATGCTGCACTTAAAACTTTCATAGAAGCTTTATACAAAGCTAGGACATATGTCTACTCCAGTGGTGAGTTCCAGATCCTGTTGCAACTGGTACAGTGCAATGGGATCGGGCGTCCCCACACAGTGCGTGTGCACACATACTTACCGCCTGTGGCACTGTTATTCAGCAGTCAAGTAATTTAAAGGAAATATAAAGCACGTAAGAGAGATATACCCAGTAAACAGATCCATTGCTCAACCATCAAGAGGCAACAAAATAGGTTCCAAATATTTCCCCTTTCTGCTACAGGAAACCCTGCCCCTTTCAGAAATTCTCTTTCCTATCAAAGCTGATGTAATCTATACTGCGTCCTATGTAATCTGTTTCAACCCAGTATCTTAACTAATTACACTATGAAAATATCTTCCATATTAATACAAATAACTCTTTTAATTTTCATCCTTTGCATTAGTAGCTGAGAATTATGGAAAAAGTAATCCAAAAGATTACTTAAAACAGTCATTATCTGTTTTATCTTTTCTATTAGTTTGTTCTTATTAGAAAGAAACTTGCCTTCTGTAAAGAGACAATAAATATTTACACATCTCATCCTTCCCACCAAGTTGTAAGCCAACTTGACAATGGAAAGCAATCATCTTTTCTTCAAGTATACATTAGAATACTGTTTGTCTGTACTTGTGCTTACAAATAAGAGAATCATTATGCTCCAATTCTATATCGAAGTAGAGCTGGAGAACAGCAGAACTCTCATGTACTGAATATTCAATATGACTTCAGTTAATTTTACCTATTCAACTGTGTTTTTGTTAATGTGGTATAGTAAATAAATTGTCTCCTCATCCAATCCTTCCTACTACTGCTCTAATGTCCACTGTTTTTCATCTGTCAATTGACTCAACTTTGTAACTCATACATACCTGCTATTCCAAATATATTTACTCAGATAAACATTTATAAGCTAAAGCTGCATAACTGTATATAGATGGGTCTATGTAGTTAGTTTACTCCATATAAGGTGCAGTAAAAAGAAAGTACTGAATTGTTTTCTTTGTGAAAAAAGAAAGAAAATGGCTGCAAGCACAAAGAAACATATGCATGCTTACTCTGTATTAAATCCCACTGAATCAATAGGTCTAATAGATATGTATGCATCAGGTGTGGGTTGCTGCCGGTTTTACTACCAGTTTACAACCTGCGTGCAATGCACACGTGTGCTGTTCAATGTAAATTGTTCTTCACACATACGCACGTGCAATCACTAAAAACCAAAATGGCAGTGGCCCAGTGGCGGTGAGGGATCCAGTTCGGGGGAGTGGCGGGCTTGGATCGCTGCAGGTTCTGTGACCCAGGCCTGAATTCCACTACCAGTTTGGCTGAACTAGGCTGAACCGGGAGCAACCCACCTCCAGTATGCATAGAAGTTGTGGTTCTATTCAGTCCATGTACTAACTACATTCTTCTCTCATTTTCTTTCATGGATAGGTGGGCAGCTGCAATCAGAATCTTGATTTTCCTAAATCTTCCATCAAATGAAAATTCTCCATAGAGAAGGCTCTTCACTGCATATATTCATCCTCTAGAGCAGGACTAATAAATTCACACACCCCCATCTCCCATTGAACCATTTGTAGCAATTTTCTTTTTTTTTTCCTTAAATCTACAGCTATTACCGTAACTCTCTTTCAACAATGCAGTTTTATTGTGGTTAGACCACACCCCAGTAGGGAGCATTAAGTTTCTTTGTTCCTCTATTGCCCAGTGAAATAGAACTGATTTCTTCTCCTTATATAAACGTCATCGTTTTTCTTTATTTTCATTTTGGATCAATTTAGTATGTAATTACAAATATTACAAAAAGAAACTAAGCAAAACTATATGTTTGAGTTTGCAGAGCAGTTAAAAGATTTCCTGTTTGCATTTAAGATCTTTGTTCATCACTTCCTGACTTCTTTTTTTTAAAAATTCAATTTAGCCACTGTTCATTTTGAAGAAGCAAATTTGTTACAATTGTATATCCTTTAGTGGACTGAGGCTCCTGTGAAACTATACTGTGTTATTAAATTTGGCCCTTAAAACTCTGTAGCATGTTACCAGAAGCACTGACCTCCTATGAAAAAGTCTGATAAGCACAATTGAACAGAGTTCCCTTTATGAATGCACCATGCAGGACTGAACTGTCCATCCTCAGTACTGAGCAGCACGTTCAATAAAGAACCAAATGAAAGAGTTTAATTAACAATAGCACCACAAAATGAAACAGTAGGCTGCAAGGATTACAATCATCCTTGTAGAGTTTTTTTTTCCCCTCTGAAAAACAGAAAGCTTACTGGAAGCTTGGCACAGCTTGAATTTGAAAGGGGGGGGGGGGTGAGAAAAAAAAACTTGCCCCACTCAGCCTTCCTGCATCAATTATTTCCTGTGCAATCAGTGAAAAAACACCCATGCCTAATAGCTTTTTTCTACAGATATTCTTCCATCTTTGTGGCAAGCCTGTGAAAATACCTAATATATCATCACATATTAATGAATTTGAATCATCCCAACAACTAAAAACTAGGAAAACTGAAGGTCAAAAAAAACCAAAATTGTTTTCCTCTTATAATATTATACTTACAAAGTTTAAGAGGAGGATTAATTGCACATTTCTATGCATCTTAGTTCAAATTAAGTCCAAAACATTTGATAGGACTTCTAACCCATAAGAAAATGGTATGATTTCAATAAGTTAGATATAACCACACATACACAAATATTCAAATGATTTTTTCCCTAAAAAATTGAAATTAAATTAGTTAAATTAAGCACATACAGCGATTGTCGTAGAGAACATGATAGCTCTTCACACATTTTCTCTCAATACAGTACTCTAAAATCCAAACATATTTTTTCAACATCAGAGTAGTTTCACAAATGCTTTCAAAAAATATGACTAGGCATCTGTAAAATCTAAAAAGTTAGTGGTTGGAACACTTAGGTATTATGACTACTGCAAGTCCATAAACTGTTTCCTGCTACTTTGCATCAAAAATAAAGATTAACTGTCAGCAACAGGCCAGAGAAGTCCTTCCTTTCTTTTTTCTATCATAAAATGTCTTTCCCATAGTCGTAAAAGTTTTAAATCTTCCTTTGGGGTTAATAGAAAAGAGTCTGCAAAAGAGAAAAGCTGACTTATGACAAAGCAAAATTATATTCCATAAAGAAATTCGCTCCAAGATAAGCCAATTCAAATGAACGAGTTTCAACAAAAAATCTTATGATCCAACATAACTCCAATGGAAGGTAGTTTCGCAATTATGAGCAGCCGCTGAAATAGTTCTCCATTTGCTGCATTCACTACAGAAAGTTAACATTTTCATGTTGGTTTACAACATAAAATAGAAATACTGGAGGTGGAATGCTGTTTTTCTGCTCTTATAACTTGGAATATAAAAGATTGTACCTTAACTAGCAGTATTTTCATGAATGAATGACTATAAATTGCATCACCAGCTGTCTAGAAATATTCTCACATCTCGTATTACATCTACCCTTCAATGAGACTACACTGCTTTAATTTTGTAATATTTACAAGATACAACTTAATTTAAGATTAAATAAGCTTTCCAAAATATTATGATGTATTCTCTGGAACAAAGTATGTCCTTTTTAAACAAATCCCTGCAAACCATTAGCTTGCTGAACAGTTTTGAAATTAGAGTATCCTGAATGTATGTCAAGGAACTCCTCAACTCCTATCTGATGTAATGTGGCAACAATAATTTTTATTATGGCTGCAGACCAGCATTAGAATGTGTCAACATTACGCTTGTTTAAAAGGTGGCCTTTAGAGTTCCTAACTTGCATAGAAGACAATCAGCAAGCTTTGACTTCAGTTAGGTTGTGACGTAGTAGCAAAACATCCTAAATTGATTCATATTGTTTTTGTCTTTTACAAGGAACACTGCATATGGCATAGGTGTGATAAAGTTGATAGCCTGGTTTACATCTTCACTATTTGTTAATTTGTTCAGACAAATATTTGTTTGCTGTCTTCCAAGATTCAAGCTGGTTTACAAGATATGCACTTTTCAAAAATACCGTAATGCAACACAAAAAAATGTAAAACAAATCCTTCTATCTTAATAAAATTTATTTTAAAAAACATTATGACAAAGCACGATTGACTAAAGCCATGATAATGAAATTCAATTTCTATAGTTCAACTGAAGATGGCCACAGTTCATGGAAGATAATGTGGTGAAGGAAAAATATGAAATGATGAAAAAGCATGGATTAATGGATGAGAGCCATTTTGGTCTTGTAGTTAGGGCACTGTGCTAGAAGGAAGGCGGCCATGAGTTCTACTTCTGCCTTGGCCATGAAAGCCAGTTCGCGCCAGTCACTCCTTCTCTGCCCAGCTCACTTCACAGGGTTGCTGCTGTGGGGAAAACAGGAGGAAGGTGTGTTGATATGTTTCCCTCCTTGAGTTATTTGTAAAAATAATAAAGGTGGAGAATCTATGGAGATTTTCAATCATCCAGGTCATGGTTGTCCCAAAGGTGCGTTTCCAAAAGGCAACTGGACTTTCTTATTTGTTTTCCTTTGAAATGTTTCACTTCTTATCCAAGGAGTTTCTTCAGCTGTTTAATTCTGAAGAAGCTTCCTAGATGAGAAGTGAAATGTTTTTGAAAGAAGAAAAAAACCAAGAAAGTCCCGTTGCCTTTTTGAAAAGCATATTCGAGACAATAAAAGTCAGATAAAGGATGGATGGATGGATGGATGGATGGATGGATGGATGGATGGATGGAAGGAAGGAAGGAAGGAAGGAAGGAAGGAAGGAAAATCAGAAAAATAATGTCTGACTGAAATAAGAGAAAGAGGAAGAAACCAATAACAGAACTGATACAATTGAAGGGCTAAGATGTGTATCAAGAAAGCATGGACTGAAATAATACAGATTGCTAGGGGTGAATCTGAAGTAAGAATCCATAGTGTAGTGATAAGTTTATGTTACACTGCCCTTATGGTAATGAGGAAATAGATTAAAAGCTGTGGAAAAATGTGCTATATTCCAAATCAATGCAATCCATGAAAAAAAAATACATTGTAGGAAAACAAATGGGATGATTTAGAATAAGCCAAAAGAGTACAGAAAAAATTAATAGATCATCTGGATTACCTAAGAATGAATAATGATAGTGATTGTTGAGTGTGTTTCAAATGTTGAAGTAAAAATATTATTCGTATGTGAACCTCACAAAGGAGGTTCACATACTATTAACAACTATTATTTAGTTGTTTATGATCAATGAAGGATACAAAGTGATGTGAGAATTTGAACATGGGACAGATTAGGTAGTGTCAAGAATAATTCTTATGGAAAAACTGGACGTAGAAGAAAAAGGGGAAAAGTGATAGTAAATAAGAGTAAAAATAGAAAAATTGGAAGTACCATGCCTGTCTAGGTCTGAATTGTTACTGCAAGTACAACCTCTGTATAAAATGTTTCCAAAGACAAATTTCTCTCCCAAGGGAATAAAGATAATGAAGGGATATGGGATAGAAAATATGGAAACCATTTGGAGCAGAACGGAAAAAAACTGCTATAGAGCAGTGAAATATGAAAAGGGATGCTTGGTAAAATGGAAAAGGTTATGAATGAGGAAATGTTTTTAAGGTAAGGCATGCTACATAAAATGAGGATATGAAGAAGGCACTGTGTAACATTTAGAAAGAGAAAAAAGAATATAAATAGCAAGGGAGAGTATTGTACACATTTTTAAAAGGCAGAGAAAAAGATTATAAAAAATTATGCTAGTGAAGTGTGCCTCTTCAAGGCGGTTCCTTTATCCATCCTCCTTTCTCACTACTCCAACATCATCCTCAGTCTCTTGCACATTTCTTCTAGGAAAAACAGTAGGCAATGGGAGAGTTTCCAAGTCTATCTTCAAAACAGATTCAATAGGAAGATGTGCGCATTGGCATTACTTGATTGCATTAGCACTGATGACCTTAACTAGGTTGGGTAATGAAATGTCTGCAAGAAAACAACCAAGCTCAGAAAGCACCAACCACCCCACATTACTTGATTGTTTTGTTTCTTAAAAATCCCTCTAGGGTCTTTCATTCTCTTAAAATTCATTTTCACCCAAATGCCTAAATAATCATTAAACTGTTGTAAATCGAGGACTACCTGCTATGAAAGTACCATTGGGGTTTTCTCCCAGGTACAGTACTTCCTTTTATTTATTTATTTTAAATACAAAAGAAGACCAGAAGAGTCTTTACGTATACTGCAAACCTAGAAGTTACTAAACAAAAATGTTACAATGTAATAACAAGAATTATACCAAGTACTTTACTTACGGCAATACCCATATCTGCAGGCATTGCCCGCAGTACTATTTAATTGCACTGTTCTGATAAGATCACTATGGTTACCAGGCTGCCAGCTGCAGCCTTCTCTAGCTTTATTTCGACTGAGCCAAAACACCAAACAATCTACTAGAAACAAGCAGGTCAATGGTCATCTACACAACAAGTTGCAATTACTCCAGATAGGTAAAACTACAAGTTGAGATCAATGCCAGCCTATGCATCTTCTTAGTTTTGAACAAACACTGTGACTGGATTTACACACTGTACTTAGTGATAATGTAATCTGTATAGTTTATCATGATGCATGAGAAAACATCCAATTATGCCAATTCAATTTATTAAGTAAGCCACTAGCTTAGCATGATATGAAAAACAAGCCTATATGTTTTTCTCACGTCAATGTTGGAAAACTCAAATCAACCTCACATCTCTAGAAGCACGACATAGGCAAATGTACTACAGACCGGATTGCAGTTGGATCTGAATACTTTGATGGACTAATCACTTTTTCTGCGTAGTTATGATTTGTACAATCGACTACAATATGGTTGTCTGTAGCTTAAAGCTCTGTTCTTAGCATTCAGCCTCAGCTCAGCTCTAATTCTGCAAAGAGCACTAGAAAAGAGAAACTAGTTATCACTGTAAGTCTATGAAAGAAAATGGGAAGAGTTGGTTTAACAATTTTGTTTTAAATCTCTGAAATAACACAGAGCGCCTCAATAAACTGGTTTGTACAAGTGGACATATATAAAAACAATAAGCCATGCCCTAAACATTTATGAAGAGAGCCCTGCTGTCCACTAATACCAGTTTTATATTCTGACAGAAATACGTGTATATTTGCAGTCTGGTTTATGTGTGCATGGTTCTATGTGTGTGTGTGTGTGTGTGTGTGTGTGTGTGTGTGTGTTGTATTTGTGCTGATCTACAAATGTAACAAAGGCAACAGTAAAAATATTGGGTTTCTGTCGTGATGGTCTCTTGTGACGAGCCAATAGACAGAGAATGGAAGCAGTTTGCTTCCTCCCATATTTGGGCGTACCAGGGGTTGTGACACTAAATACACACACACACACACACACACACACACACACACACACACTCCTTTCAAAAGTTAAAACAGTTATTACAGAAACATGGGAATTCAACATATGTTATTCTCCTCAGCATCAGGTATGCTCAGAAAGAAATAGTGCATGCAAATTTAATAAATGAACCAAGCAACAGAAGAAACAAAGAAACAGAAGCTTTGAGTCTATAACCAAGACGTAACACAAACCAGGCCTGATCTAATCCAGAGATTAGATTAAAAAAAATTAGTATCCCTATAACAATATTTCTCCAAATTAGATTCTACTGGGTAGAGTCTCTTGTCACACCCGCTGGGTGAGGCTAGGGAACCAGATTGGATCCACTGGCATTGCACCACGTCCATAAAAAGATCAGGCACAGGAACCAGATCCTGAGACGGAGCCTGTGCCTTGAACATGCTATCCCTGAGGCTGGGAGTAGCCGCCTTGGAACCCCCTGGGCCTACCTGGGATGAAGTACCCAGCTGGGTGATTGAGTTAGCTTTATGTAGGATAGACTTAAAGATAGTAGGCCGAAATGGGCCTGAAAAGGCTGGGGTGTTGGGAGGAAGATCCTCATCTCAGACAACTCCTACTCATCATGTTCCTGTTCTTCCCCCACTGATCGCTGATCACCGAGGATTCCAGGGATGGATGTCTCACTCTACGCCTACTGACTTTAGCCCCATCCTTCCTGGGCCTGCTGTCTGGGTAAGTTTCCCAACGTTGAAGGCCCTCAGCTATGCCCTGAGAAATGGCTCAGATATTACCTCTTGCATCTCTGATGATAACTGGGGGCCCTGATCTTGTCTGAATGGTGGAAGGCTCTGGCCCTGAAAGCATGGGGGGAGATTAGGTGGGGAATCAGGTTCCGAGGGCATAGACTGGACTGGGGAACCAGGGCTAACTACCAAGTTTTCCGGGAACAATTCTAATGGCTCCCCTTCCTCCTCAACGACCTGCATAGGATCTGGTCGTGGATCGGGGGAATGGTCTCTCTCCCCCAGTGGCCCAGCCTGTTGTTCCATTGCCCTACTCTGACGCTGGGCCTTCTCGAACTCTCTCTCTAGGGCCCGCAGGCGGCATTTGGTATCCTTGTCTGCTGCCTTGGAAGGCCTGCTCTTCTTTGCTGCCTTGCCCTTTCCTGCAACCTTGGCTTTCCCCTTGGCTTTGCCTGCGGCCTTGGCCCCAGCAGGGCCTGATCTACCATGGCTGTCGCCGTCTCCGGAAGAGCCAGGTTGCTCTGATGCGCCATGCAACTGGGTGTCAGCCATTTGGCAGGCGAGAGAGATTGGGTTGCCTTTCGCTCACTTCCCAGCCTCCAGAGGCTTGAAGGAAAGATTACACACATGCGGACAATCACCTCCTGGAGCGCTGGCCACGATGGAAGTTGGCCAGAAAGGAACGGCGGCAAGCAGATCCGCTGCGCCGCAGATCAATTAGCATTGGTATAAGAACTCTGTAATGCACTGATAGCAGGGGAAGAATCTGGATGCGGAGGATGACCACCTGGTGGCCAAAGCTCCGAAACTGCCTTGTGCAAAAAAAGGGAGGATGGCGGCGACCCAGCTGGCAACCCGGACACATCCCACACCACCCGGAAGCAGTCCTCTTGGAGTCAGGCAAGCATGGCAATAAGGCTTCAAATAAAAGCATGTGAAGCAGAGGCTTAAAAAGGCCACTGCGCGCATTGGAGAACTGGTCGGAAAATGGCAGCCATCAAAATCTCAGCAATGCAGAGTCCTGTGAAAACAGCTCTTTCAGCTAACGGCCGATAAATGCTCCCCGGCACACCAACAACCAGGGCAAATAGACAGCCTTGCCTCTGATCTAAATGGCACAAAAGCATGATGGCCCCAGCAGCCCACTCCTTCCACCACAGGGATTCAAACGAAAAAGGGAATATTTTAAGTAAATGAATAAAAAGGAAAAAAATAAACTAAAACAATAAACCTGTGCAAAATTTGGAGAGTCCAAGCTGAAATACTGAAATAGTTGGAACCCACTCAACTGTGTCCTTTTGGGCCAGACTGAGTTGAAAAACTGGCCTTAAGGAGGAACAGGAGGCGTGGCTAAAGAAAAATTGAACTCAGTCCTAGGGCAATCAGACTAATTTAACACATGCTTGGACTCTCCAAGCAGCGCACAGGAGAACAATATTTCTACTCAGCTAAATTAGATTAGAACATTAAAAAAAACAAATATATTTGAATAAATATGAATGAAAGGATGTAAAGTAAAAGTATTCCGCTGAAAAACAGATGGTAAAAGCTATCACCAAACCTGAAAACCAAGGCAACAGGTGAAACTAAGGCATGGTAATCTAGAGAGCTTCAGAAAGAGAAAGTTTAAAACTACAGTTTTTAATCTAGCAGGTTCAACCTTGCTGCTGAACAATTAAAGTAGAGGTAGGCAATGTGAGAGTATCCAGATGGTGAACAACAACTGGCAGATACAAGCCGTCAGAGTGTTTTTGAAATATATGCTTAGCACCCATATATTACATCTATTTCTCTCCTGGATTTCCCAGGAAGTAACACACAGTCAGGTCCTTGTGGTGATAAATTATTTTTTGAGTCAGAAGAGTGGTCCTCCAGATTTGAAGGAGGTAGTAGTTTGCCATCTCAAGAAGCCGTTGCTGGATTGAATATTTTAGGACAATTTTTGTTATATCGTCAATCTTCCTTTTTGGAAGTTAAGTTTCTGAGAAGGCAATGCTGCTGCAATTTTGGAGAATTCTGAAGGAATTTAGTTAGGTATCTGGATCCCTTTCAGCCTGGTTCCAGGCCTTGGCAAACTTGAATTGATTATACTTGGGGATGATTTCTGGCAGGAAGAGAGGTGTGGTCATGATCATTCTTCTTGATTTCTCAGCAACTTCTCATACTGCCATGCTATTTGTCTGTATGAACTTTAGGGATTAGGAGCAAGAATCACAGTGCCACATTGTATTCCTCCTTCTGGGGCCAGTTCTAGCCAATTTTTTGGGAGGAAAAAGGTCTAGCCCATTGCACCTCTTTGCAGGGTACCTTATGGCTCAACATTCCCTCTACTCCCATTTAACTACATAAAACTGCTGGAGGAAACCATTCACTGGCATGGGGTGAGTGATCATTAGGATGTTGATGGTATCCAGTTTTAAATTTCATCCTTGACTAACCAGGTGATGTAGTGGAGTTTCTGTCTCAGTATTTCAAGACAATGGGGGTCTGAATGGGAAAGACTTCAGTTCAACCAGAACAAAGTTGAATGGCTTTGGATTTTAAGGTTTTCTGAAACAGTGAGTTTCCATCTCTTTTTCAGGATAAAGTTGCACTATACCAAAACAGAATTGCTATGCATGTTTGCAGTTCTCCTGGCAGGTGATCAGGAGGGCTTTTGCACATCTTCACCTTGTGACCAATGTAGTCCTTTAACTTACACACTAGTTACTCTTGAGTGAATTAATAATGCACTTTCGGTGGAATTGCACTTGAGGAGCATCCAGATGTTACAGCTGGTACAGTCATTCATTTATTCATTCATCTATTTATTTAAAAAATATTATTCACTCTCAGTGATTTAAGGAGGCTTTACTAGAATGAAACCCCACTACAAAACCCAATAATCCCCACCTTTTCATACAGCAGCACAAGTACTTATGACTGACCTTGATGCAAAAATGTTTTCATCTTGTTCTGCAAGTTGGATTGGCTTCCAGTTTACTTCGAAGTGCAATTCAAATTGCTTGTTGTCATTTATAAACCCCTTAATAGCATAGGATAAGGTTAATTTCAGGATTGCCTCTTCCTCTCTCCAACTTTCTACCTGTTCTTCTTGATCCAGCAGGAGAGGTTGTTGTAGGTTCAGTCAAAGAATGGAATCTTGTAGAAACCAGAAAACATACCTTTTTTATTGCTTTCTCTGCCCTCTGGGAAAACCTTTCCATCCGAGATCAAGTTGGTCTGAACCACACCAACTTTTCAAAAGGCTTTTAAGACATGAATGCGTTCCCAGGCATGTGGGTCAAGTTGTTAGTTAGAGGCCATCATTTAATTCTATATTCTAAGGCTGTTATCTGTTATATATTATGTTGCTTGCATTGCTTTTAACCGTTGAAAGCCACCCAGGGAAGTTATTATGGAATTGGAGGCTATTTAAATCAAATAACCAAATTGACAATTCATCACAGAATGCAAAAAGGAAGGACTTCCTTACATGTTCAATATTATGCCATATGCTTAAGACTAGCAATAAGTGTTTACTATGTACATTCACACAAGTTGGAAATAGGAAGTTTATCTTTCACTGAACCATATATAGGTGAAACTCGAGAAATTAGAATATCGTGCAAAAGTTTATTTATTTCAGTAATGCAACTTAAATGGTGAAACTAATATATAAGATAGACACATTACATGCAAAGCAAGATAGTTCAAGCCATGATTTGTCATAATTGTGATGATTATGGCTTACAGCTCATGAAAACCCCAAATCCACAATCTCAGAAAATTAGAACATTACATGCAATCAATAAAACATGGATTGTACATAGAACAATATCGGGCCTCTGAAAAGTATAAGCATGCATATGTACTCAGTACTTGGTTTGGGCCCCTTTTGCAGCAATTACTGCCTCAATGCGGCGTGTCATGGAAGCTATCAGCCTGTGGCACTGCTGAGGTGTTATGGAAGACCAGGATGCTTCAATAGCGGCCTTCAGCTCTTCTACATTGTTCGGTCTCATGTCTCCCATCTTTCTCTTGGCAATGCCCCATAGATTCTCTATGGGTTCAGGTCAGGCAAGTTTGCTGGCCAATCAAGCACAGTAATCCCACCGTCATTGAACCAGGTTTTGGTACTTTTGGCAGTGTGGACAGGTGCCAAATCCTGCTGGAAAATGAAGTCAGCATCCCCATAAAACTCGTCCTATGGCTTCTGGGATACAACTTTTACATAAAATAGACGAGTACGGTAGGATAGCGGGGCTACGTATAAACAAAGAGAAGACAAAACTGTTAATTAAGAATATGACTCTGAACCAGAAAAGGGAACTACAAAGCCTGTTAGGGATTAACATGGCCCATAAAATACAATACTTGGGAATTTGGCTCACGGAGAGATGTTCCTCTATCAAGGTAAATAACTATATGAAATTGCTACAGCAGGTATCTAAAGATATGACTAATTGGAGTGGTAAACAACTGTCTTTGATGGGCAGGATTGCGACAGTTAAGACATATGTATTACCAAAATTTTTGTTTCTGTTTCAAACGGCACCAACTAAATTGGACAATTTTTTAAAAAAATCTTTGGAGACAATAGTGGCTCGATTTATATGGCAAGGCAAGAAAGCACAAATTAAAGCCCAAATATTGCAAAAACGTAGAGAACTGGGAGGCTTCGGAGTACCCAACTGGGAAGCATATTATAATGCAGCAATTATGACATGGGTGAAGGATTGGGTGATGTTGAGTAGAAGGCGCCTATTGGCTATAGAGAGACATGACCTCCCTCAGGGATGGCATGCCTCCCTCTGGCAAGAAAGAGACACCCCCCCATAAGTACTTCATGGGACATTATATTCGGAAGATTTTGATGGGGGTCTGGGAAAAGATGAGGAAAAAATACTATCTTAGGGTTCCATGCTGGTTGACACCGTTAGAGGCCTTAACGCATCCCAGTGTATTTAACTGGACAAGAAACATAACATATAAAGACATCATGACAGAAGATGGCAACATGAAAACAAAGATGGAATTAGAGCAGCAGGGCAGGAATCTGGAATGGTGGGAATATTTACAGGTTAGAAACAGGTTTAAAAGCGATAAGGTACGGTTTGGGATCTACCCAAACCCTCAGGGGCTAGATAAGATTTTGTTTGGCGGAGACAAGAAAATGTTAGCGAAGATTTATCAATTTTTGACCTGCCAAGATGCTAATGAAGAGATGGATAAAAGCCTTCTAATAGCATGGGAGAGAAACTTTGGCTATGAGATTGAAATGGGCAAATGGTGGGATCTATGGAGTAAGACCATTAAACTTACAATATCTACAGCATTCAAAGAAAACATATACAAGATGGTTTATAGGTGGCACTTCCCCCCAACGAGGTTAGCCAAAATGTTTCCTGGGTTATCTCCATTGTGTTGGAAATGTGGAAGAAAGGATGGCACATTCTACCATATTTGGTGGTCCTGTACTGAGGCCACGAAATACTGGAAAAGGATTAAAAAATGGCTAAAAGTGGTTACCGGGGCAAGCATGGAATGGAGACCCGAGAACCTTCTACTAAGCATTAAACCAGAAAACATGAGCAATTCAATATGGCATTTGAGCCTACATATAATTGTGGCCACAAGAATAACTTATGCACAATTTTGGAAATACACTACCATACCGTCGGAAGATGCTATAATTAAAAAGATCTATGAATGTGCAGAAATGGACAGAATGACGGGTTGGCTGAGGGACAAAGGAGAAACGGAACATTACCTTAGCTGGAACTTATGGTATATGTGGGCGACAAAGAGAACAGCAGGGACTTAAAACGGGGAAAGTTAAAAGTGAACATGGGTATTGTAATAGATCCCTGAATTTTGTAATGAGAAGATGTGGCTTAGAGACCTAACAATGAGGAAGGAAAAAAAAAAGTTGGGCTGTGAATGACTGTCACCGCGGGGGGGGAGGGGGGTTGTATGTTTAAAATTGTATTTGCATTTGTATGTTTTACTCTTTAAAAAATGTATAACTAATAAAGATTACTTTAAAAAAAAAGAGTGGGACACTTTGAGCCTAGAATATTGCACCTTTCCACAATATTCTAATTTTCTGAGATTGTGGATTTGGGGTTTTCATGAGCTGTAAGCCATAATCATCACAATTATGACAAATCATGGACTATCTTGAACTATCTTGGACTATCTTGAACTATCTTGCTTTGCATGTAATGAGTCTATCTCATATATTAGTTTCACCTTTTAAGTTGCATTACTGGAATAAATGAACTTTTGCATGATATTCTAATTTTTCAAGTTTCACCTGTAAATGCACAATGAAACCCCAACACACCAGCATTACTAGCACGTCTTTTGAATGCAGTACAGAGAAAAATTCAAACAAAAATCCCTCCAGAGGAAACAATAATTTTTAAGTTCTTCAAAAAATATCACCTTGCTCAAACAAGAAAAAAGGATACAAAAATGCAGGCTCAAAATACAGGTCAATATCACTTGAGAATGATTGTAAGGCTTGTATACTTTCACAATAATGGCTGCTGGATACATTAATAAATGAATCATTTGATTTCTGTTAATAACCTCAGTTGTCATTTATATGATAAATAGAGGCTCTTATGGGAAGAGTTTCCATCAACCAAAATTTCTAGATTCAATCTGATAAGCACTAAATAAGACACTAGGTTGAAGACTCTTATAGTCCATGGTTAAAAGCAGACATCCTAACTTAGTGGAGTCCATCTGCTTAGGAAAAAAAATGAGCATACTTTCTGAAACTTTTTCCAACAATTCAATAATAGCTCTACTCTGGGTCATGTGACCAGAGTGGACCATTTAAAGGAGCTGCCTATCTGTCTCTTTAATAAGGATGCACTAGGGCAGTGATGGCGAATCTTTTTGGCACCGAGTGCTGAAAAGGTTGCGCAGAAACATCATGTGAGGCCGTGCTCTGGAAAACCCAAGCTTCTGGGTTCTAGCGCACACGGGTGCCCAATAATCAGCTGGCCAGCGAGCATGCACAGGCCAGTTTTCAGCAGTGCCGCCCACATGAAGGGATCATGCTCTGGAAAAACCGAATTTCTGGGTTCTGGCATGCATGTGCACCCGACAATCAGCTGGCTGGCACGCACGTGCACACGTTTTCGTGTAACTTTTAACAGGTTAAAAGAACATACTCAGAAGTATAACAGTGGGCCAAATATAGCTGAGGAATAAACCAGTTTCTATATAATTTAGGTCTTTCTAAAATAACAAATCATCAAGCTTCCTTTTCAAGTGCATCCTTATCTCTTCAAGAAATAACACATATATTGAAAATCTCCCTATCTGGATAATAAGAGTATATTAAATACTTTGTCTCTGCTGATTTGATTTGATCCTGCTGACTTTTTAACTATCATTTGATATCCATATTAAATGTTGATGCAGAAATATTGCCAAGGACTTTTGACTCAGAGATAACAAATGATATTCCCTTTGTGTATTCATCTTGCACATAAAATGTCACAAGTATATTAATTGACTGACATTGTGCATATATATTTATTGTAGTAGTCTCACAGTGCAATAAAATGTTTACACTATTGTATACTCAAAATTTGGGGAACTGTTTTTTTTAAGCAACTAGTTTAATGAGCGGTATTTTCTTGCCAGCAGAATTCTATCTTTAGCTATCAAGATATTTTACAGAATTCATCAAAGATGTCCTTAATCTCCTCAAAGTATGAAAGGGCAATTAAAGCATCTCTTTATAATTGGGTAAGGATAGATTAGTAGCATATAAAACTCCCAAAATATTGTCAATATATGCCTTGAATTATTCTGTTTATTGTATTTTTTATAAACAATTAAAGAGTATGGCACCATGTAACGAAAAACAAATAGGCAGAAAATCATTTGAATTTTCCTTTTAATTGCTTTCTTATTCAGTAAAGTTCAAAACATTTTTGAAAGGCAGAACTGCCTTTCCCTGTTTTTACGCAAAAAGAAAATACAGCCCAACCAACCAATAACATAACCGTAAAAGACAGAATAGGAATACAAATCGAAGTAAGCAAGAAAATAGTAAGAGAAAACCTAGACAAGGTCAGATCCCCTTGACCTGACACATTACATCTCAGAGTTCTGAAGGAGCTGACAGATGAGATCTCATAACCATTTGTATCATATCTTTCAAAGATCCTGGAGTACCAGGAAACTACCAAAGGATTGGAAAAAAGCTGATGTGGTCACATCTTCAAAAAAAGGGGGGGGGAATAGATCCAGGAAACAACAGATTAATCAGCCTGACATCAATATCTGGCAAGATCCTGGAAAAGATAATCAAACAACTTATCTGTGAACACCTAGAAACAAGCAAACTGCATAGGTACATGCTAGGTGAAATGTGGCTTAATGTCAGTAACTACGAGAGGGATCTTAAACTGCATTAATAGAGGGATAGAATCAAGGTGAAGATTATGTGTTTTCACTTTGTCATTATGGGGAACTGAGTGTAGATTAATGAGAGAAAAAAAACAAATTCAACAACTGTAGAACCAGGCTGCAATGTAACAAAATTGACAGTTGAAGGGGGTCTGAATATTTTCTAAATGTACTGTATATTTTAGAACATAGAATATAGAATAATAAGAGTTTGAAGGGACCCAAAGTACCTAATGTGATGACCTTAAGGGAATTCTGGAGGAATTATAACTTGTATGATGCCATCAAAATATTGCTGATTCTTGTGATGAAGTAAAGCAATCAAATATGAAGGGATGTGGAATAAATTGTGCTCCAATTCATGGAAGTATGTAGGAGTTTTCTGTGGTTGATATTGGTAATCAACCAAACCACAGTTAAACAGTGAAAATTATGTACGACTACCTGACCAAAGAACTGACCAATGAAGACCTTATGGAACTAGAGCAACAAACGGGTATTTGTGGAAAAAGACTGGGGCCTAAAAACTACAGAACTGAAGTTTTTGACAAAAGAGCTGAAGCCTTTTGTCTTATTGAAGGAGGAGTTGCAAAGTTAGAGGAGCAAGATCTTAACACAAAAGTTTACTGTATAGTTAGCAAGGGCCTCCGCTACTACAAGGCCATTTATGATGAGAAAAAGAAAGGTTCTGTACAAACCTTCAGAATAACAGAGTTGGAAGGGACTTCGGAGGTCTCCTGGTTCAACAACAGGAAGCCCCATATTATTTCAGACAAGTGGTTGTCCAGTCTCTTCTTTAAAACCTCCACAATTTCTGAAGGCAAATCATTCCAATGATCAATTGTTTTAACCCTTACTGTCTCATAATTTAACAAATTGACAACCAAACATAGAAATAGTAACTAATGGTTACTTCACTTGGGTTTAATCATGCCTCAAATATAGATAAATATGTGATGAGATATGTAAGTACTTACTAATATTCTTTTGGATAACTTTTTTTTAATAGTGTAAAAGAACTCCCCATTTCATTAATTCTTGTAAAAGCCATTGGCAAAGCACTTAACACTGAAAGTCTTACTTGATTAAACATATCCTTTACTCAATTCAATTTGCATCAGAAAACATGTATCTAAGAGAAAGGACTTTTTAGTTTTAGATTATGCACTATGAACTGTGTTTTTTAGGAGAGAACAAAATTATTACTTGCAATTTTTATAATATTTACTAATAGTGTCTTTTAGCTGACAAATGCTTAAACAGATTGATTCGATGCTAAGACCCTAGTATTTCTACAGAAACCAGAGAAATTATCTTTTCAAAAAGAAATATATTTCACCAAGTTCTCTGATTTAAATAATATCCAGCTGCAAATGACTTGTGAATACAGTTCCATTTGCACATAATGATAAACCATGGTTTAATTTTATGAAAATAATCCACTCTCAAGCCTACCTGTTCCCACCATCAGCTACACTCAAAAAGAAAACGTGGAAGTAGCTGACTTCTCCTTTTATATTAACCTCAACTTGTTGTAATATTTCAAACAGATCAGTTCTAGCCTTAACTACTGTTGGCAAACAAGCTAATTTCAAAATATAATTTGCAAACCTGGCTGGCTTCAAAAAACCACAAATAAAATTTATTACACTTAAGTGAAGATGTAAGGCTGAAATGCAGTTAATCAAAACCAGCAGCAGAATTATTTCATTTCATCTCATGCCATGTTAGAGAGCCGAAATAGGATATACAAGCTCAGGAATATTGCTGTTTTTGCTTTGAAAACAAACCATGTATTTGTATTACATGCAAGCACAACTTGTAAAAAACAGAATGTGTGCATTTATATGTATTTAATTATACCTATAATTCAATAATTGCTTTTCTTAACTATTTGCTTTGTTAAAGTCCACCTGAATAATATTTACATTTTTGACAATACACTGGGAAATAATGTTATCATTAACATTATTATTTTTGCATTGCAAGCAAGCCCATACAATTCAGACGTTCTTGTATCTTGTCATTTCAATTCCACATGTAAACTGGCTTTAATATTTAAAAGGTCTAAATAATATTAATATATATTTTACAAGGGATAATTTAATGTCTTAGGATTTGTGTAAACTTTCACTGTATTTCTGATCAGTTAGCCTAAGGAGGGGCAACAGATAAGTATTTTAAAATAAACAAATTATATTTTGCAACACTCTTCCTTTTTCACTGTCTGAGAAAAGTCCATGAATATCAACTCAACTCAAATGGATTCAAAACATTTCCTTTTTATACTGTCAGCATTTTATTATTTAAGCTGAGGCTACTAAGTGGAATTCATCATTCTCATTTCAATGACAGAAGCATCTGTGTACATCAAAAATTGCTAAACCAATTATTTAAAAAGCTGTTAATTCATTCCCAAAGGACACTTTAGGTTAAAAGACATAAAAGCAACAGTCCCATGGGAAAAACTACAAGTTTAAGGTCACAGATTTTTGAAAGACAAACGGATTCCACATTCTACTAAAAAGTTCACAAAAATCTTTCTGCCTGCATCCATCGTAGACAATTTCTATAAAAACAAACATCTATTTATGTATTAGGCAGGGAGGGATTTATAGTGTGGTTGAAAAAAAATTCTCAGTAAAAGCTATGATAACTCTTAAATATATGGTTTAATACTTACGCATTTCCACTTTCTTTACACTATCAAAACAGAAGTGGAAATTTTCTCATTATTGCACTTCTTCTTTAAAAGGTCAAACTTTGCATTGAAATGTTTTTAAATTTATGAAGTTTTTCAATAAACTTTAATAACTAAAAGTGCAGACAGCCACTGATCAGCCATTAATTAAAAATGGTGGAAGGATTCCTGCACTGGGCAGGGGAAAAAACTAGAAGATTCCCAATGTCCCCTTCAATCCTATGATTCTATGAATTCTACTCAAATAATATGTGATTAAAAGCTTGAGGCTGTTAATATATAGCACCACTAAAATTAACTACTCTATCGTAATGCATGTTTAATTTTAAATGTTTAAATAATAAAAATATAGCTAATAACCAAAATCAGCATTGTTTCTTTTTCATAGATTCATGCCTATTAAGAAAAAAAAACCTAGCCTGAAATTACAATTCAATATAGTTACACATAATTATTTAACTTTATGAGACTCTTGCCATGCCTAATTGAAGAAAGCAAAATCTGTATATAGATTCAAAAGTAAAAAATATAATTTAAAGTACTAGAACTATTTGTAATTTAAAAGGGTATATTATGACCTCTGAAAATATACATACCTTTATTAATGAAAGTTATAGACATAATGATAAAGCATTGAACCCGATTATAGTCAAGATATCTCCTATTTTAGAACTGTATTACTGGTATTATTGGGGTATAGACTTACTTCTTGGGTTTTGCTATAGGCTGCATCATTCAAGATAGGTCTCTTTGTTATATTATTTGTCTTTTCAGAATGTGAATAGCTAATTTATTTGTATTCCATGTTTGCAAGCTGAGCACTCCAACCACATTTTTAAAGTAAACACAGAATTAGCAGAGTAGTCACATGGTGATCCACTTAACAACCATGACTTATGATCATAATTCCGGACTCAATTATCACCATAAATCAAGGACTCCTTATACTTAGGTTTCAATGATTTCACTTCAAAACAAACTTTTTACAATGTATTCACCATCAACATCTCTAATGAGATACACTATTCATGCTTGTCATGATTTTTTAATGTCTGTTTGATTATGTAGAAGTGTGGGAAGAAAAAGATGCCTTTGAGAAGTCAACCAATAGAGTAGGACCACAACCCCCCCCCCCCTTCCAAGAGCTGGCATTAAAAGACATTCTGCTTTGGATAGCTGGGCCATGATTAGCAACAGCCATATATTTGTCTAATTTAGTCCCTCGGAAAGCTGGGGGTCACCACTACATCTTGTAGTTTAATTATTAACAATGTGATTTCCACTTGATAAAACATCACAAAAATCTGTCGTTATGCATGTCAACTCCACATAGTTTCTGATGAGTCAATCATGCCTTCCTAGTCAAGAAACAGCTAGGTCTTTCTTTTATAAGTTTCCCTGTTACCATAACAGAAAAAATAATAATCTTGTGTCACATATTAAATCAATCCACTCATTGTCCTTTTTCAAGAATTCCTGTCTCTAACCTACACACTCCTGTTCAATGACAACTATTTTCATGCATGGAAATGAAGTTCACTCAACTATTCAAATGAAGAACTATTCAAAAGTACAAAGAAAGTACAGATGTTTGGCTAAACTTCCTTTAGCTTGTGCAATGAGGTTTCTTTTTTTTTTCAAACAAAAGGGGAAGGAAATATAAAACAGCAAACTTTTATAAAAGCAACAGCACCAAACCCCACTGAGAGCTAAAAGTCAAAAAAGTTTAAATTATTTTAACCCAGCACAGAACATGTTTGAAATTGGATACAGGGAAGCAAAATCACAAGCAAGAATTACAGCTTTCAGAAAGAAATATTCCTTAATATAATGTGTTGGGGGAAACAGAAATGTGATTCTTAACATTAATAAGCAACCTGGTGCTACCCATGTATATATACCTATGTATGTATGCATGTATGTATGTGTGTGTATGTATGTATGTGTGTGTGTGTATGTATGTATGTATGTATAGATTGATAGATAGAGATAGAGAGATAGAGAGATAGAGAGATAGAGAGATAGAGAGATAGAGAGATAGAGAGATAGAGAGATAGATAGATAGATAGATAGATAGATAGATAGATAGATAGATAGATAGATAGATAGATAGATAGATAGATATATGCTGGTCTTGTATTCGGGTCTTTTCCCATGTACGATTGAGATTGTCTTGGCAACATTTCGGTGAGGTCTCACCATCCTCAGGCTGGTGTTTTTGGCTTAAAGTGTGGCTGGAGCTGCTGTCTTTCTATAAATCTTAAGGGGTGTGTGTGTAGCGCTGGCTTTGTTTCAGTAAGTGGGTGGATTGATTGGATGTGTAGCTGTATCATGATTGGTAGATTGGTGCTGATTGGTGCTGGCTGTGGGTCCGTTGCTGTTTTGTGTTGTAACGGCCTGGGTGGTGGGTGGGGCTCGTTTGTTTACCAGGGCTGGTTTCCAGATGTCTGGTAGGCGGGAGGTATCGTTGCGTTTATTCATGTTGTGGGGGAGGGGGTTCTCTATTTCGATAGCTTCCATAATTATTCTCTTGTTGAAGTGTTCAGTTTTGGAGATTAATCTGGTTCCTTCAAAATTAATTTCATGTCCTATAGCTTTAAGGTGCTGGAAAAGGGAGGAATTTTTTTCTTTTTTTTCTATGTGTGTGTGTGTGTGCACAAGAATGTGTCCGAGCCTTCGACCAAAATATTCAGAGGGCACGAAATTATTTTTCTTTGCTGGGAAAACTTCTTTCCAATCTGCTGTACTTTAACTACAACTCCCATCCTCTGCAGAGGGACACTGAGGGAATAGGCTAGGTGGAAATGATACAGCAATAATCTTTTGGAGACCAGAAGGGTTTGCTTTCTAGAACAATTGTGGCTAACTTGCAGTTGAAATTATTCTTCCTCAAGACTACCACAGGTGGCAGAAAGTAGCAAATACGGAGCCACCATCAATGGCTATCCACTGATAATGGAAACAAAAACTGTAAGGCCTGTGGGAGGAATGAAAAACATACGGGGCAGGGGAGGGATTCAGGGCTCAGGCATATTTTAAGGTTGTGGCCTCGGTAGGTTTTCAGAAGGATCACCCACTATAAAGGAAAAGCAGCTGAGGACTGGACGTGCCAAGCCAAATTTAGAAACCGAGTAGGCTAAAGAGGGGAAGGGAAAAAAACGTCTCCGTGGGGATGTATTTTACAGACTGATTTGGGAGCATGGCCATGTCAGCTCTCCTGAGAAGCAAAAGAGCCCACGACGAAGGAAGGGGGGGGGGGTGGAACCAAACTGTGGCCATGAGGAGTCGAGTTGTTTAGCTTGGGAAAACAAAATGGGATGCTCGGATAGGGCGGGTTTGCCTACACACACACACACATACCCGCAACCCGGGCTTTGTAACTCTTTGGACGCCGCATAAAACTAAACAACCCCGGCTGCCTTACTAAGGGAGTCTTGGAGGTGGGGGGAACGGGACGACGCGGGGATCCTTCACCCGCTGCGCCCAGGGTAGGGATATGGCGGCCGCCAAAAGCCCGAGGCAACGATTCAGCAGCCGGCCGATCGCAGAAGCGGAAAGTCCCTCGAGTGCAGGGGGGGCGCAGTCAGGGAGGTGGCGGAAAGCAGACGTCGGGCACGGAAGCCAGGCGGCCAGGGCGTGGGCGCGCTTGTCCCTCCCGGTCCGTTTGTTGGGCAGCAAGCCCGACCTGCCTTTCCTCCCAAGGAAGCGGATCCCAGGGAGGCGAGCCCCACCGACCAAGCGCTGGGGCTGGGCGGGTGAGGGTGGGGTGGGGGTCTGGGGAAGGGCGCTTTCGCGGAAAGGAGACCTTACCGAGGAGGAGCAGCTTCACCTCCCGCGCCGCCTTCTCGCCGTCCTCCCGCAGGTTCTTATCGATCATCTTGGAACGCTCGGCGGCCGCTTTGTCTTCGGCGCTCACCGTGCAGCCCATGGCGCCGCTTGGCTCCTGCCGGCCGGCCGAGAAACCGAGTTGGCGAGCTAAAAGGGAGGCGAGCCCGGGCTGCCTCGGCACCACCACCGCTCGAGCGGAGCTGGCCGAAGGGGTGGGGCGGGGTCGTCGCTGCCCCCCACACGGGCGGCTAGGCTGCTTTCCCTCGTCCCCTTCGGTGCCGGCGCGGCTAGTCTGAGCGGCCGCTGGCTCGGATGTGGGAAGGGCGGGGACCCGGAGGCGGGACCGTTCCGCTCAGCTCCTCTCTCTCTCTCTCTGAGGGAGGAAAGAAGGAGGGGGGAGGAAGACGGAGGGCAGTTTGGGCGGGCTTGTCGTCAGCAAGTGGAGAGAGAAGAGGCGGCCCCCAGATACGCAACGGTGGGGAGGGGGGTGAATGGTGTGAGAGAGGCGAAGGAAGGGGGACGCCCTGCAAGACTAGCGACGTGGAGGGAGAAGCTGAGGGGCGGGGGAGGGCTCGGCGCCTGGCGCTAAAGCAAAGCGAACCACCGCTGCGGAGCCGTCTGAGGACCGGCCGGAACGTCTCGGACGGGGCGGACCAACGCTGTAAGATTCAAAGTCAAAAACCCGACGGATCGCGACGAGGGGATTCGGGCAACTAAAGTTTCGGCTGCGGGAGAGACTCCGCTTAAGCCATGGCCGAAACACAAGAGACGAGATGGGCCTGCCGCTGAATGCAGTTCCCCCATCTCCTGGGGTGGGAGGGGGGTATTATCTGTCAGAAGTACAAGGGCCGGCCGGAGACGTCCATTGCTTTATTTTTCTGCATTGGCTTGCGCACATCTGCCAGGAATGTAAACGGGGAATATTGAGACGAGTCCCTCCACAGACGAATAGAAGGTGGGGATATTGCTTCTCTTTAGGACGGGATGCTGGGAGCGTGATCGTAAACGACCGCGATGGTGGTTCCCTGCTTTGTTGTGCTGCGTATCACGTGTTGGCAAGCCTAACGGTGAGGTAGACGAGTTGTAATGATCACCGTGGTGATTTAAGTGTCCTCATGGTGAATTTCCTAACCGGAAGGCATCTATTCGTATTAATAACCATCATAAAGTATAGTAAATTTCTTGTATTAAAATTACTATCAGTGACATTCGCTATCGAAGAATGTACTGCATCAAGTGTACTAATTATTTTTGAGATAGTTTGGACTCCCAGAATTCTCAACCACCATGACTTTACTAAACAGTGTCTCTGATCCAAATCACTTGCTTTGCTGAACTATGTGATTCATGTGATACAATCATGTGCCAATAAAGTTTAGGTCAAACATTATATGCAATCATCTTCCTCTTTTTCAATATTTATACAGTAATTCCTTCTCAGCCATGTAAAAATCTGGAAAAACAATGTGACGTGCATTCACATGCACTGAGTTACAACTTATGATGATCTGTCAGATCAGACTGAAATAATTTTGCTAAAGAAATGCTGTTCTATCTGTCCTGTAATTCTGAGTATGACAATCCAATCAAACTGTAACTTGCCAGAAATTAGAAGCGATCGTAGTTTCCCTGGCCTTAATAAAAATATGATTAAACTGCTGTATCTTTGAACATAGCTATCCTTCCCACAAAACCTTCCACAAGATAGCTGGCCATGTACACTTGATCAATAAATAAAAATAAATGAATACTAAGTTTTTAAAATGATCTAAATTGACCTGTTTGGCTTAACTTCACATTAGAAGAAGGCAACTCCTGGAAGTAGTCCTCAGCTGTTCCATTCTTTCTCTTGAACTTTTCACAAGAAAAAAAAATCCTGAACAAACAGCTAATGCAAAAAAGTGTTTTTGTTGCAAAGTCATGTCCGGCTCATCACGACCCCATGGGCAACACTGTCCATAGGGTTTTCATGGCTATTTCTTTCTCCACTGGATCATGTTTTGTCAGAGCCCTCTGCTATGACCTGTCCATCATAGGTGGCCCTGCACAGCATAGCTCCTAGCTTCATTGAGCTATGCAAGCCCTTTTGCCACAACAAGGCAGTAATCCATGAAGGGGAAAGAGGTGTTATTTTCCTGCAAAGAGAACTGGAATTCCAAAAAGGAAATTCTTTGTGTCCCAGGAACCCCTTTTGTAGAGCCGAGGTGGCGCAGTGGTTAAATGCAGCACTGCAGGCTACTTCAGCTGACTGCAGTTCTGCAGTTCAGCTGTTCAAATCTCACCAGCTCAGGGTTGACAGCCTTCCATCCTTCCGAGGTGGGTAAAATGAGGACCCAGATTGTTGGGGGCGATATGCTGACTCTGTAAACCGCTTAGAGAGGGCTGAAAGCCCTAGGAAGCGGTATATAAGTCTAACTGCTATTGCTATTGTTTGCAAATCTCAAGGCCTACTCTAGGAATTGAGTGGTAAAACTCTACCAATACAGGTAGTCCTGGATGTAGGACCACAACTAATGCCGGAATTTCTGTTGCTAAGCAAAGCAGTTGTTAAGAGAGTCATACCAGATTGTATGGTCTTTTTTGTCATGGTTGTTAAGCACTTCACTGCAGTAAAATAAACCATGTGGTTGTTAAGTGAATCCATGTTTCCTCGTTGAGTTTGCTGAATGGGAGCCAGAAAGGTCACAAACAGGCAATCACATGACCCCAGGACCAGGCAATCTGTCGTAAATACATGCCGGATGCCAAGCACTTGGATTTTGATCACATGACAGTGGGGATTCTGCAATGACTGAAAGTATGAAGATTTGTTGTCACTTTTTTCAGTGCCGTAACTTCAAACAATCACTAAATGAATGGTTATAACTCAAGGACTACCATTATATTCAAAATTGTAAAGATACCCTTTTGGACTACTAAGCAAACATACATAAGACTCTTGTTTTACCGCTGGGCACACTTGAAAGCTTGAGAAAATATGAAGGCTGATAGGTGAGATATGGGAGAATGAGGGCTTCCCCATGCAGAAAATGTGTAAAGCCAGATATTGTGCATTGTATACCACAACTTACAATTTAGTATCTTGTTTGAGCCAAACCAATTATTCCTTAATCAACAAATTATGATTAAACAAACAATATCCTAGCCATGTCTACTTTTCTTAAAAAGTAGACATGGTGAACACTGGAAATAAAATGGCTATATATGAGTTACAGGGAAGCTTCCTTTAGAATAGTGGTTCTCAGCCTGTGGGTCAGGACCCCTCGGGTTGCCTAAGACCATTGGAAAGCACATATTTTTGAAAAAATACAGAAAACATAAAATAATTTTATGGTTGGGGGTCACCACAACATGAGGAACTGTATTAAAGGGTCGTGGCATTAGGAAGGTTGATACTCACTGCCTTAGAACATTGAACAAATGAGTCTATGGAACTAAACACTGGATTTTTTTTAGACTGCTGTGTGTAGTTTTTCTTAAAATTTACTTCAAGAATTAATTGTCTTTTTCTACTAATACATAATCTATTATTTTACTGTAGCTGTATTAATGATAAATCTATCTGATTTTTGTTTAACCTTTAACTGTTTTTGGAGATTAAGAAAAGTATCTACAATAGAAAGATAAAGAGTCTTTCTAGATCAGATATATGTCCAAATTAATTGTATAAATAAATTAAGCCATAAAAACATTCTCAGCCCTTCAAGGAAGACCAGAAATCAAAATCGTGAGTAATAATGCTGCTTTTATTGTAACATTACAGTGACAGAATCTCACAAGTCAGTTCCCCCTTCCTACCTTTACATCCAGAAAACTAGAAGGGGTCTCTCCTGAAATCCTTTCTCCACTCCCAGCCCTCCTTTGACTCACTTTTCTCTTATCAGACCATTGTCTAAGCCAGTGATGGCGAACCTATGACACGCGTGTCAGTGCTGACACGCGTAGCCATTTGGCGTGACACGCACAGGATTTCATGCGATTCATCCTCGGCTCCTGCACGGCCGCCGAGGATGAAAGAATCTGTGCTGGAGGAACGGGGGGGCGGGACGTGTGATCTCCCCCGCCCACACTCACTTACTGTATCGCCGCCGCCCCTTTCTGAGCGCAGGGGCTGCTGGTAAGGCGTGCGTGCCGTGCGCACACGTCATCAGCGCGGCGAGGGAGGACCCACAGGAGAGGAGCGTGGGAACAGTGCGCGCCTCTCTCCAGTCAGGCGGGCACAGAGAGTCTACTCCTGGGACTGTCAGTTACAACCGCACCACACTTATCTCAGTTCACGGCAGGGCTGTGGAGTCTGCTGCTTCCAGCTCCACGTCCTCATCAACATGCCGCTCCGGCCCGCCCCCGCTATGAATATTCATATTCTTCGCCCTCGCGTCCCTAGGAATATTCATAGCAGGGGCGGGCTGGAGCGGCATGTTGATGAGGACGTGGAGCTGGAAGCAGCCGACTCCACAGCCCTGGTTCACGGCACCCCAAACAAGTTCAATAATATCAAAAGCAACATACGAAATCGACTGATGAACAAAGAAGTTACTAAGCAGGTATGTTAAATAATTTGTTTTTGGTTTATTAAATACAATTATATATTGCAATTATACATTTTTGTAGTTTAAACTATAAATTGCGCAAAATTATGTTTTTGTCGAAGTGACACACAACGCGAGTTATGCTTGATTTTTTGCCAATTTTTGACACACCACGCCAAAAAGGTTGCCCATCACTGGTCTAAGCTGAGGCTCTTCCTCCTATCTCCTAATGTATTCTTACAGCCCATTATATACATTCAGTTGTGAAGGCAATAGATGAAGGAAATTGCTAAGAGTTAAGATGTTAAGATTTCATTCTAGGTATACATGGTTGCTTGAATACATAACATATCCACATGCTGACAAGTATTGTTATGTTCAATTACTATTTAGATGTAATGAGGTAAGAACAGGGCACCCGATTTTCTTTCCTGGAACTAGTAATATTGCATTAAAACTCAGCAATTTCTGTTTTTGAACTTTTAATATTTCCCCTACTCTTTTCAGAATCTGTATGTGACTATGCAGAATCCAGTGTGAACATGCAGTAAATTCTAAGGTTCTGTTTAGCCAAACAAGAGATTTGTAGTTAAAATGCTAAGGTGAACAATTTGTTGAACAAGAGACAAGAAAGGAGGAAAGGCAAGATAGTTAAAGGCCACAAAATCTGTAGTTTTGTAATGCTTCTAAGACACCTCAACAGGGCAACTAGATCTCTAGGATTTCTGCCTTAAGGTCACAATCATAGCTTCAATCTTGGGAGAAAGAAGTCAGATTTTTTTCCTCCCACCTCCTCATCTATTTCAATAGCTGATGCTTTTCGACTTCAGGAAAACTAAGGGAATGTAAGATGGGTCTGTTTCTGGGATACAGGAAAATTTAGATCAACCATGGATCATAAACGATATGAAAGTTTTGTTTTTTTTTAAATAAAACCTGCTTCTCCTTTACTTCCATGTTATCACTGGTTTGGATAATGTAGAATGATCTGATATATAATATTCTTCAAGTGGCACCTAAATTACTCTCCCCAGATATCTTAAAGTGCCTCCTAAAGTTCAAACAAAATGTCTCTATTTAAATTAAGGTTTTGTTCTCTCGTGTTCAGTTTCAGAACCACTGAAAAATCCTGCTCATAGCTCTCGCAACAACTGAGAAAAGCTAATGTGGGTTCGAACAAAATCTTCATAGCAATTGCCAGAGTGATCTCAGGCATATTTCCATTTCTCAGCCTCATCCACAAGACAAATCCCTTGTGCACTCTGAACACCTTTAAAAAGTTATGGTAAATTGAGACATATGAGCACCTTGCTGTGATGTATGTGTACATTCTTAGCTATAACAAAGGTCCTTTATTCCAGTAAATATTTCTTTGAAATGTTTGGCACTAGATGCTGTGATTTTATGCTCTGATGGTTGCTTTATTTTATGACTGCTATAATTTTATTATGGTTCTTTTTTTATTGCCTTCTGATGATGAACATTATGTTGTTTCATATGTGTTATAAGCCAGTTAAAGGATAGAGGACAGGGAATTAAATTTTAAAATAAAAACCAGGCTGAAGGGCTAAACTATAGTTAACTTCATATCGTACCTATCATATAACAGCTTGTAAGATTTATACATAGAAAGTATGTGTGAACAAGTTGTTTCCCTGTTACTATTTTCAAATACTATTATTGTGATTTGCATAGTCTTATCGAGGAAATTACCCTGAAAAACGTGCATCTAAACTAAGTCTTCCAATCAAGCAGAAAAGAAAAGGGATATTCAGAGATAATAAGGGATTATTGTTGTTTCACTTTGCTTGTTTAGTGAGTTTCCTTGGAAAATATTCCCGACTGTAGCACATGAGTCTCCCAAAGTATGTTTCTGTAAATCTTGATACTTTAAGGATTGGTAAAGCAGGATGAGCTCAACTAAATATGGGCAGGAAGTGTGTGCGGTATATCAAGCTGGAATTCTTTTCCATGCAAATGCAATTTCTGTGAACCCAATTCAACCAAAAATATTTACTCTTACAAGGGATTATAGATTAATCAGGACCAGTTTATTTATTTAAAAGACTCTGATGGCCAACCCATCTTAAAACACGAAGCTTGGTGACTCACAGCAATAATAAAAACCCAAAACATCATTAAAAACAGTAAAACCAAAACCTGGCGCCTTGGTCATTCTTCTCCAATATATCTAGCAAAACTATAGGAGAAGAGCCAATTACGTGAATATTCATATTGAGTGCAAAAGTCAGAAAAAACTATGCTTCGATAATCTCTGGTCATTCCTTGAACTTGTGAGAGTTTATAGGTATTCAAACCAGTTAGGCCCTTCAGAAATAACATTTTCTCCAACCTATAACATCGCATTCATTTATTTTCTGTAACCCACTTGGCTACATTTTGGTTTGGACAAGAAGTGGGTAATTGCTTCATTCAACCCCAAAGCTTAGCAACAAAGTGATTTCCTAAGGAGAGAACAGGAAAGTCTAAAACTGTGTATCTATGCACCTTGGTAACATAAATAAAACTTTTGCATCTCATCTTAAGGTCAGTGAGCCGCAAAATTTCCCACTGTGAGGAGAGCAAAAAAGATGCAAATTTTCTGCTCTGGGCTAGCCAAGCTGACTCTCCTTTATGTCTGAAGCAGACATGTAACGGGCAGTTTTTTGAATAAGCAGCTGGATGGATGGCAATTTAAACAAATTTAAATTTCAAGTTTCATGGAATTTGATTGCAGGGAGGAAACTTCAGAAGGCCTATTGCAATCATTTTGGCTTATGTGTATTGGTTGGTGATAACATATCCAAGAAGTACTATTCATCAACAAAGCTAATTAATTTGAAAAAATGCTGGTATGTTAGACTTTTAAAAAATTTGCATGAGAATGATAGAGGTGTGTCAGGAACTGGAATTGATAGATACATTGTAAAGTGCTTGGTAGAAGTGATAGTTGCTAGAGAAATTCTGTAGGACCCTCTCCTTCCTTTGCAATATTAACAAGCCAAGAGAATTTTGACACAACATGCTCTGAACATAGAAAGATGTCAAGATAAATCTCTACTGCCCAGGAATGTTTTCTGATCAGTCCTATATTTTTAGACCAGTGAGATAGTTAAATTACATTAGTATCTAAATTAAGAAGACCCTTAACTTTGACTCAATTTGGAGCTCTCCCTTCTGTTGGAAGAAATGTCCATCTGGATTCAGTTCCAAGTGTGGAGAAGGACCCTGGAAACATGGAGGCTGATTGGAAAGATGGTTTTAATGGTGGACAGGACCACATGGTTTGAGGTCCCGGAGAAAAAGGGCATCACACGCCTTAAAGATCTTGAAGAAAATGGGGCCGGATGCTGAGAGAGCCTGAGTTTTATACCCTCTCTTGGACCCCACCTTGGAGTTTCCTATTCCTGTTTAAGAAATGTATCCTCATTGGTGGTCAGACTCCCAGGGGGTGGGGTCTTAGCTAACTTTGTAGGCTGTCTGTCTTTTGAGGCCCATGCTTGATTGAGCTGTAGCTGGGCTTTGGGATTCCTATTATGACTCTGCCTGAAGGAGGTGGATCTTTTTTATGTAGAAAAGACTGGCGCAGGCCTTAATGGCCCATTGACAAAGGTGGGGGGGGTGAGTTTCTGCCTCCCTTTTAGGGGAAAATATTCTGTCCTTTTAATATTTCCTAAAATATTTCATTTTCCTAGGAGAGGGGTGGGTGCTAACTTCCTACAATTCCTTTAACTATTTTGGAGGACAGATACAATAGAAGAAGAAAGAAACAAAATCCATATGCTCCTTGACAATTTTCAACTGATATAGGAACCATACAATCTATTACCTATGTTTTATTATATGATCTTTTTTACAGATAGAATCTGTCTTAGTTTCCCTTAACTGATAAAATACTCAAGTCATTCTGATATCTTCTATACACAATCCCTTCTTTTGGATCAAAGGAATTATACCTCCCTGGGCATTGCTGACTTCTAGCCCTAACTTTCCTTAACATAGTACAGTGATGCCTAACCCCTTAATAATACCGAATAAGTATATCGATAGAACTTTTTTTTTCTAACTTCTGCCTTATAATTTTAATTTAAAAAATAAAGATAAATTAAAGAGTGGAATTATGTGTTATTGATGTTTTAATAGTTAGATGATGAAAAGGAAGTCACAAATGGTTTAAGAATCTTGACAAATAGTGCAGCCACAGACATAAATGATGTAACTAGAGTACTGCTAAAATATAGATGTGGTTTCCTTATAAAGTGACTGTGTGACTTGTTTAATGTGTGGATGAAGCCTGCATCTGTTCTTGGAAGAAATATACAGATGAAAAAGTATGAGAAGATATGCCAAATTACTACAGGTAGTACTTAACTTACAACAGTTCGCTTAGTGATCATTCAAAGTAACAATGGCACTGAAAAAAGCGACTTATGACCATTTTTTACACTTACGACAGTTGCAGCATCCCCATGGTCATGTGATTTATATTCTGATGCTTGGCAACTGACTCATCCTTATGACAGTTGCATTGTCCAAAGGTCTCATGATCCCCTTTTGCAAGCTTCTGACAAGCAACATCAATGGGGGAAGCCAGATTCCCTTAACAACCATGTTACTAATTTAACAACTGCAATCGCTTATCAAATTTCTCACTTAGCAACATAAATTTTGGACTCAGTTGTGGTCGTACGTTGAGGACTACCTGTACTCTCTTGAGTGCAGTAATTGTGTGGTAGAATTGTGGTAGAATTCTGCTCAAAAGGCAGTGACAAATGACAATCAAATATTGAAAAACAGAGGATACCAGATTTTTTTTTATCTCTAGCAGCTGATTGAAAATGGTATGAATGTGAGAAATAAATTTACTGTATTTTGGTTAATTAAAATAAAAAAGCTGAACACATAGAATTAATGCAAATATAGAATTTGCTAACAATTTTCATGATTGTGGAACTGAGTTGAAGCTGAATGCCCTGAGGACCTAAGATGGAAATAAAGCATGAATGAGAATAAATAGAATGTTTAGACAATTGTTCAACTTTAAGCAAAGAATAACAAAGTGTGATCTCCCTTGCTTGTTTAAAGATTAAAAGTATGTTGCCCGGGAGCATAAACATATCATTACTTTTGCACAGAGAGGATTTGCTAAGAAACCAAAAAGAACTGCAAAGAATATTAGGAGTATGGATTAAATGTATTAATATTATATATATAACACCATATAATGCTATACAGGTAGTTCTCGACTTAACAACAGTTCATTTAGTGACCGTTCAAAATTACAAAGGCACTGGAAAAAGTGACTTATGACTATTGTTTACACTTATGACCATTAGTTTGTTATGTAGCAGGGAGGTTGGTACAACAGCAAGAATCCCAATTGATTTGTAGAAACAGGTTCACAGCCACAAAACCATAGGAAATTCCCTGCTGACAATTGCAATACACCCAACCCCTGTCCCAAAGTCTTTTTTTTTTTTTTTTTTTTTTTTTTGTAAAATATTTTATTCAATTTTCAATTTTCACATTCCATTTGCAATCATTTATACACAGGGTATTTACTATAAGAAAAGAAGAAAAAAAAAAAAAAAAAAAGGAAAAAAGGAATAAAACGAACAAATAAAAAGGAAACACAACTCATCATTCCCAACCCCACCTAACCCTTGCATCCTCCATACACCCCATCTACCCCCTCCAACTTTCCTTTCTCCCTCTAACACTCCCCTCCTACTTCCCTTTCCCCTCAAACCTTCCTTCTCCCCTTACTCCCCAGACACCCTCCTTACATACTCCTTACATTCCCCTTACTCCTTCCTTACTCCTCCCTCTTCCTTCCCTCTACCTCCCTCCTTGGTGTATGCCTTTATTCGAGTGTTGTTTGATCTAATAAATGTAAAATAAACCAAGGAAAAAAAAAAGGATAATAATAATAATAAAAAAAAAGGAACCACCGTATATAAATACATTCTTGTTCTTATTAAGATTATGTTAACCCCCCCCCACCCCACCCCCCACAATCCCCATGCCTAATCCTCCCGGCTTCCCAGGGCCCACACCTGGCACTACCTTCTATCTAAAATATCTTGTATACATATGGATTAAAAAATAAAAGTAATATATAAAAAAGAAAAAAAAAGAAGCCATTCTTTGTGTTGATCTCAGCCCCCCATCTTTATCTATGCTTAAATAGTATAAATCATTCTATCTATATTTTATTCTCGTCTCTTACTTCTTTGCTATTTACCCCGATCTTCTGTAGACTCTCCCGTTCCCTTCCTAAACCTCATGATCCCTTCCAATAAGATTTAAGCAGCATAGTTCCTGCCATATATTCAAATATAACTTTACAGACAAGTAATCAAACTTTCCCTTCTAGTAAAATTTAAACAACGTGAATGATCTTTCTTTACCCCTTTTTCAAACCGTAATTCAAAATAATCTAACCAGATTTCCCCTTCTTAGTAAAGTTAAGCAACATAGATCAGATATTACTTTACACAGGAATCAATTTCTATCTTAAGATAATTCCAACCGACTTCCCCTTCTAGTAGAGTTTAAGTAACTTAGTTCATTCCACATGCATTTAACTCTCATCCCCCACTTGTCTGATATTTACCACTATCAAATTTATACTAACATTTGTTTAAAATATAGCTCAGAGCGATTTGTAGCATGAATCATTCCACATATTCCAGTAATACTTTCAACAAGAGTCAGTTAACCTTCTATTTTAAGGTAGTCGCTTCTAACAAAGTTTAAACAACATAAATCATTCCGCATTCTTTTTACAGTTATCTTAAGATAATCCCAAGCGGCTTCCTGTTCTAATAAGCTTTAAACAACGTAAATTTTGCCCTCTTCCCTTGCTTGTCTGGTATTTACCACAAATAACATAATTCATTCCACATACATTTTACCCTCATCTCTTGCTTGTCTAATGTTTACCACTATCAAATTTATACTAGCGTTTATTTAAAAAGTAACTATAACAACCAACTTTCCCTTCAAATAAAAGTTAAATAGCATGGATCATTTTCAAATAATACTTTCAGCAAGAGTCAGTTAACCTTCTATTTTAAAATAGTCCCATCTAACAAAGTTTAAACAACATAAATCATTCCGCATTCTTTTAACCACTATCAAATTTGTGCTAACGTTACTTTAGAATCTAGCTCAAAGTAGTTTCGTCCAGCTTTCCCTTCTGATAAAAATTAGTCCACTTTTTCTACCGGAGAGAGGTCTCAAACCCCCATTCAGTCCTCAACTTTAGGAAGTCTTTTGAAGTATCTAAATTCTCGATCTGCGTTCTTCTGCTTCTCCAAGGGAGGAGGGGCTACCCCCTCCATCTTGCAGCCGCATGGCCAGCCGTTTGCTTTCTCCTTCCGCTTGTCTCTCCTCTCTTCCGAGCGCGTCAGGAAGTCCCGCCTTCAGAATCCTACAATAGAAATCTTGAGCCTCCGAAATAGAGTTAAGACGAAATCTTTGATTCTCAAATGTAACCGTGATGCCGGCAGGGGCCTCCCATCTGTATCGAATCTGTTGACTCCTAAGCTCTTTAGTTAAAAAGGCGTAGTCCCTTCTTGCTCTCAATATCTGGAAAGGAATCTCTTTGAAGACAATCAAGTCCTGGTCATCAATTCGGAGCCTGTTATTATAAAAATTTTGCACAATCGCGTTTCTAGATTCTTTTGTAGAGAAATATATAATTATGTCCCTCGGGAGCTGTCGCTGTTCCGCTATCAATGAGTTCTGGCGATAGATTTTCCGAATCTGCCAATCAAAGTTAAGTCCCGGGCTTCCCAGCGCGTGGCTGAAGGCTTCAGCAAAGGTCTGTTTTAAATTCTCTTGCTTCTTTTCACGGAATCCTCTGACTCTAATTGCAAATGCCTTCCTATTAAAATTTAGTATCATAAGCTGTTCTTCGTTATTTCTAATTTTTTCTTGTAAAATTTGAATATTGGTAGTCAAATTAAAATTAGCCTTCTCCAGACTTTCCAATTTGTTTTCTATTTCAGCAGAGTAATCTGACAGGGCAGACACAGCTGCAAAAGTATTCGCCTTCATTTGATTAACTTTAGATTGTAAATCATCAAATAATTCCAATACAAATTCCCTGATTTCTTTCTTAAAAGCGTTAAGCATTTTAAGGAGATATTCCTGTGTTAAAAGTTCCTCAACAGAAGACATAGGAGACAAAGGCTGTGTTTCCAATGAAAATTCTTTAAATTCTTTTGTAGCAAGACGCTTCTTTGATTTGGATGGCATAATAAATAAGCAAGTAAGCAGAGCTTCGCTCCCCTCTATTTCCAAAAAAAGAAAAATTTATTTTCTTAAGGAGCAGTCTGCAGGAAGATAACACCGGCTAAGTATATCAATCATCCACGGAGAGAAATCGCCATTTTGAGGTCTAATTAGACAAAGAAGTCTCTAAGACGAATGGTGCTGGTATTTACGATAGTACTGAAAACATAAATCTCACAGGGGTGGGACCCGCCCGTATCAATTCTAGCTTGAAAAAAAACTTTGTCTTGTCCTGGGGGGGGGCTAGCCTGTCTGGGGCTGCCAAAAAAAAGGCAGCTGAGAAGAAATGGCTGGAGATAAGAGCTCCGCTTCGGCCGGAACTAATCTCTTTACACAGCCAAAAAGAAAAAAGGCTGTGGTTTACGATTAGATCCTAACCTACGGGGCTATTCTCCCTGCCCCTTTCTTAGCCAGAAAGGGGTGCTATCTATGATCTTATTTAGATATACAGACCAGATCTCTGAGGAGCTCGGTGGAGCCCTCCTCGGCAACAGGCCACGCCCCCCGGAAGTCCCCTGTCCCAAAGTCTTGATTGACACCACACTTGAAACTCAACCAGCAGATTTCATAAACAGTAACCATCCCCTTCATACCCCAGCTAGGTTTTGGTAATATGTTTTTTCATGGCTCTACTGAAAAGAGTAAAACTGCTGGGTTTTAGTCCAGTTGCCTCCAGAAAAAGGCAACCATGACTTGGGTGACTGAGAATCTCTACAGACTTCTGGTTTTTAGAAAAAAGATTTTACCTAAAAACTGTGTTTAGAAATCTTCCCAAGTTTCTCAATTAAAAAAAAACCTTTTTTGATTTGCCCAATTCATATTTTTATAATGCTCTAACAATATCTCCATATGAGATTGTCATGCGGTGACAGAGTTAACAGATGAGATGCTAGCATGTGATGAGAAACGGCATGATTCAAGATTTAATTTAAGTATAATCCCTCATTAAAGCATAGCTGAAGGGAAGACTATAGTCTCATTCATTTAAATAAAGACTAGGATTTGCGTAACAATCATAAGCTAGTATGCCCCAGGAGACCTTTTTTTCTAATTACCACTCCATGAAATTATTTTGATCAGTACATTAGCCTCCATGTAAACAACCTGCTAACAAGAAGTGTTGCTTTGCACTAAATGCTCAGCACTTCTATCCCTGTTCATATGTTTCATTGCTGTATCTGAATATGTTATTTTTAAACTAAGTTTTCTTTTCGTACCTAAATTTGTCATTATGCCCCTCTTCTTGTGCAAATCAAACCACTCATTGGATCTGATGGATAGTAACTTTTACTGATTGCAATTATTCAACCTTTCTATAACCCGAGCTACAATTTTGTATTTCAGTTTAACAGTTAATGGAATGATTCTATCTGGTCTTTTCCTTTAGAGCCTGAAACAGAGTATTCCCTCCAAGGAGAGTTTTAGATTTGTTCCTCCACTCCCAATCCTCTTTTGACAAAAGAGTTACAGTACTGGAAGACACATAAAAGACTCATCTTGCTGGCAGAATCATGTACTGTTTGAGCCAAAGTCCTTCCAAGCCCTCACTGAAAGCTGGCATAAATAATTCCTCCCTTTTAATTTTACTGTAGAGAAAGTAATGCTCCTGCTCCATCTTATCTGCCATTCTAGGGAGATTTTGGATGAGACGTTTGGATGACAAGCCAGCCTTGCTACATCCAAGATCCACCTCCTGAAGAATGAGTGAGACTGACCATTTAGCTTAGCCGGATGAATTTAGATGCAGGAAAAGTTGACTGTAACTCAAGATTCCTGTTTAAGTTACACAGCTTCTTCATTTCCTTTGCATATAAGCAATAATTGAAGAAGGAAGCCAAAATTTAATTCTGTTTGTCATAGCTCCAGAAAAGGCCAGATCTTTGCTGCTGCTGCTGCTGCTAATATTACTACAATTAAACATGTAAGCAATAAATAGGATGAGACCAGCCGTGTTTTTTTAGTAGATAGTTCTAAGTCACAAAGATTCCGAGGTCTGTGTCCTTCCTTGTTTGGCACCATTAGCAATTTTTACAAAGCAGAGCCAAGACAAAAGCTACACTCTCCCATAGAAATGGGCATGCTTTAATCCACTCATGACACAGAGTCGATAATCCCTGCATGAAAGTTCCAGGAAAGGAGAAATCACTTAAGACGGAGATCTCAACAAGAGAAACCTTGCAACTCCTTTATGGTTTTTGTGTTTATTTCAGAATAAGCTTTTTTTGGGCTACAGTGCATTTCAGATGGATGAATACACAATCTTTAATTGCATATTCGAGCAGGAGGAGGATTTGTGAATTGTGAAGCCAGAGGAAAAAAATACAGACCATAATCCAGAACTGTGCTGCTAACTGCAGCTAACATCTATCATAACCATGTTGGCAAACCAATGAAATTTCATTAAAAATACATAACAGTTAAGTTATATATGATATGAACTTTTTGATCTGTTGTAATTCATCTGCTTTACACAGGAGTCTCTAGCTTTTGTAGCATTTTGCTTACATTCTCAAAAAGAGGCTTCTAGGGAGTTTTGGTTTTGATTTCACTAAAAAAAATACATGTTATTTTCTATGGAATCCTGAGTTTCAATTTTTGTTTCAATTTTCATTAATAATTTAGCAAGATTCCCTAATATCTCATGAGAGGGATGAAGCCTTGTTTTTCTTTCAAGGGGAAGTGACTCTGGAAACTTGGTTGCACGTATAGGTGACAGAATACACTTCATTTAAGTCTACGATATCTGGAATGTGAAAATAAACATAATCAGGGTGAATAAAAATTAATGATTTTTTAAAACATATTTCAAAAAATTGAATTTTTTAAATTTTAATCAGACTTTTTTATTTTTTATCAAATTTATTTTAATAATATGCTTTTGGAGTAAAAATCTATTTAAATATAGTTTTCTATTTAAGATATATTAATAATTTAGTTTATTCAGCATGAAATGGAGCTTAGTTATGTAGCATGAGGCTGTATATTCTGCAATACTTACATTTTTGGTAAACTCATTCAATGAATCCAAGCTCTGCAAGCTAAATAGGAAACCTTCATTTTGTTTGCAAATAATAATATTAAAGATTTTAACTAGCAGCAAGAATTGAGTCCTTACATTTGAAGAGCGCCTGTCATTTCAGATCTATCATGGCAGTGCCTGTTAATGGGCATCCACTCACCTGCTGCCTGCCATGTCCCTCACCTTGTTGTGTCATTGCCGCATCACCATCCATCCCATTAAAATGAATGGGACTGTCGGTGAGCCAACAGCAGGTCAGAGGAGGTGTCGCTGCGGGACAGAGATGACAGGTGCTCTTTAAATCGAGTTGATTTAAATCAAGCTTTTTTTACTAGTGATTTCAATCACTAGTAAATTACTAGTGATTTAAATGGACTTGATTTAAATAAAATCCACCCTGAAGATATCCATTAGATACCAGCAAAGAAACAAAGAAAACTCTCTTTGCTGCCCTCTAGTAATAGTTCTCTGGATTTAGTAATCCAGATTTGGTAGCCCTATTTTGTCAACAAAATTGTGATAAACTCAGGCGGGAGAAATAATCATTTAAGACAGGGGTCCCTAATCCTAGGTCCATGGGCCAGTACCAGTCCGCAGCCTATTGGGAGCCAGGCCATACAAAAGGCAGGTGAGTGTGCAAAGCTCCATTTGCATGAGTGATGGGCACAAGCGCAAAACCATCCCCTCCTCACTGCCGTTACACCCGGTCCACAGAGCTGGAAAGGTTGGGCACTGATTTAAGACATACCAGAACAGGACTTTTAAACTCGTACCTTTTTGTAAAAGGATTCCAATCAAGCTCTGCTAAGGGTATCATAAACAATATAGCAATAGCACTTAAACTTATATACCATTTCATAGTGCTTTTACAGCCCTCTCTAAGCAGTTTACAGAGTCAGCATATTTCCCCCAACAATCTGGGTCCTCATTTTACCCACCTTGGAAGGATGGAAGGCTGAGTCAACTTTGAGCCGGTGAGGATCGAACTCCTGGAGTGAGCAGTGAGTTAGTCCTGTAGTACTGCCTTCTAACCATTGCATCACCAGAGCTCTGTTATTGAGTGAGAACAAGAGCTATTCAGTACAGGTAGTCATCGACTTACAACACTTCATGTAGTGACCGTTCAAAATTACAACACCATTGAGAAAAGTGACTTATGATCATTTTTCATAGTTACAAACTTTGTAGCATCCCCATGATCATGTGATCAAAATTCAGATACTTGGCAACTGGTTCATATTATGACTGTCCAAAGATCATGTGATCACCTTTTGCAGTCTTCTGATAAGCAAGGTCAGTGGGGAAGCCAGATTCACTTAACAACCAAGTTACTAACTTATCAACTGAAGTGATTCAGTTAATAACTGTGGCAAAAAAGTTTGTAAAATGGGGCAAAACTTAATGATAGGAATTTTGGGCTCAATTATGGTTGTAAGTCAAGATGCTTCCTATAGATGTTTCCCTAAGATTAACTGGGTTTTCCTACTTATAAAGATAAAAGAAAGCAGATTTTGTTACCATGTTTTTATGAAAATCAAGGCATTTATTAACTGAAACTGGGAGCCAGACACAGAGTTTTGTTACTGGGTTTACATTTTTGTATCAGGTGTGTTTTGTAGTATACACAATTTTATGGATGCTGTAACTGAAACAGATATTTTGCTTTCTTGACTGCTTTGTTTTTCCTATGGGTAATTAATTAAGATTCATATGCTTGCTAGCTGAAATAGCAGCAATTATATATTTCCCCAAGGTAATAACCAATTCCCTGATCAGAAGCTTTTCCCTTGTCACAGGAAATGGCGCTATTCAAAATGTGCATAGCTGTCTACAGTCCAATTTACAAGTGATTACGGCAGACTCAGTAGGCCGTCCCTGTAAAATCAACTACTGAGCATCACAGCAGGAAAATGGATGAAATGTAAGTCGCTTTCTAAAGCTGCAATTTAAAAAGCAAGTCCCTTGGCACTCAGTCTTATTTACCTCCAAGCAGACATTCATAAGTTCAGGCTGTAAGTTATTTTGCCTGCTTGTTAGACTTACATCCCCCCCTTTTATTCAGAAGATCAAAGCGGCCAACACAATGCTGATTTCTCCCATTGTTTCTCATAACAACAACCCCATTAGGTAAAAATGACTGGCTCAAAGTTGCCCACAGAATGCAGCCAGCCTCCTTTCCCTCATGCTCTATAGCATGAATTGCTTCAGACAGCGAAGATAATATACAGCCAGCATTTATTGGTAGCCTTTATCCTCTATGAGGCTGATCATTTGAAGTCCTTCTGGCCATCACAGTTCTTCGAGATGTTATGTAAAGCATTTTTTTCCCTTTATCTGTCCTGAATTTCTCAGCATTCAGACTCCTTGCCTGACCTAGCGAAGGACTAATATAGCCCCAGGCTCCAAAAATCTGGAGCATCCCTAGTTAACAAGCATAATTTCAGATCCAGGTGTTATAAGAAAGAAGATTTTTCTCCTCAGAACTGGCCTGTTTTCAGATATATCTAGAGGGATGATGCAGCATTTCAGATTTGAAAGCCAAAAGGCGCTTTGGAGCATGCATGGGTGTGAAGCAATGGCTCTATTGCTGTTTCCTGAGGTTGCACAGCAGCTGCGTGATCCCAAGAAGAGAGGCAGAGTTGATCTGAGTTTTACTGCTCCTGCGTGCTCCAATACACAGCTTTGCCTTTTCAGCTCATCCCTTCTTCTTATTTGACCTTTTTCAAAAACGAAGAGCTCCGAATATTACCATTTTTCCCCTCAGGAAGCATTTGCTTTAGCATCTTGGTACTTTGCCCTTTCCTGCCTTCCTTTTTTTTATATATATATATATAGCCTTTCACCGTCCTTTTTAAAGGCATGTTGATTAGAACAGTAAACATTATTCTGAGTTCTATAGTGCTGTTAGTTGTATATTTCACATCTTAATGATTGCTAGCTAGTCTTCTTTTCCACAGAAGCCTTCTGCTAAATTTACATTTTAGCTGTATCATGACTTGTGATCTTCTTTTCTTTCACCACTACAAACCCGTGCCTTATCCATGCATAGAAAGATAAATATTTTTTGCCCAAATGTAAAGCATTCTACTGAATGGGTCTACGTGGAACCTAATTTGCCATTTAAATTACCATTAGCTGAGCTTATTCCAGCAATGGGCAATTTTTCTCCCAGCCAGTTGCTATGCCCGTTTTTTCCTTTGTTCGTTTGAGATTTGGAGGAGGCAGGGGTTACATTTCTGCTGCCATCCAGAGGAGGTGGGGTTGGAAATCCAGGCTTCTTTTGCATTTTATAGAGCTCAAAGGATGAGTTAAGCAGATGCTTTAAGGCTTCCAGAAGCTCACCACTCATTCTTGCTTCTGTGCTAAAATTCACACCCTGATCATTCAGTGGCTTCCTGCCAGATTGACTTCCTCTCTGCTCGCAAGATACAGATCCCGTATGAACAATTAGAAATGATATTTTGTGGACTTTATAGTTTATATTCCACTATTTACAGATGCAATGAGTGCAGACTGGAGGACTTTTGCAACTCCCTGGCATGCCTTTTGCAGCCACCAGAGCCCCATTCAGGATTGGTTCACGCTGTCTGCTTTTTTTTTTTTTTTCAAAATTGATTTTGGGGTTGTTAAGGAGCCTTGAGGAAATGCAAGCACTCCTCTCTTAAAACCTGACTTGTTTTCAAAATCTGTTTGCTGGCACCACCTGGTTTTAGAGTGCAGCCCTGCCACGCAAAGCCTGGTTTGGCCCTCAAGCCAACAAAAGTTGCTTAGCCATACTGGGTTTCAGGAAATGGTGATTACGTTTCTACTTCCTATTGCTGAACTATTCCAGAAGAAACCTCGTCATTTACAGATGCAGTCAAGTGACATAACACTGATTAATTAACTGACCGCATTAAGAGTGAAGAGCTTTGTAAAAAGCTTTTAGAAACTCCCTAGAAACATTGTCTAAAAGTGTCCATCCCCCCCCCTTGCCACATGTTTCTTTGCATTGTGAAAGTAATGTGTTTCAAAACCTAAATACAAATAGTCTTCAACTTATGACCACAATTAGGAGCAGAAATTCTGTGGATACGCAAGATAGTTGTTAAGTGAGTCATGTGCAATGTTACAACCTTTTTTTGCCACTGTTGTTAAGCAATTCACTGCAGTTGCTAGGCAAATCAGGTGGCTGTTAAGCAAACTGAGCTACCTCCGTTGACCTTGTTGTCAGAAGCTCACTGGGAAGGTGACAAATGACCCTGGGATATCGAAACCATTGTGTGTGTGTGTGTGTTTATGTTTGTGTATGTGTGTACACACACACACACACACACACACACACACACATATATATATATATATATATATATATATATATATATATATTGCCAAGCATCTGAATTTTGATCACATGGCTGGGGATTCTGTAGCAGCTATAAATGCAGAATCTTTTTCAGCATTTCATTTTTATATGGTGCTTTATTTCTTTCAGCTATTAAAATGCCAGTATTTCCGTGAAATTAAGCTCAGTTGTTATTCTGTGGTCACTACCTTGTTTAACTTAACTTGGGATTGAAATTGACACAGTATATTTATTTGTTTGCTAGATCTATATTGTGTTTATTCATTACACAATACCTTTTCATTAGCCAAGATACATTTTCCAATCCAGTCTCTGTCACAAAAAAAATGCACGATAATAAAATCAAGCAGTTCTATGCTATGTATGAAATGAAGTCTCCTTGTGATATATTAAGCTCTAATTCAGCTACACAGATCTGTCATCCACTTGTTCTTTTCTTTTCTGTTCAGTTCTAGTCTCTTTTTCCCGATTACTTATAATCTGAATTCTAATACTTGAACATTACATAACTTTATTTTAATGCATTGTCATTCCCAATGGGTCTGAACTGTGATACGCCTCTTGTTTTCAGAATTCATCACGGTTTTACTGGGTGTGAAAATGAATCTTGCATGGTAGAAAGACAGTTCCTTTAGAAGAAATGATAGTAGGTTGTGATAGGTCTCCCATTTAGCTTGTCTTTCACAGTAACTGGGCCCTTTCTTAGCCTGCTTCAGTGAAATAGGTTTCCTTAAAAATACTTGAATCAGACTACCTCACACAGCAAAATGCGAAAAGATAGGAGGAGGCCATCTAGCAACCAGTATGAAGCAGATGGAATAAGTAACACATTAAAGTAAATATCATAAATATGAGACCATAAATCATGTGCGGGAGATCAGGTTCTCACAGAGGAGAGGAGAAATGGCATCTGAAGGCAGAACTACTGGCTTTGGATTGCAGGGACTGTAAAAACACAGCTGAATGGGAGTTGTGTTCTTTGTCCTTGGAATATATCTCTTCTAACAAAAAAAAAGCGGGGGGGGGGAGGTGGCAGGAAGACTCAAGTCTTATTGGCCTGGTTTCCCTATTTGTTTCTTCTTTGGTGAATTTGAATAAAAGCATTTTCAGTATGTTTACAATAACACATTTAGACCAGAATATTTGGAGACCCCTAAAGTTAAAGCTGAGCTGAGCAGGGCTTATGTGCTTTTGAGGTATCATTTGTAGTATTTAGTAGCCTCCCCTAAACAGAATTTTCAAAAAAATAATAATTTCAAGTACCCCTGGAATCCTTTAGGTTAACCCCAGGCTAGCTGATGCTTTCCTTTCATGCTTTTGTTTTTATTACGTTCAAGAAAGATTCAAACTTTTGAATTCAAGGGATATAAGGACGGTGATATTTCCCACCCCAGGAATTTCGACTACCAGCAGCAATGCCGGAAGCTTTGTAATATTATTTTAAACAATGCTCAGACTTTTCTGAGATTGGAAATCTATCCTGATGTTTGCTGCACCAGTCAAACAGAGAAGATCTAACCCAGGTTGGATCTTCAGATACAAAAATCCTGTTAGTTGCTGCTCGCTATAAAAATGGGCCCAAAAGAGGATTAGAAAGTTGCATAAAATGCCTAAGAGAAAACCAAGGAGCTGCCTTCCCTGTGTCACCCTCTTAGCCTACTCGGTTTCCAATGGCTTGAAAGCATTTTCCAGCTGTCTTGTTATGTATGAGTTGGTAGCCGGAGTCTGTACTGGCCTGCGCTTGGTCTGCCTTTCCCCGCCCACCAGGCTCCACATCTCCATTCATCTGGCTTTGTGTCAGTTCAGAAGCAGCTCTGCATCTGTGCAACTGCAGAATGTCCCTGTTGTGTTGATGTGATTATTCCATTTCCCACAGAATGTATAGGATAGAATGCTACAGATAGTATAGTAGAATAGGATCCTTCTATACAGAACAATTCCCTAAATTATTTGCAGCTGGGTCAAGGGTGGAAGGGGTTTGCTTTTGATCTGTTTTTGCCCTTGTTTTTGTTGTTGTTGTTGTTACAATATGGCAGCTCTGCTTTGCTTGTGGAACACCTATTACCCTATGGGAGGTAACTTGTGCCTCACCTACTTCTGGGGTCCTGAATGGAAGAAAGCATTCTGCTTCCCACTCTCCCCAAAGAGCTTCATCAGCCTGTTCCTAGCAATTGCTAGCCACATATCTTTCCTCTCCCGCACTCCAGCTCTTTCAGAACGATGCAGCCATGGTTACAGCTTCTGGGGGGAAGGATTTGGTTGCGAAACTACCAGCATGTGATCGTTTCACCAGCACAACTTGCAAGAGGCTTTTAAATTCAAGAGAAGAAGAGTGGGGAATATGTGGAGTTTATTGCAAAAAAAAAAGGAAGATAAAGGGGGGGAAAAGGGTTGTGTATAAGGTAGAAAAGGAAAAAGTAAATTGGATCAATAGGAATAGCTTCCTGGGAAAGCCATCTGTTGAATGAAATGGATCGGAGTACTCAAGTAGTGTGTG